>NW_004955402.1:28079225-28083887 GCF_000276665.1 Chinchilla lanigera | reverse complement strand
TGAGAAATCACTTTGAAGATATCAATATGTAATACAACAAGCATTGTTAATTTTCTACCACTTTGTTTATAACTGTATTGTCTGTACTGTTCTTTTGCTATTTTGTAAAAGGTTGTCTGTCTGTTAATGTTTTCCTCCTTTTATTTTTAAAATAAATAAATATATATATATAAAGAGAAATATTTCTTGGTCATCAAGATTATGTCAGATACTGCGCCAGTCATTTGACATAATCTTTCTTACTTAATTTGTGATATTCTCATTTTAAAAATGAGAAGTGGAAACTAAGAGATCAAACTTTTTATTTAAGGTCACAAAATAAGTAACAGATATGAATAAAAACCAAGGAGGGCAAGGAGCCCACTGCCAATGTTCTTGCTACCATAGAAAGACAGTTTCAGAAGCACCCAGTCGGACCTTGGGCAGGGGCCTAGTAGCCCAGACATACACCTGAAGTAAGCATAAACACTATACGAGACGGGAGCAAAGGGATAGGAAGATGCTCCAAAAGGAATGTAAAACATATACCATCTGGATCTTCACATCATACCCTGCACTACCCTGGGACTCTGCCTGGAAGGAGAACCTTCTCCACCCATACAAGTGTTTCTGATCTCTGCTTTGAAGTAATCAGTTCTGGGAACACTTCTACCACCACTACCTCTATCACCATTACGGGAGTGAGATTTTATTATGTGCCACTATGTCAAAGAATATTCTTGGTATTACCACCTGTAAACAACCCTATTATCTTGCTGTTCCACAATCTCTACCCAGCAAGTCACCTGGCTAGGTCCAGCCTTCATCCTCTGAGATTACTCCAAGCAGACAGCACATATCACACTGAAGAAAAATCACCTGATTACTGTTTTAAAAAAAAACCAAAAGCATATACAAAGGTAAACGGGCAGGATGATGCATCTGGAGAACTGCAAATTGTTTGATATAGGCAAAGCTATGGGGCAGAAACTAAAGATGAGAATGAGTAGGAGCCCTGACAATGAACATCAACAGCCACCAAATTCAGTACAGAGTCTAACATATAAGGTACTTTGAAAATCTGGTAACTGAAATGAACTGAGAAAACAATGTAATCAGACTATCTTTACAATACTTTTGGTAATACTAAAAGAACATACCACCAAGATGAGAGAGCAAGCAGACCAAGTTAGAAGGCTTGCCATCAAAATAGAAAGGAAAAGGGTACACTAAAACTGGATGTCGGGGACCACAGAACAGAGATATAACAAATACACTCAAGAAAATTAAGTGACTGAACAGAGAAGGTAAGATGTCTCATTATGCCTCACAGTTTTCTGTCCTGACAAACCTGATAGATCGTGCTAACAATCACCAAAACAGAATGAAAGAAAATACAGGCAAATCAGAGAGTAGGAAGCTAATGAGAAGCTCAGCTTCAAACGAGTTGTCTGAAGAGTGCTTTGGTACATCTGAAGCGACCAGGTCTTGTTGGCACTGATGTATTTACCACATACATCAGACGTATAGCCCTTTGACATGTATTTGTTGATATCAAGTAAAAATGTGTAATAAATGATTATGAATTATGTTGTGATTAATAACTAACGAGTCTTGGACAATACTTCCTATCCATCCGCCTACTAAGTTACACAATTTCTAAGTCTGTTACCTCAGTTCCATTATCCTCATTTCAAGATGTTTGTTTTTTCTGGTACCAGAAATCGAACTCATGGCCTTGAGCTTGCCAGGCAGGCCCTGTGCTGCTGAGCTAGATCCCCAGCCCCCTCATTTCAAGATGGCATGCTCCTAGCTCTCAGCACTCTGAGAGGCTGAGACAGAAGGATCACAAGTTCGAACCCAGAATGGGACATTTAGCATCTTTGTGAGACACTGTCTCAAAATAAAAAAGGGCTGGACATGTCTCTCAGTACGAAGGTCCTAAGTTCAAGCCCCAGTATCGCCAATAAAAAACAAACAAACCAAACCAAAACAAAAGCCTTCACTTTAAATGTGGTACCCACGGTTTTTCCTGCCAAGACTCCTTCCCCATATAGTCTTGGCCCCTTTGCAACCGGCATCCTCATCTACCACCCCCTCTCAACTTCTCTGCTTTACCAATGTCAAAAGAGCCAGAGTCAACCTACGCTTCTACCACTCTTGCGTTGTTACTACTACACCCTCATCTTAATTTCAACCATAGCATCTACTTGTCTGTCTCCTGTCTGCGAAATCCGTTCCACCCTCTCACTCTTCGAAAGTAAAGATCGTCCTCCCCTTATCTACTGCAGGACTTCACCGAGATCCTTCCGTGCGCAGTATGAGACAGTGACATCCCTCAAAAGGCTGAAAAGCACACTGCGCTTAAGACTGTCAAACACTGGAACTATGTTATGGGGGAGGGGGTGCACGGGGACACTGGAACTTACGAGCTTACATATAACGCTGTGTTTCTCACAGCGCCCAAGACCTCAAACTTCTTCCCCCCGACCCTCTCACAATCCACTTCCCCCGCCGCCCAGTCCACGGCGCTCCCGCCGCCCCAGTCCCGGCTTTCGGGGAGGTCAGCATCTGCCCTCCCTGCTCCCCGTCCTCCTGCCTAGCAGCCTCTGTCCCTGTCGCCAGGGTGCTCTTACATCTTCAGCTGCACGTTGATGTCCAGGTCACAACTATAGATATAGTGAAACTTCTCGGCTTCCCCCATGGTAACCACGGAAAACGCAGAAACTTCAGCTGGAAACCGGGCACAGGAAAGACGCAGGGAACGTACCAGTAAAGCGTCACTACACAGGCACTTCCGATTGCCGGCAGCCAATCACTGCTCGGAGCGCAATTGGAAGCGCCGGAACTCTCGCCCTATCGTCCTTTCTGCGCATGCGTATTCCACCAGCCATCTTTCTTAAGGGTAAATACAATTCCGGAAATAAAACTATCTGGTGACATCCTAGGATTCCAGGCTTCCTGTTTCATCAAAACTTTTTTCCCCTATTAAGAAATAGAGAATGTCATTTGTGCTTGAATTGTAGTTGAAAGCGAAGCGGACAGATAGATTTAACCCCCTCACCTGGACACTTTAGCGAATCAGCGATATTCTGTTCCAATTTTATTTTAAAATGTCTTTTTTTCCCCTTTACAACACAGCCAGTTTTTTTCCTTTCACACTCCAGGCCTTTTCTTTCTCCTTCCCACTCGAGTCTCTTTTTTCTTAACCCTCTTTACCTCCACCCTTCTCCCTGTTCCTGCTACCGGCCTGTGATCTTCAATATATGTAGCTACTTCCTACAAGAAAGAAACAAAGAGGGAAGGGAGGGGAGGAGAAGGAAGTGGAGGGGAAGGGACTTAGCTCAGTGCAAAGGCCCTGTGTTCGATCCCCAGTAGCACACACACACAAAATTAAATTAAAAATAAAATTGAGAATTTTGCCAAGTTTAATTACACTGGCCATTCCAAAACAAGGAGATTTGGTCATAGATTTGCTATCTCTAGCAAAGATTTTCTCTTTCTACACTAAAGAGGAGGAAAAGTTTGGACCCCCCAAAAAATCTGAGTTTCATTTCTGACACTACCAGTACTTCTGCTATTTTGGACAAAGTGGTATAGTGCTTGCATACACTCTATATATTCAGAGCCAATGTAGTTTTCAAGACCCACCACTAGTTAGAACCTTGATACTTCCAGAACACAGATTTCTGAACACTCTGAGTTCCTAGAAGGCTTACATTTGTTATTTAATGTAATCTAAACTTGTAATCTTCATTTCCAATTAAATGTAAAACTCTTTGAATCCAAGAATAGTATGCCATATAATTTTGTAGCTTTCCCCTCAGCCTAATACATTGCTAAGTTTAATAATTCCTTATTGTTTAATACAGATGACATTGAAAGAAAGTCTCTATTTTCTATATATTTATAAGTGCCACATTTTAAGAAGGACATCATCAAAATAGGTGCAAATTAGGATAATACTGAGGACTCAGAAGAAAAAGGTTGAAAGGTATGGAGCTATTTAATATTGGAAAGAAAAATTAACTAATTCACAATATTTAGCCCAAGGTAAGTTCTCAAATGTATTTGTTGAAGAAAAAATGATACAGGTGAAAGTTTAGCAGTACAAGTTAAAGAAAAACATGATTACCCTCCTGCAATTGAACATGTAACAAAGACCAGATTCAATTTGTTCTTAAGCACAACTGTCATCAAATGGTTGAAACTTATAGAAAATGTAATTTCAAAAACAATAAAAAATATTTCTAATCATTGAAATGGAAATCTCTAATCATCAGAGCCAGGCAGCAGTAAGATAAATTGTCACAAGTGTTCTGGTTGTGACATGATTTCAGCAATAAGCATGAGGTTTGATGTGAAACAGTTATCCCAAACCAGTGAAATCTTGACAGTGTGAAAAGAACTGACTCTGACTGACTGACTCTGCTGCTTACTCAAATTACTCCAATATTATGTAATTAAATGTATAACCCTAAGTTCAGAATAGATATAACAAAACAAATTTACAAATAAGATAGAAAAACTTCAAATAGCAATCATATAAAAATTTACTTTTTCTAAAACCCCACTACTTGCACAGTCAATATAGCATATAACTCATTAACTCTTTTTAATTTTATTATTTTGAGGCAGGGTTTCACTGTGTAGTTAAGGCTTTTCTTTTTTTTTTTTTTTTTT
>NW_004955402.1:28071176-28078914 GCF_000276665.1 Chinchilla lanigera | reverse complement strand
AAAAAAATAGAACAGTAGCAGCATACCAGTACCACAAACATAAATAAATCAAAGCAAGAACATTCAGAGTGACACAGGGTCTCAAGACAAATTAATACAAATCAACAGTGGTTGTTACATTGCATATCGCTGTCCTCAACTACATTGCTCAGATTATCAGATGTAAGAACAAAATATTGCTCTAACCATTAAAGACAATAAGAAAATAATTCTTCAATAAAACCTTAAAGATAATACAGAGTTTCACTAGACAAGATAGTAGGAGTTCACCATTGTAATTCCATTGCATACTGTTACCTTCAAATCAATTGCTCAGACCACCGGACACAAGCATACACAGTCGATCAGAACATAAAAAATTGTGAGCATTAACTGTTCATTTCAATATACCATCAGACAACAGCAATACAATCATCGCAGCTATTCATTTTTGTGCCCTCTTTGTTCTACTCAGATTACTATGAAATCCTCATTAATATAACCAAGATGATATCATATGGCTTTAACTTGTCACAAAAGCATCTTTTTGCTTTTAGCCTTAACTCTGCTCTTTTATTACTAATTCATTACAATTAAAGTAACACTATTTACCCCCTAAACAGTTGCAAATATAACACAAAGGCATGAAAATAAAATTTCAGTACTTATTTATAAGATTTTTTTCATAGAATACAAGGGAGATGTTAACTTTCTGACAATTATGAAGAGCACATTTTTCTTGTTGTTTTCTGAGATAAGGTCTCCATATGTTTTTTGTCAGATTTGCCTTAAGCTCACTCATTACATAGCCCAGGCTGATCTTGAACTGCAAGGGAGATCCTCCTGCCTCCACTTCCCAAGTGCTGGGATTGCAGGGATATAATACCATACACAAGTATAGCACATTTTTAAATAAGGAAAGTAGGACATAGATTGTGCTTTAAAAATCACCTACTTTGTTAGGTGATTTCATGTGTATCTTTAATTATTTTAACAAATTAGTGAAATATCTGCTATTACTCTATTTCACAGAAGAGTAAGTGATTCATATAGGTAAATGATTCATATAGCAAGTTAGGTGATTCATATATGGTTGACATTCATACAAGATAATGCAGCAAAATCAGATATGTCTAACTTTCAACGACATACTTTTTTATCAAACTACCAGGAATGAGGAAGGCTAATACATGAATTTAGTTTTTGCAACAGAAAAGAAATCACCGATGCCTGTATCTTTATATTGTTCAGCACTGCCAGCAATTCCTCTGCCTTTTTGTACTTTCTCAGGCAAACACATTGATCATTGCAGATTAGCTCTATAGGTGAAGATTTGTTTCCATTCAGAAATTTTCAAGTCATCCATTTATTTAACAAAGATCTACGAAGTGATTAAAATGTACCACCATTTTTTTTTGTTTGTTTGTTTTGTTTTGTCTTTTTGAGACAGGGTCTCACTATGCAGTTCAGGCTGGCCTTGAGCTCACTTTGTAGCCCAGGCTGGTTTTGAACTCCCAACGATCCTCCTGCCTCAGCCTCCCAAGTGCTGGGATTTTAGGCGTGCACCACCATGCCTAGCTGTACCACCAATGTATGGCACAAAAAAGACATGAGGAGAGGTAGAACAAAATAGAGGATGCAGAAACAGCCCCAGTCACATTTAGCTATTCGATCTTCGACAAAGGGGCCAAAAACTTGCAACTGGAGGAAGATTTAATAAATGGTGCTAGGAAAACTGGCTATCCACATGCAAAAAATTGAATCTACATACATATCTCTCACTGTGTACTAAACTAAAATCAAAATGCATCAAAGAACTAATTGGTAAAACAGATACACTTAATCTGCTGAAAAATAAAATAGGTAAAACTCCTGCTGGGCCTGGTGGCACAGATCTATGTAATTCCAGCCCTTGGGAGGCTGAAGCAGGAAGTTCAAGGTCACCCTAGGTTATGTAGTAAGACCCTCAAAAAATAAAACAAAATAAAAAAATACATAAAACTCTTGAAGTCATAGGCAAAAGCAAGGTCTTTGAACAGAACACCAATGCCATAAGAACTAATTTTGAGAATGGGATCATATCAAATTAAAAAGCTTCTGCATGGCAAAAGAAACAACCAACAGGGTGAAAAGACAACCTAAAGACTAAGAAAAATTTTTCCAGCTATCCCTCAGACAGAGGACTAATATCTAGAATATATAAAGAATTCAAAAGTTAGACCCCCTCAAAATAAAATACCCAATCAAAACAAAGGACAAATAAAATGAGAGACACTTCATGAAAGAAGTACAAACGGCCAACAAATCATGAAGAAATGTTCAAATATCTCTTGCTGCTAGAGAAATACAAATCAAAACAACAACAAGATACCAGTTAACTCCATAAAGAGAATGTCCATCATCAAGAAATCAAATAGTAACTAAAGATCATGAGGCTGCTGTGGAAAAGGAACCTTTCTACATTGTTGGTGGGAATGTAAAATAGGACAACTACTATGGATATCAGTGTGGATAGTCCTCAAAAAACTAAAACTAGTAATTCCTCTTGACCTAACTATTCTTCTTCTAGGTATCTTCCCAAAAGAATTAAAGATAGCCATGTCTGGTGGCGTATGTCTGTAATCCCAGCACTCAGGAGGCTGAGGCCAGCTGGAGCTCCATGATGAGTTTTGGTTTTTGTTTTTGAGACAGGATCTCACTATACAATTCAGGCTGGGCTGGACTCACTATGTAGCCCAGGCTGGCCTTGAATTTGAAGCAATCCTACTGACTCAGCACCTTCCCCCCAGTGCAGGGATTATAGGTGTGCACCACCACACTTGGTGTACATACTGAGTCAAAGGCCATTCTAAACTACACAGCAAAACTCTCTCAAAAACCAAAAAGACATCAGATTACAATGATACATGCATAGCACTATTGGGAGAGGGGACCCAATAAGTAGGAAAAGACAGGATGAGGGCTCATTAAACTTTGTTAGAAGTTTATGGAGAAGCACTTGGGAGCCTGGGGCAAAAGGATCACCATGAGTTCTAGGCCAGCCTGGACTACATAGTGAGTTCAAGGCCAGCCTGCACTACGTAGAGACACTGTCGCAAAAAACAAAGAAAAAGTTAAAGGGGAGACTTAGAGCAACTCGAGGTGGTTTACTAGAAGCAGGTTCTGCCTGTAGATTGGGGTCAAGCAACTAGAAAGACAAAGGCAAAGAAACTAAGCACAAGAGGGCCCCCCCTTAGCGTGATTAACATGTGCTCCTTTACTTAATTCTCAAACCTAAACTACCTGTCCCTAAGGCCCCCATCCATTATCCTAGACTCCACCAAACAACAAGAAAGGGAATATGACTGGAAGGAATCCAAGAAGAGGACCACAGACAGCCAGGCAGCCAATCAGATTCTAGGAGCCTACATGAGACAAGGCTCTCAATAAAGGAAGCTGCAGATAAGAAATTCATGCATATTTCCCTTTCAAATACTCTCTACTCATCCAGAGTAGCTCCCCCACCTCTTCCCCTTTTCCTCACATTTAATTGTCATCTGCTTTTATTTTAAACTCTGCTTCTTTTTTTAAATTTTGTTTTTTCTGGGGTTTTTTTTTTTTTTTTTTGGTACCAGGAATCAAACTCAGGACCTTGCATTTGCCAGGCACGCGCTGATGCCACTGAGCTATATCCCTGCCCCTAAACTCTGCTTCATTAGTTCTTTCACTGACACTGGATTTAGGATCATCAAGAGCTGCATCTTCCAGCAGAGCAGTGGCACGTTGTGGCCCAGCCCAGTGTGGTGTACACCCCTATGCAGGCACGACAGCAGCACAGCTCATGACAACGAAGTCTTTAGTTCATAGCAACTGCATCCAAGAAGCAGCTTTTACATCCAGTAACTGAGGAACAGATAAGGAATATGTGGTGTGTACAGACAAAGAAGGAGTCATTTGTAGGAACATAGACACACCTTGAAACCATACTGTTAAGTGAAATAAATCAGACACAGAAGCTTAAATATTGCATGGTTTCTCTTATATGAGAAACCCAGGATATAAATAAAGAGCAAAATAAAAGAGAGATGATAGTGGTACAGATAAAATATTGGGGCTGAGGAATTCACTCCCCTCCACTCACTGGAGCTCAGCCAATGCCCAAGGTTCCATAGAACCCCAGACCAAAGCACATGCTACCCCTTTTTTCTTCTGTTATGCTCTTGAGCCTGAAAACCTCACTTATTTGCACAGCATAAAGTGGTTTTTTTTGGTACCAGGAATCGAACTCAGGACCTTGAGCTTGCCAGACACACACTTATGCCACTGAGCTATATCCCTGCCCCTAAACTCCGCTTCATTGGTCATCCTGGTACCATTGCTGTTAATGTCCTTCACTAAATGTAGCTGCTTTGTCCTCACCATTGAGTATATGCTTTGCATTCTTTGTTTGCCATGTAGAAGAGCTTGGAATCCACCAGATGGATCCACCAGACAGTTTCATAGAAAGTAGGGAGTTAGGTCTTTCTCAAATGGGAATTTGATCAAGAGATGGAGGGAGAGGGAAAAGAGAGGAGAGAGAAGGGATGAAAAAAGTAATCAAGATGTGCCATGTCCATGTACCAACTATGCACAGGGAATGTAAATATTATGTCCTGCAAAGATGCACTAATAAAAACAATGGAAAGAAGAAAACAGTTTTTAAAAAAACTATACACAATACTGAACTACCTTCTTCAGTCTCACCAGGGAGAAAAGGTCCCATTCACATGCACTATCACTTCTGACATCCCTTCTATGTCACCATGAAATCCTCCTATAAGATCACAGACCAGAATGAGCTTTGTTTAATTTGTCCTATAAATATTACATAATGATAAAGACTTTAGACATTTCTGAGAACACAGTTCTCAGCAAGTCCACTGCAATGAATAGGCCTGGGCCCATATCCCATTTATCTATAGTTCTAGTTTATTCCTCCTTGTGTATCTACACAATCCACAGGACAGAGATATGGCTCTTATTTTTTGGACACTTCTTATTGGCCTGGCCTGTGTGCCTTTGCACTTGCATATTTAGTCATGGGAAGGTTGATGATCCACTGCTCAAATTCACAGCTCTGAAACAAAAGTAAGCGGGAATCAGAGCCCCTGAGCTTATAGATAATAGTTACTGGTATAAGTAATTCCTTCAGACCCCTGGCCTCATGGGTGTGGTAGTGCATGCCTATCATCCCAGCACTTGGGAGGCTGAAGCAGGAGGATCATTGTGAGTTTAAGGCCAGCCTGAACTACATAGTTAGGTGCTGTCTCAAAAAATAAAAAAATCGCTATTTTTCCTCCATGCTCATTTGAAGATACCATTTAAAGGACTGCACCTTTTCTCACCCTATGTTCTTCAGCACATGCCTTTACCTATAGCAGTAGTGGTGCAGTGGACAGCCTTTGTGGCAGTTGTGTTCCACACAGCCATATAGTGCACACAGAATTAATGAATCTTGAAACACTGCGGCAGGGGAAATAAAGGGTTATGTTCCTGTGAACCTCTTGTCACAACATTCTTATTAAATGATGAATACATAAACTTATTTTATGTGTGTTTTTGTATAAAGACATCTTATTTAAAATATACTGTTGGCTAACTTCAGCCTCATGGTCAACAGCGCTATAACTCATGCCTAAAAGGAGCTTTTCTAACACAAATCTTTGCTCCATAAGACACCTCACTGTCTTTTATGCTTAGGAACACAAGTCAGCGTGCCAGCACCACACTTAAAGCCCATTTTAAAATACTGAAATCACCAACATAAAGTACAGGAATGCAAATACATGGCTCTAAATAAACTGTAAGAAGGACACCTGCTGACAGAATGAGAGCCGAAGAAAGCATAGCATTGTTTTGTTTGACCTCAGCCGGGAACATGCACATCAGGCTTAAACTTTGTCCATGCTGCACATGTCCACATGTGGCTGTCAGCACTGGGGATGGGGTTGTGAATAAATTTTGCCAAGTCAGTGAACTTGCAGTCATGGAACCTGTGAATAATGAGAACAACTGCCTTTGTTCTCGGAAGGGAAGGGAACCTTTGCGCAGGTCAGAGAGAGTGCGCTTCACTGGGGGATCCCACCGAGATAAAGGCTGTGACTGAGTAGGTGTGGGCCTGTTCGGGAGGCCTGAGTCTTCCCTTCTCAAGAGTGGAGCCAATGCTGCCTTGGGCAGTGCTTATTTGTACCACATGCTCCTTTCCATCCAGAGACACAGAAACATCATCCTATAGTGAATAAAGTGAATTGCGAAGGGTTATACTGGAAACTATCAGATTGGAGCATGGCTACAGCTTCCAGAAGATTTCACGAAGGAGAAGGACCTCTGCAATGCTAGCAGGGGCCAAGGTGAACCTATGGCTAAATCTAGACAGGTATGACCTGCTTTGGCTCCTCTGTATTTCTCACTTTCTCCATTCCTGTCCCACATGTCTTTGAGTTTCTTGAGGGTCATTCCTTGAGTGTCATTTTAAGCTTCTTAAAAGAGGCAGGGACCAGTTGTGGTGGCACATGCCTGTAATCCCAGAACTTGGGAGGCTGAGTCAGGAGTATTGCTGTGAGTTGGAGGCCAGCCTGGGCTATATAAGTGAGTTCAGGACCAGCCTGCACTACACAGTGAGACCCTGTCTCAAAAAACAGACACAAAAACAGGGAGGGGTCTCTAAAAAGCTCTGATAGGAGATAATTTCATTATTTCCACCATCTTTATATTCTATGTCTATCTACATATCAGAAGCTACATATCACAACGGTTTCATCCCTACCTTGCTGGAAACCCTTCAACGGCTAATCACATCTGATGGAATAACAATCAGGTTTTCTCACTGTTAATCTTTCAGATTCTTACTTTGTCTCATTTCATTGTATTTTCAACTACTGCTTCTCACGGTAGACTCTGCCTTTGAGTGCCAGCCTACTGCAATCTTCTGGAGCAGCTAGATTTTGCATGTCTGTTGCTTATGTTCTATCCTCTCTCTATGTGTTCTCCTTTTATCATTCTCTCACTGACTTCAAGAGCCAGCTCATTACGTTTAGTCCTCTTGGTCTTCAGCCACATGTCAATCAAATTCTAGAAACCCCTACCATTATTGGCATGGTGTGTGTGTGCATTTGGAGCATACAGTTTTTAAGGAGCCGGGAATCAAAATTAATTTATCTATGTATTTACCATAGCACAGCAGCAAGCAGATTTATCACTGCACTTGCCATACATTAGCTTTTCTGACAAGTATTTCTTCAGCATCAGCTATGGACCAGACATAGAGCTAGAAAGAAAATAGACAGATGAATATAGGCTCTACCCTTTCTGAATAATCTCAGAGGGAAGGTACAAAACTAAGCAAGTCCAGCCATGAATTGTTCTAATAATGTGAATATATTCCTATATATATGATGCTGGATAATGTTGTCATTGTGCAAGCACCACAGAATTATCCAAATCTTGATGGTATAGCCTGCTACACACCCATGACTCATACATACACACACATATGTGTGAGTTTTAGACTATTGCTGTTACGGCCATAACAAATAAAAGTAAAGTGAGATTAAATCAAACAATAATGCAATCAGGAGATGCTGGAAAATATGAACACTATAAGGCTGCTCTTGGTGTAATATTCATATTGTTTTACAGTGAAATGTTTTTATAAGAAGTAGTACAATCCAGTGTGTATGTTTCCAACTTAGACCAAACTTTGCCTACTTCTTTCAGTGCTCATAATAGTTTGAGTCATTTT
>NW_004955402.1:28064645-28071076 GCF_000276665.1 Chinchilla lanigera | reverse complement strand
CTTGCCAGGCAGGCGCTTTGCCACTGAGCTAAATCCCCAACCCCAGTTTGAGTCATTTTCTTTCTCTCAATCTTTCTGCTCTTTTCTTTTTTTCATTTTGTGTCTTTTATTGGGGATTTTGCTGCTTAAAATGACCAACTACAGCACAGAAGTGCTATCTGATGTTACTGAGCAGAAGAAGGCTATGACATGCATCATGGAGAAATAACTTGTGTTAGTTTGATAAGGCAAGAGAGACTCCATTTTCTTTTTGTGACTCCATTTTAAGAGAAATCATTTAAACTGTAGTTAAACCCCCTTCCCTTGGTTCATCATAAGCTAGAACAATTATAAAATGGGAACAGAACAAACAGAACAAATTGGGAAGCAGGCTAAATGTTAAACCACAATGGTCATCTGGAATCCAGCTGACCAACAGCTTCTGGGAAAGGCAAACCTTGTGATAATTTTTATATTCTTGTAAAAGTCCCCAAAATGAGGTAATATTTACTATGAAAACCTAAAAATGTACTTAAACTGAAGGTGAGACAAGATTGGCATGGACATCTTCTCTGGCTCCTGGTCAGAGACTGTCTGACAGCTGGCTCCCCAACAAAGCTTGGTTTCTTCCTGCCTTTTTGATCTCTTGTGAGTTCCTGTCTCATTGGTTTCACTTGCTGTATCAAGATAACTTTCCTTTAGGCAGTATGTATAGAGCTGTTGACCAGGTGTTCAGTATTAGTTAATCAACAACACAGGTTAAAAAAGTTACCTTTTTTAAAAAAATTTATTTTATTTTTTTTGATCTTTTTGAGACAAGGTCTCGCTATGCAGGTCAGGCTGGCCTTGGGCTCACTTTGTAGCCCAGGCTGGTATCGAACTCATGATGATTCTCCTGCCTCAGCCTCCTGAGTGCTGGGATTATAGGCGTACGCCAACACCTGGCTAAACAAGTTACCTTTAAATAGAAACATACATAAAGCAAGGTTATACATATGTACATCATTTAATGAAAATGTTATGACCAGCGACTTGCAGAAATCCTCCATTGTATTTCCCCTAGGGAAAATGTTTCACTGTGGGGCTGGGGATTTAGCTCAGTGGCAAAGCGCCTGCCTGGCAAGCGCAAGGTCATGAGTTCAATTCCTGGTACTGGAAAAAAACTAAAAAAAAAAAAAAAAAAAAATGTTTCACTGTTTGTTAACTTAATAATCACAACTGCTGCATAGCATATAACTTTAACAAACAGCAAAAATCATTCGTAATTAGCTGTGATAAACGTGGAAAGTAATGTTCCATGACAGGGCATCAGTGTGGCACTTTACACTCATGATGAGCAGGTGAGGGGATGAGAGGGCAGAGAAGACAGTCTGGGTTCCTCAAAAGAAGATGGCTTTGAAGAAATATGACACAATAGGAAGTGGCTGTGTTAGTTTGCCAGGACCACCACAATGAAGTACCATGAATGGGGTGACATAAAGAAAAAAAAATCTACTGCCTCATTGTTCTGAAGGCTCAAGGGGTCATAAGGTAGCTTTCTTGCTGCAATTCTGAGGAAGAATCTGATCCTTTCCATTCCTTTAGTTTGGGGTGGTTTGATAGAAATCTTGTGTGTTTTGTTTTTACCTCCCCTGGCACCTCCATATATTTGTGGAGGTCCACATTTCCCCTTTTGTGTAAGGTAATTTGTTCCTTAGCTTATAATTAGGTGGTTAGGAAGGGACAGAACCTAAGATCGAATAGGGCTGGTCAGCCTTAGAAAAACAGCAAGTACACAGTGGGAAAGGTTAATTCAAACTACCCAGGTCATTAATGAGGAATGCGGGAAAGGAGCCAGGGAAATGAGTACCGCAACTGACCTGCTCCTCCCTCTTACTTCCTCCTCATCTTCGACACAGTGATATTTCTGACTGGCCAAAGAGTGCTTGAGCAGCACGTGGCCACTGATGTCCATTCTCTGTAGCTCATCTTAGGACAGGCACAATCCGTGTCCAAATGCTACAGGCTAACTTAACCTCACCTTTCATGGCCAGGGACCTGGCCACCTAGATATAAAAGACCCTAGGCAAAGAATTCACTTGACAACCCATTTTGGGGTTTTCTTCCTATTACTGGTGGAGCTTCTTCTCTCCTTATATTTCCAATAAACGCTCTTCCTAACTGCCTCTTTTGTCCACAATTTCATTCTTTGACTTTGTGAGACACCAGCCACATTTGGAGGGAAATAATATTGGATTAAGGTATTTATCGTCCTTTTAGTATGACTGTCTTAAATAATTATATCTGCAATTATCCTATTTCTTTTTTTGTTTGATTTTGTTTCATTTTTTTTTTTTTTTTTTTTTTTTTGAGATAGGTCTAGCTATATAGCCCAGGATGATTTTAAACTCATGGCAATTCTCTGGCCTCAGCCTCCTGAGTGCTGGGATTACAGGTGTGCATCACCATGTCAGGCTACCCTATGTCTAAGTAACTTCAGACTATGAGGTAGCTGAGAATTAAAACTTCAACATAAAAATCGGGGGTGGAGAGAGACTCAATTCAGCCCATACAAGGGAGGAAGATGATCAGAGAGGGTTGAAAGGTAGGAGCTAGGGCCTGGGAATGAATTCTAAAGAGCTTGGACTCTAAATATGATGAAGAAAGGAATTCTGCTGCAGTGGAAAATTATGCACCCTCTATTGACACTCTTTCAGTATATATGATTACAGTTCTTGTTTGGAAATAGCTTGAACACAATCTCCTTACTTGTTTGGTTCCCAGATTTCAAGTGTTTCCAAATAGCTCTTGAATGAAATCTATTATTATTTAATGAACAAAAATAGGTTGAGTGGGCTGGGCATGGTGGCGCATGCCTGTAATCCCAGCCCTCGGGATGCTGAAGCAGGAGGATTGTGGTGAATCTGAAGCCAGCCTGAGCTACATAGGGAGTTGAAGGGCAGCCTGAACTGCTTCAGAAAAGAAAAGAAAAAAACATAGGTCTAGTGAAATTATTCTTTCCTTTTCAAACTTAGTTCCAATGTGAACTCCATTTATTTCTCTTTTCTTTTTTGAAGAAAAAGAATGCATTTTTCATATATACTCACTGAACATATTGGAGTCAGAACATATTGAACATATTGGAGTTGGAACATATTGGAGTCAGTCTGTAAGGGACTGACTTCTCCCTGATCAACAACCTAGTGATAAACTTTTTTAAAAAGGCCAGGAATGGTGGTGCACCCATGAAATCCCAGCACTAGGGAAGCTGAGGTAGGAGGATCACTGTAAGTTCAAGGCCAGACTGAACTGCACAGAGAGGCCCTGTCTCAAAATCAAAATAAAACAAAACAAAATGAAAAATTAAAAAATATCTTTGTAGATTTAAATATTTGTAGTTTAAATTAAAGCAATCTAGAGCTACACGAAAAGAACAATTCTGAAGGTGAAATTATGCAACATACTATATTTGTTTTCAATGGTATTTGATGTATAATTATTTAGCATGATATGAATACACAGGGTCTCTCTGACTAGTTTAGGGCTGGCCTTGAACTCACTATGTAGCCCAGGCTGGCCTAGAACTTGTACTAGTCTTCTTGCCTCAGGTTCCTGAGTGCTGGAATGTGCCACCATGCCCAGCATGACAGGAGTACATTCTGAATGCATATTAGTATTCACATTAGCAAATTCAGCACCATTAAAACTAATCTTCAGGGGTCCAGGATATAGCTCAGAGGCACAAACTCCTGCCTGGCAAGCGCAAGGTCCTGAGTTTGATTCCCAGTACCAATAAATAAATAAATAAATAAAGCTAATCTTTAATGTAAAGTATAGAAGATTTGAATTCTTCTTTCCTATGCAAGGTATTCCTCTGAAAGGCTAGATTTTTTCTACACTAATTGAATAATTAAATCATGACTTAAAATCATTCTGTGGTTTGTGGATGTTTTTTCTTTCGCTGTTAAAAATGATAGCTCAGGCAGAAAAGGATGACACTTTTTTTTTTACTTTACTTGAAACCAGGACTTGCGTGTTACATGGATCAAATATCTGGATTTATGCCAAGGCACGATGCAACTTAGGCATTACTATCCACACATTGTGTGTTTTATTTTTTGCGGCACAGACTGTGACACTTAGCATGTACCTGTTCATACTTTGTTATTTTGCATGTGGCTTTTTTATTTTTGCTGTTGTTGCACATATATTTGTTGCTCCATTCTACACTGATTGGCATGAAATATGACTTTTGTTTCCTAATAGTCACTAAATGTCCCAGAACAGTGTCAGATACTAACACTAGAAAAAAAAAGCATTGATGTTGAATTGTTTATAGTTTGAGCAGTTGCCTTCTAGTAGGCGCAGGTGAGCATTTGCAAATCCATGTATTTATTAATTGCTGATATTTTAAATAATGAGACAAACACTAAACCAGATAGCCTCAGGTGTCCCACTGGAGAGGTGTGGGTAAAAGTTTTTTCTATAGTAAACCAACAAGTTGGTGTTCCTGGCGGGCCGGGGTAGAGCGGTAATTTTAAAAAGCCAAGACTCCATTTCTGTTTTGTGTTATATAAGATCAGAGCGGCAGTGATAAAGCTGGATTCTGCAAGCTGAGCAGGTTATTAAGAGAGTGAACACAGATGAGGAGAACGGGGAGAGAGGGAAACATCAACACACACAGTGCAAATCTCCAAGGTGCTCAAATTTATGCTAAAGGAGGCTGGCGGGGCCACTGACGTGACTTGAGTCTCAGAATGAATTCGTAAGCTCTTTTCGTCCTTCTCCTGGCACCCCGTCAATCAAAGATTACATCTGCACAGAGGCAGTCTCCAATGTTAGGAAGCCAGGCTGCTTCATAATGTAAATCTGTATTTTAACAAAGAGAGAGAGAGAGAAAGAGAGTGAGACAGAGAGAGACACACAGAGAGAGAGAGAGAGAGAGGGAGGGAGAGGGAGGAATGCCTAGGGCAGGGTCATTCTCTGACCCCTGGCAATCTTCCTTTCCACAGAGAAGTCCCAGGACCCAGCTCAAGTTAAAACAAACACATCTGCCCCATCAGCTAGGAGCTCACCTCCTCCTGCCTTTTAAAGGAGCAGCTTTTTCCTCTGCCTGCATAATAAGTGCTGCCTGCCACTCTTGCCCGGCTTTTCCAGCACCAGGAGCCCCCTGCATACACCTGGAGCTCTTTTCTCTACTTTGCACTTCAAGAATTTAGGAAGCTTCCGGGCAAATCAAGATTAGGGATTTTTTTCCAACTCCATTTTGATGAGCATTTGCTTTCCCCACAGGATGTGTGGAGACACCGTGAAAACTCCTGCGCTGTGTGCAGGGCGAAGGACTCAGAGGCAGTGGGCTGTGGTCTGCTGAGCCCAGACTGAAATGCGAAAAAAACATGTTTGTGGGGATAAGGATGGAGCGCAGGGTCTTGAATATGCTGGGCAAATACTCTGTAGCGCTGGGCTACAACCCCGCTTCCTTGAAAGAAGATCCTGCGCAATACCGGGGCCTGGCTGAGATAATCCGCCTCTCCCACCCCTCACCCAGTCCGGCCAGATAAAGGAGAGAGATCAAGTCTGAGAGGGAGAAGATACGCGGTGGAAAACCCAGAATGTCCTGCTGACCTTGGCCTCAGCTGTGACACTGGCCTCTTCCTTAGTCCTTCCATCTTCATTTCTCTTATTAGTATTTATTTTTATCAGTACACATTTGCAGTGATGATGATTACGCTCACTGTAGGGAGTGGGTACACGGACACAACGCATCTTCATTTTCTTTCTTTTTTTGTACATCCCCGTCCTCTCCTTTCCAACCCCTTCAGCTATTTTTTTTTCTTGCGTCTTTGGCTGTGTGGGTGGGAGAAGGGAATTAGACGGCTTTTGTTTTTCTTCCTACTGTAACGGACTTTTTTCTTTCTTTTTACTTTTTTTCTTTCTTGTGGTATGTCTTGTCATCTGTGCATTTGTTTGCTAACCTTTTCTTGGAAATTAACACGGTCACAAGTTTGTAAAACACCTCCGCCCCTCTTATAAAGCATGCCAAGGCCCTCTGCTTGCAGACTCCATCTCTCCTTATGGTCTAAGATGAACAGGAAATACTGAGTGACCAGGAAACTGGTACCACTAACACTTTCCTTACCTTTCATTTCTGCTTTAACATAAATACATACACACCTACCTTTCTTTCTCTTTGCTTCTTCCCTCTGTCTTTTCTGTCTTTCTTTCTCTTTCTTTCTTTCTTTCTTTCTTTCTTTCTTTCTTTCTTTCTTTCTTTCTTTCTTTCGTTTTTGTTTTTTGTCTTTTTGACACAGGGCCTCACTAGGCAGTTTAGGATGACCAGCCCAGGCTGGTCTTGAACTCGCAACAATCCTCCTGCCTCAGCCTCCCAAATGCTGGGATTACAGGCATGTGCCACGATGCCTGGCTTTTCTTTCTTTTTCTTTCTTTCTTTCTTTCTTTCTTTCTTTCTTTCT
>NW_004955402.1:28058070-28064545 GCF_000276665.1 Chinchilla lanigera | reverse complement strand
CAAAATAAGCATGTATTTCTTGTCTACTAAAATTGAAAACATTCTTTTTTTATTTTGTCTTTTTGAGACCGGGTCTTTCTATGCAGTTCAGGCTGGGCTTGAGCTCACTTTGTAGCTCAGGCTGGTCTCGAACTTGCAAATGATCCTTCTGCCTCAGCCTCCCGAGTGCTGGGATTACAAGCATACACCACCACACACAGTGAAAAATGTTCTCTAAAATTTAAAGAAAAAATGTTTTATCTCAGCACTTGGGAAGCTGAGGTAGGAGTTCAAGCCCAGCCCAAGCTGTATAAGGAAGTTCAAGGTTAGCCTGAACTCAGTCTGCACTGTGTAGCGAGATTCTGTCTCAACAAAACCCAAATAGACAAAAAAGATTTTAAATTAGATTTGAGAACAAGTCCAACATTAGATTAATAGCAATATATCTTGAAATATACATATTATAATTCTTTAATATCTTGAAATATATGTATTATAATTAAGCATACAATGTTTTTTTGCTGATCTACCTACTTATTTTGGCAAAATGCCTTTTTTGTGTTAAAGTGAAAATAAAGAGTGGTTATATCAAATCACAGGACAATGAGATGAAATGTCTCTTTAAATCAAGTGACAGTAACTGAGATTGTATAATTCATTTATTTCTTTGAAGTGTGTTTGCTTGAAGAGATTGCTAGTTGGGCTGGCTTCTACTCACAGATCTGGGGAATATGTCAGCTGTCTGAATTAAAGAATTACACCTTAAACTTCATATTCTGGCCAAAATAGAGATCAACTAGAATATTTTATAAATAACTGAACAAATAAGAATAAGAAGACTCAATGGAGGGAAGAAAGAGCTGGGTTCTGAATTATGGGAAGAATGAGAGAAAACTTTCAAGCTTGAGATTTGATGAGTTTCCCACATTTCTTTATTGCTTCTCATATATTCTTGAAGGGGTGCAGTAGAAACTTCCTACCAGGAACTGCCAGCAGGCATGGGCAGAAAAGCTCCAAAAATATCCTGTTTCCTCTACTCAGATAACTAGGACAGTGATGGTCTACAGAACAAAAACATCATGCATACTCCCACTGTGGCTTCTGGAAAGCAGAGAGCGGGAAGCTGATTTTTGCCCTCGTCCCAATTCTCCCTTCATGGAAACAAGAAGCAGTTCTTCAGTTTTCCTGTAGGACCAAATAAGAGGCTGATCTTGCCGTGAAGCAGACAGCGCTCCTGTTCTGTATCAGGATCCAACAGCAGGCCAAGCCTCCGGCACCACCAGGCAGCAACAAGACCTAAAGAAAAAGTGTGAGATGGAGGAACAGAAGGTTCAGTCACCACAGTGCTTCTCTTCTCCTCAGTCTAACTCTTGCCACCAAGGCCAGATGAAGAATTAATAATGGGACTGAATAAGGCAGTACAAATAAAGGCTAGGCTGCACTTCAGTTCTCTTCCTACCACCACCCTCCCAAACCTTGCATCAAACAAAATAGAATAATTAGGTAGGAGGCAGGCAATGCTGGCATTCTGTAAGTTCTCCTGCACTTACCTGGGGTCAAGGGACAACCAGGTTGGAGTGAAATTTATGTCCCATTGGAGGCAATGTTTATGCTGGAAGGTGTCAACCTGTTCAGAGTAAGAAGTGAACTTTTCCCTACCTGTCTACAAAGAGGCATCAAGAGTCAGCACTGTGTATTGTGTAGGGGTGAGGTTTAGAGAAATGGGAGAAGAAAAGTAGGTCATAGACATTCAGTCGGCCCTCTCATTACACTTCAGTAGTTGGTCTCACTACTCAACAAAATTAAGTAGGATTCAGGATCTTAAACCAGTTAACAAATACAAGAGTAGATTAAGAAATAATTTGTCATATTGTTATCAGGTTGTTTCCTTCTAAAAGTGATCAAATATGGGGCTGGGGATTTAGCTCAGCGGCACAATACCTGCCTGGCAAGCGCAAGGTCATGAGTTCGATTCTTGGTACCAGAAAAAAAAACAAGGGAAAAAAAAGTAAAAGTGATCAAATAAGCATTACCATATTTTGGGGTCTTCATGTCTCCTTCTGGAGTTGGAGTCCAGGTTCTTCTCATCTCAAAAAAAGAATTGAATGAAATAAACAAAACACAGTGACAAAGTTTATTTCAAAAAGTAAAAGTGAAGAGTGTGGAAACTGGCTCTGCAGAGGGAGCTTGGGTGAGTGAAAGAGGAAAAAGCAAGGTGAAAGTACACCCTGGAGGACACAGGGCAGGATATCATGAAGAAATCTATGATAGTGAGATTTTTGTGGTGTCTATGTCCTTTTGCACTATTCAAATCTCGAAACACATGAGAACTTCTACATATGGGTCCTGAGAGGTGGTGCTGGGGATCTCACATTTCAAGCTGACATTGGGTCTAGACCATCCTATTAAAATCCTGCTCAAGTTCTTGTGAGAAGTCCATGTGTAGAGTTTTGGGAACTGCTCTGTGCACGTGTCCCAGGATCTTATAATTAACAAGTCATGCCTACTTCCACAGCCAGCTTTGCCACAACCTAATCTCCTGTCTCAATTTCAAGAGAAAATTACAACCTAAATGGAAAAACAATCAACAGATATGGACACTCAGATAAATATGTTGAAATTGCCCAACAAACACTTTAAAGCAGCCAGCATCAAATGCTTCAAAAATTATGAATCCTCTTGAAGTGAATAAAAATTATAGAAAAATTTTACCATTGGAAGAAAAGCTAATAAAAATAGTACAGATTATAGTTTAAAAGAACTGAAAAATGTAATAACTGAAATGAAAACTTACTAGATGGACTCAGTAGTAGAGATGATAGAGAAAAGAATCAGTGAATTTGAGGGCACATCAACAGAATCTACTTTAACAAAAAGAAAATAGGCTGAAAGCCCAGGTGTGGTGGTGCATACCTGTAATCCTAGCACTAGGGAGACTGAGGCAGGTGGATTGCTGCAAATTGGATGCCAGGCTGGGCTACATAAACAAGTTCAAGGCTAACCCAAACTGCATAGTGAAACCCTGTCTCCAAACAAACAAACAAACACAACAAAGAAAATACGATGAAAATCATAAACAGTCTCAAGAATCTGAGCTAAGCTTTGTATCATGAGAGTCATCAAAATAGAGGAGAAACTGAAAAATTATTCAAACAAATAGTGGCTGAAATTTCTCCAAATTTGGTGGAAGTCACAAACCTGTAAAGAGCTGAATGGGCCCCAACCAGTATAAGTGAAAAGAATCACAATCTCTGTGATTATAGGTACTAGCTAAAAGGAATAAAAGCTTCTGGGTAGAGAAAAGGTACATTGTAATATTCAACCATCCTTATTGTTCTTTTTATTTAAAAAAAAACCCTATGGCAGGATTTTTGGGGATTTTTTTGTGGTGCTGGAGATTGAACCCAGGTTGTACATGCAAGGCAGGAGCTCTTCCACTGAGCTACATCCCCAGCATCCCTATGGCAGTTTGAAGTCCACTTGTAACTTAAGTTTTAAGGTATTCTGTATTTTTACTCTCAAAATCTTTGATTTCTTTAATTCTTCCTTTTTGGTATTTTTTAACAAGGAAACAGTTTGGACTTAATTTATCCAATTCAAATTTATTAAGCACCTACTATATTCTATTCTTGTCACTATAAAATGTTCCAGTGGCACAAAAAAGAAAAAGGCAAATTACCTTCACTTTGGGATCACAGAGTTCTGTTGGGAACACCAGCATTAATATGACCATGTGATAAAAAATGTCAGTAGAAATTGTGCCAAACAAAGTTAGGGTTTACCCTAATGTAGGTTTGTTTCCTATGGGGGAATATGTATTTGAATATATATGGACTAAATGTATTATTAAAATTTGGCAGCAAATACTATGCAAATCATGCATGGAAACCTTTCTATTATTACAATAACCTTTTTATTTACCTTTTCCTTGATGCATAAGATACCATTTCCTCTTTTTTTCTTTTTTTGGTACTGGGAATTGAACTCAGGACCTTGTGCTTGCCAGGCAGATGCTTGTGCTGCTGAGCTATATCCCCGGCCCCTACAATTTCCTAATTGATCTATAGTCTGGCCTGCACAACTACTGGGGGACAGTACAGGGCCACCTCCCTTTTAGGATGCTTGGTTCACTGGACAGCTCCCAGCAACTGTGTGTTTACCACATGATCCAATTGCCTGGACCGCAAGTGACTGGGTTGGTGGGAGACATCCTATGTGGGACAGCACTCAACTTCCTGGAAATTTGGCTTTGGAACTCAGAATTGAACAGTCTATGCCTGAAACTGAGAAATGTAAGCAAAGCTAAGAAAACCAGTCTGCACAGGAAGAGAAAAGAATGAAAAAGGTATGCCAAAAGTAGAGGTGACCTATTTAAAGAAAAAACTCCTATCAGTCTTTTCTAGGTCTTATTTACCATCTTTCTTGAGCCTTAGAGATGTATTTCTTTAAATTTCTCCATATCATTTTAATAATTTCCCCTCTTTGTCTTAAGCTACCTCACTTGGTTTCTAATTACTTGAAGTTAATGGATCCTAAGTAATACTTTGGATTTCAAAGACTCTGTAAGATGTAGACCAATACATACATGGCTAGAAATATTCCCCAATATTTTTAGCATGTTCTTTACACTCTTTATTCTCCTCAGCTTACATATCACATATCTCTTTCTGATTAACTTACATATCATAGCCCAGAATGGCCCCCATAGCAAACATTCTTGACATAGCTTAAGTTGAACATCCATTTTAAAAAAAACTAATTAAGTTTATTGATGCATTTTAGGCATTCATAATGATCACATTCATTATAGGGAATTTGAACCTGTGCATGACACAACGTGATTCTTTTTTGCCCCATTAATCTACCGTCCCTTCAATCCCTCTTCCCCTCCTTATTTACAAAAGCTTTGTTTCTATCTTTTCTTATTAATTCTTTTTTCTTTTCCCTTAGTTTCTTTGCTCCTCCCCCTCCCTTGTTAACCTTCCTGTTTGAACATTTTCTTTCTATTTCACAATATCTATTATGCATTTTGGTGCTTATTTACATTTTTGGTCTCTCATACCAGAGAAACAATGATTTACACAAGTGCATTCAATTTATTCCTCTTAACAATATAGCCTCAAGGTGCATCCATTTAGCTAGAAATGTCTCAAGCTTATCCTTCTTTATGGCAGAATACTACCCCACTCAGTGAAAAAAACCTCACATCAGTTTTGTCTATTCATCAGTTGATGTACATTTGGGCTGTTTCCAAGATTTAGCTATTACAAACTGTGCTGCTATAAACATGGGTGTGTATATATCCCTGTGGTATGATACTTTAATTCTTTTGGGAGGATACCAAGAAGAGGAATAGCTGGGTCAAATGGAGCCTGTAATTTTAGTTTTTTGAGGAATCTTCACATTAATTTCCACAGTGGTTGCAGCAGTCTACACTCTCACCAACAGTGGAGAAGTGTTCCTTTTTCCCCACATCTCCACCAACATTTGTTACTGGTTGATTTGTTGATAACAAACAATCTTTCTGGGGTGAGATGGAATCTCAGTGTTGTTTTAACTTGCAATTCTCGAATGACCAATGCTGTTAAACATTTTTTCATATATTTATTTACCATTTCTACTTGTTCATCTGAGAAGTGTCTATTCATTTCAAATGCCCATTTTTGGATGGAGATTTTAAATTTGGGGGTCTGAGTTTTTTGAGTTCTTATATGTCCTAGGCAGTAGTCCTTTGTCTGAAAAACAACTGGCAAAAATTTATTCCCACACCATGGATTGTCTCTTCACTGTGTTAATGATTTTTCTTGCTGTGCAAAAGCTTTTTAATTAGATGAGGTCCCAGTTGTTGATTCTTCGTGATTGCACAGGAGTGCAGTTGGGGTTTTGTTCATAAAGTCTTTGCCTGTACCAATGTCCTCTTCTACCTATTCTACCTTCCAGCAGATTTAATGTTTCTGTTTTAATATTTAGATTTTGATCTATTTAGTACATGGTGAAGGATATAGTTTTAATCTTCAGCATTTAGGGTGCCAGTTTTTCCAACACCATTTATTAAAGAAGCTGTCTTTCTTCCAGTGAAGGTGTTTGGCACCTTTGTCAAAGATACAGTGACTAAGTATATCTGGAGATATTTCTTCATCTTCCAATATTTTCCACTGATCTTTGTGTCTGCTTTTAGACAATACCATGCTATTTTTAAAAATCCCAGTAGCTTTATAGTATAATTTGAAATCAAGGACTGTGATGTCCCATGATTGCCTTTGTTTCCCAGAATTGCCTTTGCTAATCTAGATCTTTCCTTGTTCCAAATGAATTTTAGGATGATTTTCTCTGTGAGATATTCTGTTGGAATTTTGATTGGGGTTGCAATAAGTCTACATAGCAATTTTAGAAGTATAGTCATTTTCACCATATTGGTTCTTCCTGCATAAGACTGAGTGATATCCTTCCATTTTCCTACACAAGCATGAGTGATATCATTCCATTTTCCTCTTCA
>NW_004955402.1:28048832-28057970 GCF_000276665.1 Chinchilla lanigera | reverse complement strand
TCTCTCTCTCTCTCTCTCTCTCTCTCTCTCTCTCTGGGAAGTAGGTGCATGAGCTATTACTTCATTTCTCAGTAGTAGCTGAGAAGGAGTACCACTTCATTACCACTTATAGAGAACCCTTCCCAGTCCTTGTTGTGGCCCAGGAAGTTTATATTTTTAATCCCATGAAAAGTTATTGGAATTCTAGTGAGTTAATTCCAATCTACCACTCCCAGTGCAGCCCATGGGGAGAATAAAGACACTAAGGCATATTTGTAGTTATGGGGCGCCATAACTCTCTCCCTCCTTCCCTTCCTTCCATCTTCTTTCTTTCTTTTGTGCTGGAGATTGAACCCAGGCTCTTTGCAATGAATTACGTTCTCAGCCCCTGTTTAATGTTTTTTCTTTTGAGACAAAAAAATCTCACTAAGCCTCCCAGAATGCTGAGATTACAGGCATGGCCACCACTTTTGGAACACACACCCTTTGTTTAATCCAACAGAGAGACTGACGGAGAAATATGGCCTCTTGAATTAATTTTCCATACATGGTTGGTCCACCTGCAGATACTACAGTTTAATCACAAGAGAAACGGTGACCTGGATCTTGGATGAGGTTCAGCAAATAAGGGCTGATTCCCTGGCTTCAGGTGGATGAGTCGGTAAGTGGAGGCGGCGACTCCAATGTCAGGAGATTGGAAGGAGGTAAGGGTTTGAAGTTGGAAGCACACTGATGTTATAACTGGGATTATGGTAAATGGTTCTAGGCATATGAGCCATTTCCATCACAAAAATATTTAACGAACTGTATTTTACAACTGCATTAGTACGATGACTGTAACTCAGGTTAAATGATATTCATTTTCTTCTGATTTTAAAAGAAGTGAAAATGTTCTCGTGATCTTGCAAAAGTATTCTGGCCTTCGGTACTGTGCCTACTGTGCCCAAAAGAGAAGCTGGCCCCCTTTTTGAAGGGAGATATTAGTGAAAGAGTTTGAAGTAAGAGCGGAGGGCAAAGCTGGCCGTGGTTGCTCACGTTTGTAATCCCAGCACTCAGGCAGCTGAGGCAGGAGGCTCCCTATGAGTTCAAGACCAACCTGGACTACCCAGTGAGACTCTGTCTCAAAACAACAAAAACAAAAAACATGTGGAGGACAAGCACACATCTAATATACCTCAGGACCCTGGAATGGGTTGCACAAGAGGACAAAAGAAGCAGCGGCCTGCTTTTGGAAGGGAGAATATTATCTTCAGGAGATGGACTTGTTACAGCATGGAATAGAGATGAAGAACTATTCAAAAATGAAGACGAAATTTCCATTCCCTTCTCAGAACACAGTCCCAGAAGCCCAGTGAAAAAATTTGGAGGGTGGCAAGGAACTGAGAAGGGAATTGAGTCACATTAGGGGTGGTGCGGCAAGAGGGAGTGAAAATTCAGGTAGCGATGCATGGCCGGGACTTCCAGTGGTAACAAGTGTGACGAATAAAAATAACTATTTCCTTAACCATTCTAGAGTCATGGCTGAAAATGCTATAATAAAACACTTATTAAAAGAAAAATGTATTTAATATTAAAACACTAAAAACGTCTTTAATATGAGTTTTACATGACACTAGCACTGTCGTAACCAAATGACATCTGAAGGAATAGTTAAACTTGTATATTTTTATCCATGTTTGGTGGAAAGTGGTGTGGAGGACCACCTGGGTGAATCTCCTTGAAAGAGTAATTATCTCCATTTTGGCTAAGCCTGACCCTGTTTCCATGTATTGATACCTACAGAACTGGCTAGGATGTTTTCTTATCCCTTCAATTGGCTTTCGGCAATGCATATTGGCCTAGCCAAGGTGCTGATGGTAATCTTTGAAGATGGCAGGCGTGTTTCCCCAGATGCCCCCTCCCTGTTGTTCCCATGAATGAGCCGGGATGAGGTGGGATGTGTGAGCCAATGCTCCACACTGTCAGCTGGGATCGAGCCTCCGATAGAGACTATGACTTTCTGGGGCTTCAAAGACTACACATCAGAGCTGTAGCACTGACCCCAAAACATTAGACCCCATCTCAATTATGTTGTGCAGATTACTCTTTCTGCATATCCTTCTCTCTGCATTTGCAGAGGTGATTTCAGGTCTCCTATTTAGCTCCTGCACCTACTTCCCATGGTTTTCACAGTCACTCATCCTCAAGCCACTCCCTTCTTCATGAATAAATAAAACCCAAGTTCAGCCTTAGGTTGAGACCTTTGTTCCAGTTAGCCATCATTAGGGCTGGACTTCGGACCCCTTGGCTCCCCATAGCTAAAAATATGCCTTAGTGTCTTTATTCTCTCCATGGGCTGCACTGGGAGTGGTAAATTGGAATTACCTCACCAGAATTCCAATAACTTTTCATGGGATTAAAAATACAAACTTCCTGGGCCACAACAAGGACTGGGAAGGGTTCTCTATAAGTGGTATTGAATAACTATAATTGGACAAAGGGAAGGATCTAAGGAGAGTAAACACAGAGAGTTAGCAAGTCCCGTTTGTTCGAATTCTTTCCTGTGACTTTTTGTCTTTAGAAGTAAAGATGTGCTTTGTTTCTGGGTCACCTGGTTGATACTTTTCATGTGAAGGCCTTATGACTTGCTTCCGAAGGAATCAGAAAACCCTTCCTAGGCTTTTATAACCTGGTTTAGGGGGCCAGGAGCAGGAAAGGTAAGAGTGCTTCTGCAGCGTTTCAGATTTGATGGTACTGTACTTTGTAGCACTGGGTCCTGGAGGCAACATGAACATGAGGCTTACTGTGACTGCATTGGTCAGAGCCTTGTTAGAAGTGCACGTCTTTATGTGAGTGTCTTTATGAGATGTAACGAAACATACAGAGAATGCTGTTGCCGAGTGCCTTCCAAAGGAAAGGCAAGCTCGGAAAGATGTTACAGTGTGTCTGCATCTACCTTACCAGATCTGGCACTGTGTGACTTCTGGCCCTTCCCCAAAGCCCAGATGATCATGAAAGGTAAATGCTTGAATGGATTCAGGACACTGAAGTAGCCATGGTAGCACGACTAAATTTAGACAGTTATGAAAGAGAACTTTTAGAACTGCTGTAGAAAGTGGGAGGAAAGCCAAGCATTGTGGCACATGCCTGTAATCCCAGCCCTTGGGAGGCAGAGGCAGGAAGATCTCTGGGAGTTTGAGGCCAGCCTGGGCTACCCAGAGAGACCCTGTCTCCAAAAAAATTTGCAAGAACAATGAGATAAGTGTGTTTAAGATGAGGGGGGATATTTTGGGGCAGATTAATAGTAAGCAATGTCTTTTATGGTAATACTTTTTAAAAATAATTTTAAACATTCTTTTTAATTTTTTTTTGAGACAAGGTCTCATTATGTAGTTCAGACTAGCTTTGAACTCACTTTGTAGCCCAGGCTGGCCTTGAACTCATGGCAATCTTCCTGCCTCAGTCACCTGAGTGTTGGGGTTACAAGCATGGGTCACCATGCCCAGCTTCATTCATCATATTTTTTATCATACCTAGCATATGCACAAATACCACACATTTATATATGTACATGTGCATATGTGTAGTTGTGTATGATGTTTCTGCTGTTGTTTTACATGTAACATGAAATATAGAGCTTCCTACATATTATTGTATGGTGTATTAATGTGCTAAGTTAAAGCTTCTATTCTGCAGGCTGTATGTCCTTTATGTAGTAGTTCATCCTATAATGCAAATGCCCTGCACTACAGCTTTCTAGAGGGCAAAACAAGTTATAAGAGAAAATCAACATAAACATTAAATAGTGTTTGATGATAACATTTTAGGTTTCTTTTTTTTTTAGTACCTTCATGAAGATTATTGGTTATCTATAGTCATAGCTAGTTATTACAATGAGGAGGGATCAAGATAACTGCCTACATACATTTAACAAATGTGACTGGAATTACCTACTGATGTTAGAATCCTGGTTCCTGGTGCTAGACTATTCCCATCTAGCTGGTGACCTGGACAAACTAGTTTTTCCTTGTACATCTTTGTTTTTTCACTCATGTAAAATTGCTTAACATGGGGGTTAGTAGTTCCTCAGTAAACACCAGCAATTATAATTACTGTTGAATGCCCACTACAGGACAGATACTCTATAAAGTCACAGGCATTTAAGGACAGTGGCCTAGCTAGAGTTTGTGCAGCATGGGGGTGTCCAAAATACATGCCACCTGGGGTGGACAGCCCCTGTCAACCCTCCCTCCTCCCAGCTATGCCACACTGTTCAAGGATCTCCTCAAAGATCCTGCCAAATGAAGAGATACCAAAACAAAGAATTCCTGCTCCTTAGCCTGTACTAGTGGTGCACACCTGTAATCCCAGCATTCTGGGAGGTTGCGGCAGGAGCAATGCAAGTTCCAGCCCAGTTTGGGCAACTTAGCAATTTACTGAGACCATATTTCAAAATAAAAAAAAAAAAAACAACAAAAAAGCATGGGAGATGTAACTTGGTGCAAAGGCCTTGGTTTGAATCTCGGGAAGGGAGAAAACGTGAAGATTACCACTCCTCCCTTTCTTCCCCTCAAAATTGGGACGTGCTGAGACTGAAATGTAGCGCACAGTTTCAACCTCAGTGAAATGAACAGAACAGCAAAACGAGCCAGAGAACTCACAGGAAGATGGTGGCATCTAGTTTAGTTGTGTGTGTGAGCGGGCTAGGGCGGACAGTTCCAATTGCCTTTTTAACCTGAGCTCTTTAAAATCCCCTGCCCAGTGCCGCGCCTACTAAGAAAGCAAGTGTTGCAAAATTAGGGTCTGCAGTTCACGATCTTCTCTGGGGGAACAAAACTCACAGAGGACGAAGTGATTGCCCCGGAAGCCCGGAAGTTGCTACCGGTACCTGGTTCTAGCCACGCCCGCTTCCCATCCTTCCCTCTTTCCAGCGCTCATCGCTGTGGGAGTCAGACAGGTTACCTTGTGAGAAAACGAGGGGAAGAGAAACGCAGGGATACCAGGAAGTGCTTCCTATACAGTGTCTGTTTCCTCTTTTCTCTCACTCCCTCCTGCTCTCTTATAAGTTTGTTTTTGCTAAATATGCAGCAAGAACCCCCCAACAACTTACTATTTCTCAGAATCAACAGTAAAGAGCCCTGCACTGCTGACAATGCTTGGAATCTTTTCCTCTCTGGGATTATAGGCCTTTTCACAATGCTGATGCACGGTTTTCAGCTATGTTAGTTCTGTAATGTTAGTTCTGAATGTTTTCATAATATTCCCCTGGTAGTTAGAAGCAGAGAAAGATTTATTTTAAAGGGAAAAAAAGAGAGATCATTATTTCAGCCCCAGAGTCACAAGTTAAGAAAGGCAACTTGGAAAGTGTAAAAGCAATCCTCCCAGCTCAAACTCCAAACCACCTCGGATTCTGCCCGGCTCCATTTATTTATCATTTCAGTTACAGAAGAGATCTGTGGCTACAAACAGCCATATTGTCTTTATTTTCTAACAGAACAAAAGACAATTAAAAGCAATTTAATCTTTAACTCTTTTTTTTCAATTTTTTCTCCTATGAAACCCTTTAGGAAATGAAGAACTTTATCTACATCCAGTTTCTTTTCATCTTTAAATCATCTGAAAGCACAGTTTGTCTCATTTTTATTGTGATATTTCTCATACCTTTTTTACTGAAGCTTAATTATTATAGTGACAAACAGTTTTGCCTTCAAAAGTCATGTAACTCTTATAAGTAAAATATGCCACTGATTTACATTTTACCTATAGCTGTTCTCAAGCTGTGAAACAAGGCTTTTCCTACAGAGCATAGAAATATTTATACAGCATATATTTTCTCATGAAATCATAAAGAAATAAAACCACAGACAGCAACAGAAAGCCAAAGTGAAAAAGCAGCCAGCTCATGTTCTGGTGTATTTTAAAGATATTTACTATTTCAAAGGAAAATGAAATGTTCATATATCAGGGGAAGAATTAAATATGTCAGCTACAGACAGCTCATCACCAATTCAGAATAAATGTGGAGACCAGTAAAAAAAATCAAAGTTGTGAGACATAATAATAATGATATAAATATGTACTAGAAACATAAAGTTCTCACTCTCAATATAATTACATATATATTTGTATGCTTTTATAGTGTACTGTAAAGTTCAAAATTGGGAAGTTGACTATTTCTCCACCTTTACTCAGTAGACCAAAATACTGGCATTAACAATATGGGATGAGGTTGCTCTTCACAATCAAGATTAAAGGCAAAGCAATCTATCCTAAGAAAATACAATGTTATAAAGGTAAGCATTTGCTCAAAAATTATACTTTGCAACACTCTTCATAGCAGCAAAAAATAAAAGTAATTTTTGGGTGTAGTGGTGCACTCCTGTAATCCCAGAATTTGGGAGGCTGAGGCAGGAGGAAGACTATGAGATGGAGGCCAGCCTGGGCTACATAGTAGCTCAAGGCCAGCCTGAACAACATAGAGAGACTCTGTTTCAAAAATAAATAAATAAACTACAAAAGGGAATTGTTAAAAAAAAATCAGATTCATCTGTAAGATAACCAACTCTCCTGGCAAATAAAATAAGTCTCCTCAATAGCTTTAGTTTCATGGTAAAATGGTTAGGATATAATGTTGGATTAAAAAGAAGCAGAATTTAAAACCACATCTATCAGCAGGGTGAGGCTGAGTGTGAATGAAATCCTGGCACCTTGGGAGGTTAGGCATGGAGAATCATGAGTTTGAGCCCAGCCTGGCAATGTAGGCCCTGTATCAGTCAATCAGTCAATCAATCAATCATCAGTCAGTCAGTCAATCAAGAAGTCAAGCAATCAAGCAAGCAAGCAACAAAAACAATAAAAGCCTGCAGTTGTAGCTCAGTGCAACAGTTATGGGCTCAATCCAGAGTACCAAATAAAACAAAGCAAACCCTCCCAAAATCTATAAATACTATATGAGTCTAACTAAATGTATCTATGTAGACCAAAAAATAAAAAAAAAATAAAAAACTGAGGGACATAGATATCTCAGTATATGAACAGTAGTGATATGAACTATATTTAGGTTTTTCTTTAGTCTTTATTCAAAGTTTTCCAAAATAAGCATGTATTTCTTGTCTACTAAAATTGAAAACATTCTTTTTTTATTTTGTCTTTTTGAGACCGGGTCTTTCTATGCAGTTCAGGCTGGGCTTGAGCTCACTTTGTAGCTCAGGCTGGTCTCGAACTTGCAAATGATCCTTCTGCCTCAGCCTCCCGAGTGCTGGGATTACAAGCATACACCACCACACACAGTGAAAAATGTTCTCTAAAATTTAAAGAAAAAATGTTTTATCTCAGCACTTGGGAAGCTGAGGTAGGAGTTCAAGCCCAGCCCAAGCTGTATAAGGAAGTTCAAGGTTAGCCTGAACTCAGTCTGCACTGTGTAGCGAGATTCTGTCTCAACAAAACCCAAATAGACAAAAAAGATTTTAAATTAGATTTGAGAACAAGTCCAACATTAGATTAATAGCAATATATCTTGAAATATACATATTATAATTCTTTAATATCTTGAAATATATGTATTATAATTAAGCATACAATGTTTTTTTGCTGATCTACCTACTTATTTTGGCAAAATGCCTTTTTTGTGTTAAAGTGAAAATAAAGAGTGGTTATATCAAATCACAGGACAATGAGATGAAATGTCTCTTTAAATCAAGTGACAGTAACTGAGATTGTATAATTCATTTATTTCTTTGAAGTGTGTTTGCTTGAAGAGATTGCTAGTTGGGCTGGCTTCTACTCACAGATCTGGGGAATATGTCAGCTGTCTGAATTAAAGAATTACACCTTAAACTTCATATTCTGGCCAAAATAGAGATCAACTAGAATATTTTATAAATAACTGAACAAATAAGAATAAGAAGACTCAATGGAGGGAAGAAAGAGCTGGGTTCTGAATTATGGGAAGAATGAGAGAAAACTTTCAAGCTTGAGATTTGATGAGTTTCCCACATTTCTTTATTGCTTCTCATATATTCTTGAAGGGGTGCAGTAGAAACTTCCTACCAGGAACTGCCAGCAGGCATGGGCAGAAAAGCTCCAAAAATATCCTGTTTCCTCTACTCAGATAACTAGGACAGTGATGGTCTACAGAACAAAAACATCATGCATACTCCCACTGTGGCTTCTGGAAAGCAGAGAGCGGGAAGCTGATTTTTGCCCTCGTCCCAATTCTCCCTTCATGGAAACAAGAAGCAGTTCTTCAGTTTTCCTGTAGGACCAAATAAGAGGCTGATCTTGCCGTGAAGCAGACAGCGCTCCTGTTCTGTATCAGGATCCAACAGCAGGCCAAGCCTCCGGCACCACCAGGCAGCAACAAGACCTAAAGAAAAAGTGTGAGATGGAGGAACAGAAGGTTCAGTCACCACAGTGCTTCTCTTCTCCTCAGTCTAACTCTTGCCACCAAGGCCAGATGAAGAATTAATAATGGGACTGAATAAGGCAGTACAAATAAAGGCTAGGCTGCACTTCAGTTCTCTTCCTACCACCACCCTCCCAAACCTTGCATCAAACAAAATAGAATAATTAGGTAGGAGGCAGGCAATGCTGGCATTCTGTAAGTTCTCCTGCACTTACCTGGGGTCAAGGGACAACCAGGTTGGAGTGAAATTTATGTCCCATTGGAGGCAATGTTTATGCTGGAAGGTGTCAACCTGTTCAGAGTAAGAAGTGAACTTTTCCCTACCTGTCTACAAAGAGGCATCAAGAGTCAGCACTGTGTATTGTGTAGGGGTGAGGTTTAGAGAAATGGGAGAAGAAAAGTAGGTCATAGACATTCAGTCGGCCCTCTCATTACACTTCAGTAGTTGGTCTCACTACTCAACAAAATTAAGTAGGATTCAGGATCTTAAACCAGTTAACAAATACAAGAGTAGATTAAGAAATAATTTGTCATATTGTTATCAGGTTGTTTCCTTCTAAAAGTGATCAAATATGGGGCTGGGGATTTAGCTCAGCGGCACAATACCTGCCTGGCAAGCGCAAGGTCATGAGTTCGATTCTTGGTACCAGAAAAAAAAACAAGGGAAAAAAAAGTAAAAGTGATCAAATAAGCATTACCATATTTTGGGGTCTTCATGTCTCCTTCTGGAGTTGGAGTCCAGGTTCTTCTCATCTCAAAAAAAGAATTGAATGAAA
>NW_004955402.1:28033563-28044112 GCF_000276665.1 Chinchilla lanigera | reverse complement strand
TTTGCCGCTGAGCTAAATCCCCAGCCCCTTTGCATGCTATTTTGAAAGCTGTTGTTTCCCTAATTTCTTTAATTTCATTTGTGACCCATTGGTTGTTCATGAGGTGTTATTTAATTTCCATGCATTTATGAAATTTTTGTGGTTTCTTTTGCCATTGATTTCCAATTTCATTGTTCTATGGTCTGATGTTATGCATGGGATAATTTAAATTCCTTTGCATTTATTTAAGCATATTCTCTGAGCTAGTATGTGGTCAGTTTTGTAGAATCCTGCACTCAACTGAGAAGAATGTGTATTCCTATGCTGTGGGGTGGAACATTCCGTAGACATCTACTAAGTCCATCTCCTCAAAAGTCTGATTCATTTCTAATATTTCACTGTTGATTTTTGTCTATTTGATTTATTTGTGACAGTGGGGTACTGAGATCCCCCAGTGCATTGTATTAATGCTTATTTGATTTTTCATGTCTATTAATATTTGTTTTATATAGTGGGGTACACTGGTATTTGTTGCATATATATTTATGACTGTTGTCTCTTCCTCTTGGATTTTTCCCTTTACAAGGATATAGTGATCTTCCTTGTCTCTCTTAATCAGTGTTGGCTTGAAATCCACTTTGTCTGCAAATAGAATAGCTACCCCTGATTTTTCCTGGGTTTCTGTCACATGGAGCATTTTTTTTTTTTTTATCCTTTGACTCTCAGTATATGTGGTTGACTAACTAATGGTCAACTTGTAACACCCAGCTGAATCAGAGTGGTTTTGGGTGTGGAAGTCCCACTTGAGGATTGTTGCCAACAGCATAAAAGCAGAACTTGTGTGTGTGTGTGGGGGGAGGGGAGAGATGCTATGCTTATGATTCTCCTGGAGAAGCTTGTCACGCTCATTTTCCTGATATGAACTCACTTGTTCTCATTACCAAAGGAGTTTGGGTCCTCACTGTTGCTGAGGATGGTTGCTGTTCTCTTTAAGGGAGCTCTGGTTCTTGCCTTGAGTATTGCTTCCTGGCTCCAGTGCAGATCCTGCAATATGGTGGCACAGATCCTTCATCCCACTGGTGCAGACTTTCTAGCTTCCACCACTGACCTTTGGGCCTTCCCAGTGCAGATCCTTGATACAGATTTGCATGAGACATTGTCATGGGCTTTAGGACTCCAGTTGGACTCGTGAAGGATATTGCCATGGACTCTAGGTCTTCAGCTTGACTTATGCACGATATTGTCATGGGAGTGAGGACCTAAGCCTTATTCTTTGGGTCTGTAGTGCATGGACCAATCTCCTGCACTCTGCATTTGCCTTATGGGTGAATTTTGTAAAATAATCCTATAAATTATGTGTCCTATATTAAATCTATGCCCTTGGAAACCCTGACTACAACAGTGTATGAATTTCTTTTTGAATTAAATATTCTTCTTGTATGTACTGTATGGTTTGATCTTGCTTCTTGAAGAAAGAAAAAAAAGTCCACTTCAATGTGTGTCTTTCCTACCACTGATAGACAACATGAACAGAATCCAGACCTGCATTGATCAATCCCAGGAAGTCAGTAGCAGCTCCATGGTGGGGTATAGGATTATCCCAGTGATCTTGAACCCTATTTCCATTGAAGTTTTGGCTGGTCTTCAGCTACAAGGCTAGAACCAGACCCGCCCAGCCCACAGCAGTTGCTATACTCCCTGTGGGCTTGAACTATGCTGAGAGCCACGAGGTGGAGCCAGTAGCCACTCTGAGTCCCCAGATCAGTTGTTCTCTCTTAATGATGGCTGCCAGCCAATCACCCTCCCTTTCAGGACATCTGAATAGGACAGCTCAGCAGGCACTGCTGTCCCCTGCATCTACTGCTCCGTTCCTCTGGTGCATTTCTCCATGGAGGCCTCTGGGGTCGCCAGCAGTCACTGTGCATCTGCAGTTTCAAGCCACCCCTCCCACACGGTGAGTCCCTGACACGGGAGAAAGCTCTGCCTACCTCCTCCTTCTTCCTTGTTGAAGTTTCTCTCTTTGCCTTCCCTGGGGGCTTCAACTCTCAATTTAGATGCTTCCTGGGTCCTGGGGACCCACTTTCCTCCTTCTCTTCATCATGTTGCTATATTCCAGTCTCTGGACATCAAATCTCAGAGAGGTTCTTCCTTTGCTGCTCACCACTCCACCATCTTCCCAGTAGTCCCCTCAATACTTACACATCCTTTTCATAGAGATTTATTCCACCTTTAGAATCAAAATCTGTGTTAGTCAGAATTGGTAGGTAACGTGGTAACAAATTCCTTTGAGCTATGATCCACCTAACAAATCTTTATTCCTTGCTCATTCTCCATTTCTAATAGGATTATCATGGACCACTCTTTCATAAAATCATTTCAGGACAGTACTTGAAGTCTGACTAAAAAGCAAACAAAAAAACCAAACAAACAAAACAGCAAAAAATAATATCATCTGCAATATAGAGTTACATTTACCAAGATTAGATTTGTTTTTTTCCAAATAATTTGTGGAGTATAATATTTATTTATGTAGAATCAAGATAACAGGTATACTCAAACCTATGCATACCTGTGAACTAAGAAATATGTGACCATGAACTCTGAGATTCCAAAGTATGTGTTTATTACTGTAATACTTAACAATCTATTTCCTACCATATGTATGGAAAAGCTACTACAGTTTTGCTTGGGATATTTTAACACTGAAATATTAGGAGACTGTAGAAGGAAAAAAAAATGGTAGTTTGGGAGGGATATTTTACCCTCAGATTTTTTTCCCCTCCTTTAAAAAAAATGAAACAAAGCTTTATGTAATATTCAAAGATGAAAAATACATCTTGTTTGATCAAGATGATACAGGCAGATGTATGTGCTACATACATACATCTCTAAGAAAGATTAAGAAACTAATAGAATGATGATTATTTTCCTGTGCTTCTACTTCTACATTAGAAAGGGAAGAAGTCACAGTGAGGACCCTGTTCCTGGCTTCCATTTACTTCCTTAGTCCCTAAAATCTTCCCCCATAGCTTTATTATCTTAGGTGAAAGAATGTTAGAAAGTGTAAATTTCCAATAGAACTTATTCTGCAGTGACAATAGACATAACTATTGCAACCTGGAAAGATATGCCACCCATACTCAGTGCAGGATCAGACAGTGTGTTTCTGAGAGTCAGTCTTCATTTTTTATTTGTTTGTTTTTGTTTTGAGGCAGGGTCTCACTTTGTAGCCCAGGGTCTCACTATGTAGCCTGGCCTTGAACCCAAGGCAATCTTTCTGCCTTACCCTCATGAGTGCTGGTATTTACAGGTGTGCACCACCATGCCTGGTGAGAGTGGATATTCATAATGCTGGCTCTATTCTGTGGAGAAAAAGATTAGGTATGTTTATCATTCCTTGTTTCAAAAATCAAAGAAATTAAGCATTCTTGAAGTATTGTTATCAAATACTGTTATTGGTGTTTTTTTTTTTTTTTTCCAGAGTGTTTCAGGCTGGCCTTGAACTTGTCTCACAGACCATGCTGGCCTCAAACTTGCAGTGATCCTCCTGCCTCAGCCTTCCAAGTATTGGAATTTTGGCATGTACCAACAATTTCAGGTCAAATATGATTAAGGAAAATACAGTATGGGCTTGGGTGTAGAAAAATTTGTTATTTTGTGATGTCTACGTGATGAGAAAGAGAATACACTTTGTGCTTAGAAATAAAGCCCAAGATAGAAATGTAAGAAAAATCAATATTTGGTAATAGAATTGTTAGGGTCATTATTGAATAAAACTGGAAGAAATTTGATAGCCTATCTCATGTTTGTAGATTAAAAAAAGTCTATAAGCATCAAGATGGGTTGCAACATATTTTCTTCTGGAAACAAAACCATATGTAGCAATAACACCAGGTATTTTCTTGGAGCTTTCCAAGAAAATTCTAATTATTCTAAAAATTGTGGCAGTTAAGTTATTCTTTGTAAAACTTAACCTAGAACTTTCTTCTTTAAATTTTAAGTATTGGGTGTGAAAAACAATATGAGAAATACTTAATTTAAAAAATTCATTACAGTAAAAGATACATTGCCATCAATCTCCTTCAAAATACTCCCCCTGCCCCCATTTGAACACTCTTATCCCATCTTTCTTGCACATTCTGAAGCAGTTCTGGAAATCCTCTTTCACCAGTGCCTTTTGTTGTGGTCTTATGGCTGCTTGAATAACTACATCAGAGCCCCCAGAGGGAGGGCCCCCAGCACATGGGAGCCATGGGTGGGGAGCGCCTGTCTTCCGGCTGGCTCACTTCCTGCCTCGTAGGCCCCTGGAGGGAGGGCCCCAGGCACACAGGGAGCCATGGGCAGGGAGCGCCGGTCTTCCGACTGGCAGCTCGCTCCCTGCCTCGTAGGCCCCCGGAGGGAAGACCTCCGGCACAAGAGGAGCCACGGGTGGGGAGCACCTGTCTTCCGTCTGGCTCACTTCCTGCCTTGTAGGCCCCCGGCCGACGCTGCTCAGTTGAGAACTATCATGACACAGAGAAACAATGACACAATTGGCCCACCATGCACTGGCTGCAGATGCCCACCTATGGACATGTGTGAATCATTCAAACATGGAAAATCCCCTGGGAATACATGCTATACAATGGGCCACTCTTGCTCCTGCCATTGAGAACCAGAAAGGTCTAGAGTCAGGAGAGGTGCAGCTGCTGAACAAGGACTCGGAGAACATGAGAATGCAGACTAAGTCTGAGGGGTCAGAGGTCCTGTGGACTGGGGTCATGAAAGCCGTTCGGAAGCTGTAAACCAGGAGGACCTTACACAATACATGTGGAGACACCCTGGAAGCCATTCTTCCCCTGACAATACAAGCTGTGGTGGAGCTCCGGAGAAGTCTGCAACAGGATTCCTGCTGCCTGTGCTGACAGTTGGGGAGAGGACACTAACTGGTTGTGGGGTCCCAATGCAATGGGAGGCTGGAGACAAAACGCTACAAAGAATGGCTTTGGCTCCAGACGGCTCACTTGATTTTTGACAACCCTTAGGCTGTAACTACTTGTTAGATCCTTCTTGAGTATCTCTGTTTTCCTGAGAAACCACTTCTAAGATACCAACATGTATTACAGCAGTCGTTGATATTTTCCTACTAATCTATCCATAACTCTGTAAAGTTTGTATTGTTCCTATCCTATTTCATAATTGGATGCATGTTTAGTATTATGTGTTTCCTACAACAACCATTGAGAATAGTTAATGATTATTCAGTAGGTCACTCATGTATAGTTCTATTTATTTTCTTTTGAAGATACCTAAGTAGAGTACAACAACTATTGATAATCTACCCCTTTTGTCTGTAACTCACTATTATTTGTCTATTTGTTTTCCCGAGAAACTATCTTGTAGATAACAATATGTAAAACAATAACCATTGATAATTTCCTACCACTTTGTCTGTAATTTGGTAAGCCCCCCCCCACCTATTATTATCCTTCTTTAACTCTTTAAAATAAGCAAAAAAAAAAAAAAATAAATGAATAACTATATCAGTTCTAAATCTTTGTCTTCATGGTCATTTTGACTTTGGGGAAAAGCCAGAGGTCAGATGGTGTCAGATGTAGAGATAAGGTGGATGAATATACAATATAATGCAGTAGAAATTATATGGTAGAAATTTCCATAAATCACTGATCACTGAAGTGTGATTATTATAGTAAAAGACATATTACATTGTCATTAATTCCCTCAAAATATTCCTCCTTACTTCAAATACCCCCATTGTTCTTAGCAAGGTGTCTGTTCTGTAATAATTTTTAAATTTAAACATTTACAGTATCTTTCAATCACCCCTTGTGTCAGCTTATTGAGAAGTGAGATATCCTAATAAATATGTTTTTAATGCACAATTTAGTTTATTTTTAGTGTATTGAGAATTGTACATACATCACCACTAATTTTAATGAATTTTAATAACTGCACAAAGAAACCTTGTACTCAGTATCAATCATTCTCTATCCTACCCCCTTCCTTTATTCCCTAAAAATCTCTAATACACTTTAATTTTTTCTGGATTTATCCAATCTGGGATTTTCATACATGTTTGAATAATATGATATGCGACTGTCTTAGTTCATTTAAGCTACTATTTCAAGTATCATAAACTGTCACTCATAAGCAACAGACATTTCTCACACCTGTGTAGGCTGGGAAGTCCAAGATCAAGCTACTGGCAGTTCTATTGTCTGGTGAGGACTTGTCTCCTGTTTCAAAGATAAAAACTTTTAGCTGTGTTCTTACATGATAAAAAGGACAAGGGATACCTGGGAACTCTTTAATGAGAGCACTAATCCCATTCATGAGGCTCTGGTATAATTATCTCCCAAGATCCTCACCTTCTAAAGCCATCACCAGGGGGTTAGGATTCAGTGTAAACATTCAAGATTTCACAGTGACATTTTATATCCTGTTTGTTTCAATCACTGTGATGTTTTCAGGGTTTACTGCCTTAGAGTATATGTCAATGCCTTAGCCCTTTTCATGATTAATAATACTTTACTATATGGGTATACCACATTTGTTTTTCCATTGAACAACTGACAGACGTTTGGTTTGTTCCAACTCTTTGGCTATTGCAAATAATGCTTCTGTGAGCATTATGTACAAGTTTTGCATGGACACAGGGCTTCAATTCTTTTGGGTACATACCCAGTGGAATTTCTGGTCATGTGAAAAAACTATATTTAATTTTTTGAGGAACTACCAATCTGTTTTCTAAAGTGACTGCCTAATTTACATTCCCATCATCAAAGTATGAAGTTCCCAACTTCTCTTCATCATTGCCAACACTTGTTTATCTTTTTGATTATACACGTACTAGTGGTGTCTCATTATGAATTTATTTTGTATTTCCCTAATAACCAATAATGTTGAGTATCTTTTCATGTGTTTATTGCTCATTAGTATATCAAAAAGTGTCTATTCAAATATTTTGCCCATTTAAAAAATTATGTAGTCACTTTTATCACTAAATTATAAGAATTATTTATACATTCTTGAAAAAAATATATCATGAGCAATTTTTTCCTATTCTATGTTTTGTCTTGTTACTCTTATCATGGTGTCCATTGAAACATTAATTTTAAATTTTGACTGGGCATGGTGTCACACAGCTATAATCCCAGCACTTGGGAGGCTGAGGCAGGAGTATCATTGCAAGTTTGAGGCCAGCCTCGGCTACAAAATGAGCTCAAGGACAGCCTGAACTGCATAGTGAGACCCTGTCTCAAAATTTTTTTTTTGATGAAATCCATTGTTTTCTTTTGTGATTTTTGTTTTTAATTGCATAGCTATAGTTACAAAAATTTACTCATTTTTTTCTAGGAGTTTTACAGTTTCATCTCAGACCTTTATTTTCTGATCTATTTTGAGATAAGTTTGTGGTATATTGGTTCAACTTCATTTCTTTGCATGTAAATTATCCAGTTATCCCAGTACCATTTTCTGAAAAGACTCTTCTCTCTTCATTGCATTGCCTTGGCTCCCTTGTTGGAAATCAATTGACTATACATGTAGGGTTTTATTTTTGGACTCACAATTCTTGTTACATTGATCCACAAGTCAGTTCCACATTGTCTTGATATTGGAGGTTTCGTAGTATCCTTCCTTATATTTATATTACTATCTTCTTTCTATGACAGAGAACAACTTCATTGGCTTACCTTATCATTATAAATCCATTGTACCACACACAGAGCACGCAATTTATCACCTGGACTAGAACTTGGTCATTAGCTAGTGCAGTCACTTCATTTTCCAGGTGGTGACTCTAAGCCCCAGAGAGTGGTCTACGTGATGTAATTCTACAGGCCTTCCTGTATACATCATATGAAGTGTAAGGCCTCTTATTCATTTGTCATATTTGCTTCAACTTTTTTGAAGGAAATCACACCTAAGACTGTCCACTCCTTGTTGATGCTATTCTTGCATGTATTCCAGAAGAAAAAATACAATCCAAATTTTTGAGTGATTAGTTCATGCTTTTGTACTTTTCCAGGACCATTACAAAGTAATATTTTTCTTATCATGTGGCAACATATTTTCTCACTTCAACATTGTTGGTTTTAAGATTTATTCATGGTGATACATGTAAATCTGACCCATCCACTTACGTATTTAGGCACAGTCCATTTAATGAATTGTAGACCCCCTCTTTTGACAGACATTTAAGTTTTCCTTTCTTCTGTATTATAAGCAATGCTGTAGATGTGTCCTAGTGTTCGGGTGTGATGGGATCTCCAGTGGAGAAATACTGGTGGACAGCAGCTGAGGAGCAGGTCTGTTACTAGATACTGCAAACTACTGCCCAGAGTGCTTATCACAGCTCTTCCTTTTTCCATCCTCACTGGTACGGTTATTGTCCTACTTCTTAGGTTTTTCCTTCTGATGGGTGCATAATGGTATCTCATGTAATTTGAATTTCTTTGGTCATTAGTAAAACTGAGGTTTTTAATAGTATGGGCATTCTTTACTCCCTTTCCAGCACATACCTAAAAAATACACTGCAGAATACTGTGTCTGCCAGGAAAGAGGGGACCAGGGTCTGCACTGCCAGGCAGCTGGCTCCCTCTCCATGGGTGACTGTCACACAGGTGCTGTTCGGCAATGGCAGAGAATGACTGCCACAAATCAACCTTGATATCTTATGAAAACAAAATGACCTGCCTTTTTATTTGATAGGATGTTATTTATTCTACACTTTTTAAAAAGTCAATTAATATTATTGGTACATTTTATACACACATAATGATCACATTCATCATAGGCAATTTGTAGTTGTTCATACTAATTCTTTTTCTTCCCATTCCCTTCCCCTCCCTTCAACTTCTTTTCTCCACCTTATTTACAAAAGTTTTGTTTCCATTTTTCTTCTTTTCTCTTTTTTCCTTCCCCTTCCTTTCCCCTCCCGCTTTCTAGTGCCCCTTCCCATTTGAACATTTTTTTCCCATTTGAACATTTTCTTCCTATTTCACAATATCTATTACATATTTTGGTCCTGATTAACATTTTTGATTTCTCACACCAGAGGAACCATGCAATATTTGAATGTGTGCCCAATTTATTTCACTTAACAGTATGGTCTCAAGGTGAATCCATTTACTTAGATATCTCTCAAATTTATCCTTCTTAATGGCAAAGTAGTACTCCATTATATATAAAAAACACATCTTCTATATCCATTCATCAGTTGACGGGCATTTGGGTTATTTTCAAGATTTAGCTACTACAAACTGCTACTATAAACAGGAGTGTGCATATATCACTGTAGTATGATGCTTTTAATTGTTTTGGGAAGATATCAAGGAGAATAGGTCTTATTCTATACTTTTTGAGTTTTTTTCTCACTGAAATATTATTGCACAGTTTTTCACGGTCTGGGTATAATCATTTTTGTTTAGAATATAATACAGACCCTGATATGTATATGGGAGGGATAAGTATATGCTTTGCCTTATTACCACTTACTTTATTTTGTTTAGTTTCGTGCCCTCAGTGTCTTAGGGAACTTTACAAGAGATTCTCTGCTACTCAACAGTGATATGCATTCTTTTGCACAGAAATATTTAAGGTGGGGTAGTAAAAAATGTTAACAAAAAACTCCTGACCCAATATTTTATGTTGGTATCACTTAATATTAACCAGATTTTGCTGTACTGCAACAAAACAGGGGCAGTTAAAAAGAAGAGAAAGCAAGAATACTGCAATGTATCTTTCCTATAGTGTGATATTGCTGCCCCTAATTTAGCTTCTGGTTAAATACAAGTCTCCAAAGATGAGTCTGCTACTGTTGGCACTGCTGCTAGCACCACCACCTTGACTACTGTTGTTCACTGAGCAGCTACTCTGCCCCTGTGATGCTTCTTATTCTAATTCTCACAAGGATCTTTCAGAGATGTACAAGTTGAACATCTCTTATTGAAAACGATTGAGGTTCCCCGGAAGGAGGGCTTCCAGCACACAGGGAGCCACAGGTGGGGAGTGCCAGTCTTCCGGCTGGCTAGCTTCCTGCCTGGTGGCTCCTGGAGGGTGGGCCCCCAGTGCACGGGGAGCCTCGGGTGGGGAGCGCCAGTTTTTTTGGTCTTTGGACCGGCGGCTCACTCCCGGCCTCGTCATTCCCCGGAAGGAGGGCTTCTGGCGCACAGGGAGCCTTGGGTGGGGAGTGCCAGTCTTCTGGCTGGCTAGTTTCCTGCCTGGTGGCTCCCGGAGGGTGGGCCCCCAGCACACAGGGAGCCTCGGGCGGGGAGCGCTGGTCTTTGAACTGGCGGCTCACTCCTGGCCTCGTCCTTCCCCGGAAGGAGGGCTTCCGGCACACAGGGAGCCTTGGGTGGGGAGCGCCAGTCTTCTGGCTGGCTAGCTTCCTGCCTGGTGGCTCCCGGAGGGTGGGCCCCCAGTGCATGGGGAGCCATGCGGCGGTGAGCGCTGTTGCGCACCGGCCCTTAGGCTAGCCGCCACCGCTCAATTGAGATCTATCATGACACAGAGAAACAGTGGCACAATTGGCCCACCATGCAGTTTCCCACCCACGGATGTGTGTGAA
>NW_004955402.1:27962594-28032427 GCF_000276665.1 Chinchilla lanigera | reverse complement strand
CCACTTTGAAGATACCAAAGTATAGTACAACAACTCTTGATAATCTCCTACCTCTTTTGTCTGTAACTCACTATTATTTGTCTATTTGTTTCCCTGAGAAACTATTTTGTAGATAACAATATGTAAAACAATAACCATTGATAATTTCCTACCATTTTGTCTGTAATTTGCTAAGTCCCCCCTATTATTATGTTGTCCTTCTTTTACTCTTTAAAAAAAAAACAAAAAACAAAAAACCAAAAAACCAAAAAACCAAAAAAAAAAAAAAATGATTGAGATCAGAAGTGGTTTAGCTTTCATTTTTTTTTTTTAGGATTTGGGGTAAATATTTGCATCTACATAATGAGATATGGGAATGGGATCCATGCCTAGACAAAGAGTTCACTTAATGTTTCCTATACGCCTTATACACATAGCTTGCAGCTTTTTCTTTTAATCTGATAATTTCAGAGCCACCTGCATTTTGTCTGAGATTTATCACATGAGGTTAGGTGTAAAATTTCCCACTTTGGCATCATTTGGTGCTCAAAAATTTCAGATTTTGGTAAATTTGACACACGTGTAAATACCACATTCTTTTTTTGGTGTGAGAAACTGAAAGTGTAAATAAGGACCAAAATGTATAATAGATCTTATGAAATAGGAAGAAAATGTTCACATGGGAAGAGGAACTAGGGATGGAGGAGGGGGGAAGAAAGGGAGGGAAAAAGAAATAAAATGATGAGAAAAGGCAGAAAATATGGAAAGAAAGCTTTCATAAATAAGGAGGGAAAGGGATTGAAGGGCAGGGAGGGGAATGAGAGAAAAAGGAATCAAGTTATGTTATGTACAGGTGCAAATTCCCTGTGATGAATGTGATCATTATGTTTCCCTAAAACATACCAATACATGTAATTAATTACAAAATTATTTTAAAAATTTCAGATTTTGGAGCATTTTGAATTTTAGGGTTTTGGTTTAGATGCTTGAGGGGTATTAAAATTACTGTTTTAAAGATAAGAAAGCAGTGTGAGGGAAGTTAATTGACATATGTAAAGTTATATACCTACAGTGTGGTAGAATTTATTTTTTTTAATCTGAATTCTTTTTATATTCATTATAGAGTTGAGGCTAGTCTTGAACTCACTACGTAGCCCACACTGGTCTCTAACTCATGGTGATACTACTGCCTCAGCCTCCCAAGTGCTAGGGTTACAGGTCTGTCCTACCATACCCTGCTCCAAATTCATTTATAAGTGGCCCTTCCACTTCTCAAATAGTTTTCTTCTATCCAGTTATTTCTCCTCATTTATTTTCTCTGAAGGTAGTGTGTTGTTCCTATTGATTCATTGATTTTATACTATTTTAATGCAACTTTTCAAATTTGTCATAGACAAATTTTTCTAGTCTTGACAGATTGTTTTTCTTTTCTTTGCAAGTTGGTTGTTGTTTAAAAAATAGATTAGGTGCAATAAATAGAGCCGTGAGTCATTTGGGGCTCAGTTTGAAATTGTCAGGTGAAGTGAATGTTTTCTAACTAACTTGAGTCAGGCAATCCCGGGTAGCAATGAAGGAAACAATTCTATCTTCCTTGAGTGTTAATATTTGTGATATCCTCTAACACCTTACTGAAAACATGCAACATTCCTCTTTTGTCTGTATAATCTGTGCTTAATTACAGAGGAAAACTACACCAGTTTTAAATGCTGTGTTTGTCTGGAAATCATGTTGATGCTTGCATGATATTTTATGCATAAAGTAATTTGCTACTTGATTGATGATTTGTTCTGGTGTTTCAGGTAATGACGGCAATCTGGCCTAACTTGTCTTTATTCATTCATTCATTCTGTTCAACAAACATATATTTAGTTGCAATTATGTGACATGCAGGGATTGTATTTGATTCTGGGAATAATGATCCAATACCTAATACTTACTGACTATCTATTATGTGCTAGGCACTGGCATGGGTGATTTGTATGCATCTTCTCCAGCCCCTTCAGAGTTATTGACCCAGTTTACAAAAGAGAGAACCAGAACTTAAGAAACTAGGCAATATGTTCAACACTGCAAAGGTTGTAGGTGGTTAGTTCTTACCTGAAGCGTGTGAGTGAAGGGTCCTGAGAAGGCACCTGCCCCACAGTTGTGGGTGATGGGACTTAGAAGCTGGGCTAGAGAAAGGTAAGTTCACCTAAAGTTTAAAGTTTTACATGGAACGAGACCAGCTGTTACCATTAGATGCCTAAGGTGAGTGGAGTAAAGAACACAGACTTGGTTCATGAACTGAAATAAACACTTCATATAGCTGTCTTCAGTTATTCATCTATGTTTTCACTTAACTGGCAAGATGCTTTATTTCCAATAATTGATCTCCAGTGACAGTGGTCCACAAACATTTCTTTCCAGGTTTACTTGTTTTTAGCCATCCTCTGACCTACACTGCTTTGCAAGGATTCGGAATGTGGTACAGATGCATTTGTATCATTATTAGCATCACTATTTTTATTAAGGGTGAAATATGACAAAGAGGATTAATGCTTGTCAACAAGGCTACTTAGCACTGCATAGTTTTTCCTTTCAAAATGAGCTTTTGCAAATATTACCCAGACAAATGATTCCACTGTGATGTGAATAGAAGCCACACAGCTGTAACTCCATGAACTCTGTGAATATGTTCCCTGCAATGTCAATTAATTTTGCTTCCTGAAGCATATTCTTTCATGTATAGTTTCATCCATGCTGTGTGTTCTGCCTGGAATGATTAGAGGCCTGCTAACGTGGATAAAAATAACAAATTAAAAACAGAAAAAAACCCAACAAAACATAATAGCTTTTTAGGAGCAAGGCCAGAGCTCAGAGTCTGTTTTCTTTCCATTTTCTATGTTTTAATTTATAGTGTAAATTAATCGCCTTTCTCCCACCCCTTGATAAGAATGGTCTTTTGCACTCTATTAACCCTAAGTTCTAGAGAGAGGCAATTTCCTAACAGGTGAATTAACACTAGATAACATTACCTCAAATGCCAAGTCATTTAATTGAAAAAAAAATTTTAGGAGGGAGGAAGGCAGTGTCTTAATTTATTTTTTTAAAGAAACATTATAAAGCGTCTTAACAAACTAACTCTAGACTCCCAACCTCCTGAGAGTGATTTGCCTATTAACGAAGCACAAGAACGACTCCCACTACCAGCACAAGAAGAAATAGCCCCCAATTTCCAATTACTTTTGCCGCTGACAGTTCAGTGGACTGTTAAGACGCATTCCGCGCCATTGTGTGGACGTGGTGAAGCTGGGCAACCGTGTGTGCTTCTCTTTTTGATTATCCAGTAATTAGACTGTTCCACTAATGGAAGGAGGGAAAAAAGTTTTAGAGAAAATGACATCTGGTGAAGCTCCCTTTGAAAAAAATCCCCGGCACAAAAGAATAAAGAGTAACCTTTTGTCATGAACACTGTGAAAGCTTTTATGCGTTAACTAAGCAGCATTAAAAATGAAAAGTTGGAATCTCATATTAGCTCAGGCACAATTGTATGTTTGCTTGCAAATAATAAAGCAAATAGGTGATTCAGACAAGCTCATTAGTCAATAATAAGGCCTTTCAGAGATGTACACAAGAGACTTCCAGGACACAGACGAGCATCTGTAAGAATTCCAGATTCTGTCTTGGCTCCGTGAATTCATTAGAGATCCCTTGACAGTATTAGGAGAGTGGGAGCTTGCCCTTTTGTCCTTGAACTAGCTTCACCTGAGAGCTCAGCTCTTTCTGTAGGTTATTAATGTATTATTCACCCTATAAAAGTTTCCTTGATTTATTTTTCTAGCAGAGAATATAATTTCTACTCCCCTTAAAATTAAAAACTCAATTCCATCTCTGCTCTTTCAGTCTCACCCTGGCACCCACAGGTTTCTCTTCCCCTTTTTCTCCTTTTCTTCCCAGTCATTTTTTCCTCACTTAACTTTGTATTTTTAGTATTTTGTGCGAATGTGACATTTTCCTTTTTACCTATAGAATTTCCCTATTCTCTCCCCAGTGTGCATTGAAAATGGCAGTTCTTTATTCAGGGCACTGCAAATGACTGACAGTCTATTGCAGGTAAGAATATAACCAAATGTCTCCCTTTTTGATCTTATAATTTCTTAGAAGCTTGGATGCCCTTTGCAGTTTCTCCTTTTAAAAAAAAAAAAAAAAAGACGTAGTAAAGAGAGTTTGGAACAGGAAAACATACTCAAATGTCTTGCCATGATGAAGTACTATTTTTAATTATCTGGATTTTCAAATTACTAGTCTATATCTAATTTATATCAGATTAAATACCTATGTAATCATCTTCTGGTTTGGTTTCTCTTTTAGATAAAACAAGCATGTTTTAAGCAGATTTCTATGATGAGCATATTTTGCAAACAAAAATTTTGGATCCAGAATTGGACAAAAGTTTTTTTTGTGCCAATTCTGCCATTGGAGAGCACATTGTTAGGTTTCGATTTTGACAGACTTGAATGCTGGGGTCTTTGCTTATTGATGGGATGACAGGGCATTTAGAATGAGGAGCCATGAAAAGTGTCACGATGGAACTGTGTTGCGGACAAAAGAAAAGGACATTATATACAATTTTAGCACACTAATTACAGCTTCACTTTTTTTTCTATTCTAGGAGAACGTAATTTGAAAGCAAATGAATGGAAGTGTCATTGTCCCTGGTAGATCCTCAAACATGCTGTTTTATTAAAAATCACATTTTAAAGTATTATTCTTGTTAATATTGACTACACAGGCTAAGACTAAAGTACTTAACAGCTGTTCTGGAGAGATGAGCATGTCACGACGCCTCAGCTGAGAGCTGGATTGAAGCTGTGGTCCTCTGTGTCAAGAAACATAATGTAGTTTGAAATTATTCGTGATTCGCCACCTATTATTGTCAGTAGAGAAAGGGAGGGAAAAAAGAAACGACAATTTAAAAAGGCCCACTTCAACAATAAGATTTTTCCATTTTATCAGTGCTGGATATCTCTGCTTTCAACATTATTACAGTCATTAACAGCACTAGCTTGATCATTGCCATCATCAGACCCTGAAATTCCGGGAATCACAGGAAAAGAACACCACGTGTCTTTGCTCTGATGGCTTTACGCTGTTGCTGTCAGCGTTAAAATAAAACAAAACACCAAAAACCCAAAAATACCTTTCAACAAATACTTGTAAAATGTATGTTTAAGTTAGTTAACTTATTTTTAAATAAATGTTCTCAGGCTTTTGTAAAATGTATTTCATACTGCATATGCCACTCATTATTAAGACATGTGGTGTGTAAATTAGGGTTGGAAAAGCAAAGATTCAATGATACGCACGATTTGGAGCTACCTCGTGGTATGTGATATTCGTATGAGAACTTTATTCTGATGAATACAAACCTTTTTAAAAATTTCTATGTGTTTTTTTAACATGTGTATTTTATTTGTGAGTGGTTTTTCTTTTTCTTTTTCTTTTAATTAGAGATTGAACTCAGGATATATTAAGCTATATCTCTAGCCCTTTTTATTTTTCATTTTGAGACAGGGTCTCCTTAAATTGCCCAAGAGCCAGGCATGGTGGTGCACGCCTATAATCCTAGCACTTGGGAGGCTGAGGCAGGAGGATTGCCACAAGTTAGAGGCCAGCCTGGACTACATAGTGAGTTCAAGTCCAGTCTGAGCTATACAGCAAGACCCTGTCTCAACACGCCGCCCAGAGGAGGTATATTAAGTTACCCAGGTGGGGCTCAAATCTGTAATCTTCCTGCCTGAGTCCCCCAGAGAGCTGAGATTACAAGTGTGTATTTTTACTCTTATGAATAACACATATATGTGTGTGTGTGTGTGTGTTTGTGTGTGTGTGTTTTCACCAAATATTCTCCTTTGTGTTGCTCTGGAAATGAGCTAGATATTTAGAAGCTGGGAAGAAGCTGGCAAGCACACAGCCTGACTGCAGGATAGAACCAGAGCAATCTTAGTACCGAAATGTGGAAGCAGGATGGATCTGAACTCCAGACTGATACTGAAGCACACAAAGGCATCATTATAGAATATCATGAAGGATGCAAAAAATGAAGTGCATAATAAAATTTAGCAAATTTTTCACAGAAGAGGGAAATCAGGAAGGGGTAAGAAAATAAAAGAAAGCTAGAAACTGGGGAACCCACATTTGAGAATGCAGCAAGAAAAGACGCAGGAGTTGAACTTGGTGCGTGGAGGAATGACCCCACGGCAAGGTGAGTGAAGACGTGAACTTGGGGGCTATGCGACACAAGGTAGTGAGGCACAATTTAAATACGCCTCACAGGCCGCTAGCAAGGTTGCAAACCTGGGTTTCCTATAATACAGAAATACTTAACTCAATATTTTTCAAAACAGCATTCTGGTGTCTATTTTCACATAGGTTCCCCTGTCTTCTTTTATATCTACTTGTCACCTTATATTTCATCCTCTTTGTGATCATTGGCAGTTCTCCTTATGTGGCTGGGGAAGATGGGGTCAAGCCACATAAGCTGGATAGGTGTGCTTTAAATAATTTGCTTGTGCTTGCTAATGCAAGATAATTTGTAAACAACTTAGCACACATGTTTATTCTTTAGAACTCAGAAAATTCTTTGTCCATTAGAATAAATGGACACACATAAATCTGAACCATGAGAAATTTGTTAATAGCTATAACCAGATATAGTTCTCCCTGTATACATGAAGTGTAAATTAGTATGAGAGATACTTTCAGATGTCAAATAGTGTAATATTCACAAGCAGATTGCCTCGTATATGGTTCTATACCTTTATCTGTAATCCAAACACCTCTAAGTGTATGTTGCTAAATATATTTTTAATTTTTATTCTGAATATAATGTCTCAAGGTGTAATATAAAGAGCTGGTACTTAGCAGCTGGAAAATAATGTTTTGATAGTAGTTGAGATGGAGTAAAAGCCCTATGGACTCTGTCAATAGTCAGCTGGTAGAGGCTGTTCTTGCTTGTTTCAGGAGAAGAATTTCAATCTGTCTGCAGAAGGCTGCCAAAACTTTCGGATGAAAGGAAAGGGCGCAGTCGATCACCCAGATGTTCCTCCTGCAGGAGGCCACACATACAGCGATTCAAAATAGCCAGGTGCCTGGAACAGGAAGAGAGCACATCTGGAATGTGTGTGCATATGAACTTTCTGAGGAGATATAGTGGTTTTGTGTTTAAACAATTATTAACCCCTTTTGAACTGCCCAACTTGTAAGTTTAAAGTGTGTATAATATAGTTCAGAGAAGTATTTATGTATAGTCCATATTATGTGTTGTCTTATCATAAAATGTTGATAATTCTATTTCAGGATATCCTTGAATGCTTATGACTTAATATTCAACTCTATTTAGATATTGAATGTTCAACACTTCATCCCTACTATGGTTTATTAAACAGTATACCTTCTATGACCTCCTTTCTATCCCAGCATCTAAAACTTTATCGAGAGTCATCTCACAGTGAATTCAGATGACCAGGAAAGATAAGAAATATCTATTACTGCTAACTGGGAAATAAAGTAACAAGATGTATTATAGGGATTTTAAACAGAAGTCAGATAGGATCAAAATTATTTTTAAAAATTTTGCTCAAGTTGTAAAATATCTGAGATTTTTAAAACTATAAACAAGATATGGTAATTAGTGCAGTGACCTACTGAAAGTTGGTATTGCAGTTCTAATCTTAGATGCACTGGGGTGTTAGAGTCTTAGTTTTTTGGTTTTTTGGTTTCTTTTTTTTTTTTTTGTCTTTTTGAGACAGGGTCTTGCTATGCAGTTCAGGCTGGCCTTGAACTCACTTTGTAGCCCAGGCTGGTTTCGAACTCACAGCGATCCTCCTGCCTCAGCCTCCTGAGTGCTGGGATTACAGGCATGCGCCACCACTCCCGGCTAGAGTCTTAGTTTTACATGGAGGTAGTGGGTAGGTAGTGAAGCTAGGAATTAGAATAAGGAAACAAGAAAGGTGAATTTGTATCAGACTGAGGTACAAGGGAAGAGTAGAAGGGGTTAATGCGGTTCAGAGGATAGTATAAAATGTTCTCATTCCACGTGTCACTCTGCTTTCCAACGCTGTGACAAGTACCTGAGATAAACAACTTAAAAGGAAGAAAGGTTTATTTTGACTCACATTTGCAGAGGTTTTAATCCATGCTTGTGTAGGTCTGCAGCTTTGGGACTGTGGCAACAGGAGTGTATAGTAGAAGTCTGTTCACTCATGGTCACCAGAATGCAGAGAGAAGGAGAGAGATAGAGAGAGAGACAGAGAGAGAGAGAGACAGAGAGACAGAGACAGAGACAGACAGACAGAGGAAGGAAGGAAGGAAGGGATCATGTCCAAACACCCCATTGAAGGCGTGCTCCCAATGACTCAACTTGTTATCCTTGAGCCCCCACCTCCTATGTGGTTAACCACCTCCCAGTAGTAATAGGGCCACAAGGTAGTGACCAAGCCTTAGCATATGGGCCTTTGGGGGACATTTATGATCCAAACCGCAGCACTGCATGATAGTAGAGGCTGATGATTGGACCTGTGGTGATGAGAGCATCTGACTAGGAGTCAGGGAGCCTGCAGGCAGGGCAGTCTTCTGCGGCGTCAGACAAATTCCTATAGAATATTGTTAAGGTCTAGGTAGCAGCAGTCTTTCCCTCTTCCTCCTCTTATCTTTTACCCCAGCACGTACGTACAAGTGAGGCTTAAAATTTTATTGTCTTATAGATAGTGCCAGACTTCTACGTATTTGTTTTCATTATTTAGGAACATATCTTGGTGATATTCAGAGAGAAGTTGAGAACTTCATTGAGCCTGAAGGAACTCAAGCTACAAGTAGTGTAGATGCATTGTTGTGAGTTAAAAACAAAAATTCAGTCAGCAGAAAGAAGAGATAAAAGACAGAAGGAAAAAGGAGTCCGAGAGAAGGCACAGGGAGGAGGCTTTGCAGGTAAAAATAATTTCTGAAGAGAGGCGCAAACAATATTTAAGAGCAAGAATACCTGAAAAGCTAACATTTATCCTAAGGTCATTCGCAGTTCCACAGTACACTTCCTTTCCTCTTTTCCCTACACACAGGCTGCACGTCTAAGAAGACAAAGCGCATGACCTGCAAGCCAGAGACCCTGTGAGCATGAATCCCCGTTCCTCCTGCCCTCTTCTTCCTCAAAACTGAGAGGAAGTCTGGTGAGCGCTTTGGCTTTCCTCAGGACACTGAATGGAATTTGAGCCTCTTGTATAAGTTGCACGATTCTAAAGAGTCAGGGATTTGTGAGCTGACATCTAGGCTATGATGTAGGTCTAGATTTTTATTCTTTTGCTGTTAAAATTATAAAGTATTTTTTCCTCCTTTAAAAAATAGATATAATGTAACAGCTGAGCACTGTGATAAATTGCTTGAAACTATTGTGGACCATCTGGCTGTCATGAATAGTCTTAAATAAATCGAACCCAAAGTAAGAAATATAAGGAGACAGAAGTTTCCATCTTACTTGAGTTTAAGAGGCTGTGCAAAATTTTACAAACATGCTGTGGTTTTCAGAATCTTGCTCATTGTGATATGAAACTTGACTCACCATAGATAGTTATGATGCCGTGACTAGTTCCAGACAGTCAAGACAAAAGTAGGATTATAGAAAACTCACAGATTTTAGAAAGCCAGACAGACCTTCGAGGTAAATGATTACTCTATTCCTATAAATTGTAGTCAGAGTTTCAGGTTTTATTTGTCACTAATGGAAACTTAGTGACATTGAAGCCGTTATTTCTTGAGGATTCTTTTTACAAGTCCAATGTAAAAACTCTCGTGTGTTTATTTGTTCATTCATTCTCAAACATTTATTGAATACTCACTGTGTGTCAGACACTGTGTCCCAGCAGTGAGAAGGCACAGAGGTCTGAGACCTGATCCCTCTCCTTGGGAACACATAATCTAATGAAATGACAATAGGCAGACAATGTTAATGGAATGACAAGTCTCGGGCAACGTTTCAGTGTAAGCATGGCAGAGAAGAGTGCCAACTCTGCCTAGGGAAGATGGAGAGGATATTTAAGAGGGGCTACTCGTGATAAAAGCACAATTTGACCAGAGTCAGGGACTTAAGGTGCCTTCTACCAAATAAAATAGGTATCTTAACCTGAAATAAAGCCTAGACATATGGAAGGCCTAATTTTATTAGTGAATATTATATTTCTCACCATTATTCTAAGCATAGAAAAAAATCAGTGAGGAAGAAGAGGCATCTATGTATGGCTAAAATGTACCTTAATTCACATCTGCTATACATTTGTTGACTATCGTATCTGTTAACATAAGCTATGCTGTTGAGATAAGTCGGCCCCTAATTAGATTTATTTCTTGCTCGTGCAATTTCAGGGAAGAAGGCAGCTTCTCTGCACAGAGTTTCAGGGAACCAGTTCCTTCTGGTCACAGAAGGACTATGGCTGTGTCACATCGAAGACCTTCTTGTTAACAGTGTAGTTATGGGGGCTGGGGATTTAGCTCAGTGGCAAAAAGCGCCTGCCTGGCAAGCGCAAGGTCATGAGTTCGGTTCCCGGTACCGGAGAAAAACCAAAAAAAAAAAAAAAAAAAACAGTGAGGTTATGGCTGCCTTCATGGAAAGAGAGTGTGAAGTAAGCACACCACTGCCCTAAAGTTCCCTGTTATGTTCTGAATGTGTCCCTCGAAATTAACATGTTGAAACGTAGTTATTGACGTGATAGTACTAAGAAGAGGTGGGGTCTTCAGGAAGGGATTGTCAGGTGTGTGTGTGTGTGTGTGTGTGTGTGTGTGTGTGTGTGTAGCCCCTGTGGATGGGATTAGGGCCTTTATGAAAGGTCTTGGTGTAGTCCATTTGCCCCCTTCTGTCTTTTTTTTCCATGTGAGGACATAGGATTTCCTTTTTGTCCTTGTACCTTTTACCACATGAGGACACAGTTTGTCCCTTTTGATCTCCTGCCTTCTGACATGAGGAAACAGCATTCCTGCTCTCTGGAAGATGCAGGAAAAGGCACCATCTTAGAAGCAGAATCCAACTCTTATCAGACACTGACCCTACCAGTACCATGAGCCTGGACTCCCACCTCTACAGTTGTGAGAAATAACTTTCTGTTGTTCATAAAATACTTAGCCTTTTGGTATTTTGCTATTGTGGTACAAATGGTCGAATATCATCTCTAAAGTATACATTTTATTCATATTGATTTGTCTAGAAATAATTCTTACAGCTATATTTAAGGACAATGGAGAATGGGAAAGATAATCTGGTCATATGGCCAGGGAGGAAAAAGTAGTTTTTGGTTCCCAGCAAGCATTGTTTGCTGCAGATGTATAATTTGAATGAGTAAAAATTTATGCAGTCTAAATCCCTCTGAGTGAGTCTAAACTTACAAGATTTATCAGTATGGTATATAAATTCTTTCACATGGGCTAAAAGAATTAATTTAACACATACCAAATAGTGAAGCCAAATTAATTGTCAGATGGAAAAAGACCTGGAGACTTTGTTTGGAGACTAATGCAACATATGCTCACAGTTTGATGTGGTTCTTGCAAAGCAAACACAGACACAAACCAACAAATGAATTATAACTACAGGCCACATCAATACCAGTGTACAGCGAGGAAATGAGCTCTGCTCCAGAAATACTTAACTCAATATTTTTCAAAACAGCATTCTGGTGTCTATTTTCACAGGCATGGGAGTGAGGAGAAAAGGTCTAGGACATAAGGTGACAGGGATCTAGAAACCATGTTACATGAGGAGGAGTAGTGAAAAAGCAAGATTCTGTCCTAGGGAAGATGCCATGATGGTGTGTGTGTGTCTGTGTGTGTGTGTGTGTGAAGTGAGGAAGGATATGGATTAAAGCATCTTCAAAATTCAAGAAAGTTAAACTACTTGAAAGTCAGCCATATGGAAGACAGAGTAGATTCATTCTCTTCTGCATCATGGAACCAGGGAACATTTTGGCTTAATATGAAGATCTGCATAATAATTGAAGCTATCCAAGAATGGTAGAATGTGCTGCTTAGAAATTATTGAGATTCACATCACTGGAGGTGCTTGATCAGAAGCTGCATGACCTCATGTCAAGTCTGCTGTAGAGATTTTCTTCTGAGAGTGGACTAGATCATGCCTAAAATGTTTTCTAATTCTACTTGAATTATTTCCACTCCCAACCCTTCTTACAAAATGTACGGGATTTTTCCACACCAATAATCAATTCTTCAAATATCTGGACACCAAGTGAGTGTCCAACTATTATTATAATCATATATAATTATAATTATTCAATCATGACATTTGCAGAATTACCATCAGACCCCTCAGGCTAAGAGCTCTGTCTCATGAACCTGCCCCCGCTTCAGAAGTCAATTGCAGTCCCTCCTGTATTTCTAATCAACTGGCCGTACAGCAGGAGTTCCTGTCACCCTGTCCTTGGGCTTCAGAATTTGCTAGAATGGCTCACAGTACTTAGGAAAACAGTTTACTCTTACTGGTTTATTACTCAGGATATAATGGAGTAAGAGACAAATGGAAGAATGCATGTACTAAAGTTTGTAGGCAGGTGCATGGAGTTTTCACTCCATCTCCAGGATTGCTGTGCACCTAGTATCTCAATGTGTTTACCAACTTGCTTTGTTTTTTCTTAGGACTTTTAATGGAGGTTCTAGTATAGGTACAATTGATTATATCAGTGACCATTTGTGATGGCACCCATGAATATTGGGATAGTGAGGGCTGAAAGACCATCATATGTTGGTCTTTTTGGCAAACAGCTTTCATATTAAAGCTATGTAGAGATTCCCAGCCACCAGTCATCTTATTAACATACAAAAGACACTCATTACCATAGATTTTCTAAGAGTCTTGTAGAAACTCTTATGTTATCAACCAAGTACTAAGCCCAAATATCATAGCAAAAGTTGCCCCACCATGCCTATTACTCGAGGAATTACAAGTGTTTTATGATCTTTGTTCCAGAAACCACGGGAAAATCTCAAACATATATTTCTTAGTATATCACAATATAATACTGGGATTTGTCAAGTTTGAAATTATCACTACTGCTTTTCTGAGTAAGTTAGACCAAAATAAAATTTCTGTTGAGATACGTTACTGAGGGCCAGCACTAGCAATTGGCCTGGAGGAATACATGGTGTAATCGACATTACCGACACTCTCTTTCACACGGAAACATGCATTTACGATTATTTAACCAATGGGAAACCATTTTGTATGAAATCAAACACTGACAAATTATGATTATCCAGAGTTGAGAATTTGAGAGATAGGAACAATGTAAGTCACTTCAAGAAAATGATGAATGTACAGATGGCTAATGCCAACATTTGAAGTTTTAAGGAAACATTAGTAATATGGACCATTTATATATTTCAAGACAGCTTCTAACGCTTAAAAATTTTTCTATGACCTTATGAGGTCAGTGGTGATATTAATGTGTGATTTTTTGGTAAAGTATAACTAAATATGTCAGCACTTGGATGATCTATATAGCTCAGTGAGCCAATATTTTGTAAATGACCAATACATAATGTAAAATCATACATGGGTAAAAATGCACTCAAACTACAATAAGCCAATGGATTTTTATGTAGCAGCATACAAAATCATTGAAGGTATAACTAACCTTAAAGAAATGACTGTCAGGCATGTTGGCACATGGCTATAGCCCCAGCACTTGAGAGGCTGAGGCAGAAGGATGGCTGTGAGTTTGAGGATACCTTGGGGTAGATAAGTAAGTTCAAGACCAGCCTGCACTGCATAGTGAGACCCTGTCTCAGAAAAACTAAGGCCGCCTGTGGAGTTTTGGTGTAGTATCAAAAATGAATGTCCCCCATTATATTAAATAGTTACTAAAATAGTTCTCTCTCTTTCAACTAGGTATTTGAAGCCAACCTTTTGTAATGAAAATGACACACTGCAACAGATTAAATGCAGAAGGAAATATAAGAATCTAGTTTTATTTCTATTAGGTCAGACTTTAAAAAAGTAAGAAAGCAAATGACACTGCAAAAGTAAAAAATAAAACAAAACAATGACAACTGTCTCCTCAAATTATTTTTTTCTGGAAAATATAGTACTTTTCACATAAATATATTATTGATATCAGTGCACAGTGGATTTGCTACTGCTATTACAAAGGAATTAACAAACATTTAAAACATGATTTTAATTTCTAATACAATAAGTATTTTAAAATATCCCCTTGATTTGTGTTATCTCATTTAATACTTTCAATACATGGCTATAGGTATTATTATCATTTTACTTCTTATAAAAAGAAGAACATAGAGAATCAGAGAGGTTACAGGACATGCTTGAGGTCATACAATGAATTGTAAAATTATAAGTCAAATTAAATATCTTTTTAGACTCTGTGCTTTCTGATAAGCAAAGACCAAATCCATCAAGGGAAGGAAGACAGGGCAGCGGCGGGAGCCATACCTGCAACAGGGCAGCTACGCTAGGAGGAAACTGAAGGAAATTGTACCTCACAAGGCATAATTAGAAAACAGCACGCTTTATTTTTCCACTACCCCTTCAAATGTGTGCTGCAGGACTAATACTTGCTTGTACTTTTGGGTGAAGCGAGGCACGGCCCATGACTTGATAAATCTGCAGCTACAAAAGTGGTTCCAGCTCAGTTATTAGTTATGTCTGGTGGAATCGTAGAACAGCTAAACTTGTCTTGACGTTAGACTTCCCATTGCATTCCTCCTAAAGGAAGCTGTGCAGATGGTAGAGAGGCTGTGCGTCTTTCACCACGACCTATGGTACTGCTGTTCAGTCATCGTCCTGAACATGGATTGTACTGGTGGGGCTGGGAGTGGGAAAGGTTAACCACAGAGAGTTGGGGGCTACAAGAAAGCTGTTGGCTGGCTGTGGTCTGAGCTTGCTGTAACAAAGGATAGTATTTACTCTCCTGGTTCTTTAGAAGCCTGCCTAGCACACTGCAAACTAAGAATATCTGAACATCAGACCCCTCTATGGCCACACTGCCCTGAATGCATGCGATCTTGTCTGAACATCAGATCCTTCAAGATAGGTAAGTGCTTTTCTTTTTCCAACTGGTCCCTTGACTTTTAGGCATCCTATGGTACGCATTTTGTTTCCTTTTGCTTCAGTCCTTCTCACTCACATTTTCGTTTGTCTTTTGTCAAGGATCCAAGACAAATTCATGCCATCTCTGTATGACTTCTGGTTCACATCTATTTTATAGGAAGCCTTGAGTTTGTGACCCACCATTTTTCCAGATGTCCTCTATTTTCATTTATCAGGATGAATCAGGCAACTGTTTAGAGCATCCTCCAGATTGTGATATATATACCAAGGGATATATATACCAAGGCTTTAAAATGCCTTACCACATTATCTCTTTCTAGACTTCAGTTTTAGGGCAGGTACTCTTTACCCTTAATCTTGGTGTTTGCATTGTGGGGAAGGTTAGTTATATTTGAAGCACAGCACCTACACTAATTGCCAGCTACTGATGAGCATGATTAGCTAATCACTACAAACTCAGCAGCAGATGCCCCCTTAATGTTCTGTGAAGATACAACCTTACCGTGAAACAAAGCACTTAGTGTCTTTGAGGCAGGTTGACTGCCTAAATGATCATTTGTCTCACTAACCCAAACACCATGCAGTGCAGGTTCATACTAAATCATATCAGAAAGTGGAGTCTATTTCTTCACACTCTGACCTGATGCTGTGATTTTCATGGGTCATGGCATAAGGTACAGACAAAGCAACAGTTCCAAGCCCAGACCTCAAGTATTTTAGAATGATTTGGTTCTTTCAGGTGCCTTGCATGACCATGAGAACAAATCTAGATTAGTTTTCTGAAGGATGAAAGACCAAAAGGAAAATGTCCAGTTGTCCCAGTGTGGCTATCTTAGACCAGTCATCAGCCACTTCCCAATAAACAGGAGAGTGAACTGGGCCAAGAACAGCAGAGCTGCCTGCTCGGTTCACAGATGAGCACAGATGTATGAATAACTGGACTGAAACTGGAGCTACCCTCCTGCTCCACAAATCTGTGAATTATTCAAAAGCTTACAGTTTAAGGCCACTAAGTTTTGGGGGGGATCTGTTATGCAGCACTAACTGACTGATACAGTTCTCAATGAAAAATAAGACTAAAATGGTTCCGTTTTGACATCTTGCTAGAATAATACATAACTTGAAGGAGCAGTAGGGTTGCATAGGCAGGAAAGGGATGGGAAGAGTATCAGACTTGATGGGGCAACAGTAAGAAGCAAAGAGAGGTGAGGTATATACATACTCGGGAGTCAATGGATAGACTAATACGGAGATCAGATTTATGGAAGAATAAAAATGGAGAAACAAACTAGAAAAGTGAGTTTGGGGCTGTTGGAAGAGACTTTGATTTTGGCTTAAGAGCTTCTGTTTTTCTATATGTACTGGGGCTCCTGCCACCAAAGGGGAAGACTGTGGTTCATTCCATCCTCAACTGTCACATTTTTCTTTCATTTCAGCCACCACTCAGCCCTGTAGTGCTTGGTGAAGCAGTGTGTTTGCTCAGTTTGATTCCGCAGAGTAGTGATTGGCAATAAAGGAAACATTCTCCTCATATTTCCTTGTGAATAAAAACCCCAGCTTACATTTTACGGTTGGAATCCTACTTTGACAGAAAATGAGTCGAGATACTTCAATTGCAACCAAAAAGAAACAGATGGAAGGAATGATTTTCCCTAAAAAAGAATGCAAATATGGAAAAGTCGTTCTGTTTAAATAAAAGAGAGAAAAACACGTTTGGCTCTTCGTAAAAAGCTTTGAAATCTTCCTGTTTTCTTAAAGAGCCATGCTAAGTTATCAATGACCACTAGATGGCACTTGTGTACAGCGTTTGAAATTGATTCTGGCTAGAACAAGGGTACCTCGGGTGAGTAGAATTTGAGGTTTCGCCTCGTATACAGCCCACTTCCTCTCCCATCCTGAGTCAAAAAAGGGTGTAGGAGAGAAAGCTTAAATCTTTTCTGTGCCTTTTCACTTATAAAGAAAAATGAACATGGCAGAAGTGTTCCTGATTAGATCCGGAGAAAAAGGATGACGCATTCTTGCTAGATGAATCAGGAGAGATGATGTCCTGTCATTCTTTAGATATAGACCTGAAATACTAACTTTAAATTTATTGTTGCTGGTATGAGCCATGGTTCTCTGTTTACCCAGTTAGTGCATTTGGGTGAAGCATGAGTAGTGTGTGTTCCAATTGGTTACTTTATCACAGTGACGATTTCAGAAGATATAATAACTCTTACCCGTTACGATGAAAAAAAAAAAAAAATAGATCTCACAAGTCTTCTTATCAGATCACCCTAGTCGGATTCATCTTTATGAGAGTTGGCTGCCTGGTTGTTCGCTGCTGCCTTCGACTCATCTGGACATTTTCCGGTGATGCAAACAGTGATAGTGCCTCTGAACATCATCCACAATTGTGGGACTGAAACTAGTGTAGGATGAATCTTCCCCCACGAAAGAAAACAGGACAGCAGTGAAGTAGGCAAGTGAGCAAGCAAACCCCCCACTGACTTAAGATATTCCAGTTAATGTCCAGACTTGCTGTCATTTTTTGCCTAACCTGTGCCCTTCATTTCTCTGTCCCTGGAGCCATTATGAGTGTTTAGAACCACCCAGAAAAACCAAACTCCTGTCCTCGGAGGCAAGAGGCTGGCAATCTGCCAGTCACAGCTTTGCCAGCCCCATTAGCCTGTCACCAGTGAGCTGATGCTGATCTCTCTCAGGGCTTGTTTGATCTGGCCTTTCAGTAGCTTCAGCTTTCTCCGTTTAGCCTAAGCTGCTATAAGCACATGTTCTGAAGCATCACTATGTCTGATATGAAAGGGACATGTGTCCGAAAGAAGATTAGGGGAAGGCCAGGGAGTCCAGAAAGGGCAAGAAGAAAAGGGCAGGTTGGGTAGTAATGGTAAAGGAAATCAGAAACAGAAATGTATGTATGGCGGAAAGGCAAGAGGAGACATAGGAGCCGTCTTTGATGTCTCTGGTCCTGCGCTTTTGCCCTCCAAGGTGGCCCCTCTGGTACTCTTCTTCGTTCCTTGGAGCTTACGTGCTCTTTTCCAAATAGCTTTATGAAATCCTTCCTCAGGAAGAGGTTTGAAAAATAATTCTAACTTAAGATTGCCATCTTACCAGAAGATGAGGCATGAGTTTGATAAAGCAATAGAATCACATTTGAATGGTAGGAAGGCATGTTTTTGGCAAGCAATGTCGCGGACAACTCTCTCTCCTTTGTGAAGCCACTGTTGAGCCCATCTACATTTTTTGTTTTATGGAAAGTTAGTACTAACCACATAAATTAATGTCTGACCAGCAGCCACCTTCAGGTTTCAGCAGAACCAAATGTCTTTAATTTGTAGAGGAAATAAATAGGGACTGGATTTTTCTTTTAATTTTAAACTTTTACAAGTACATGTTTGCAGTATGTAATGATTGTATTCATCATGGGAAGTTGGTCCAGGTACCTAATATAGCTTAATTCTTTTTGCACCAATCCCTATTCTTGGTGTCTTTCCTACTTGCAAAAGATCTATTTTCTGTTAGGTAAAAGTCTATCTATGCATATGTAATTGTATACATTTGTGTGAATACCTTCTTGAAACTTCCTAAATTACTATATGGTCATAATTTTTAAAAATTCTCTGGCTAAGAAATTTTCTGGAATCCATTTGTTCATGCTTGAAGCAAAGTTATGTGTGTAACAACATGAAATTACATTAAATTTGGTGACAGTTGCTATAAAAAAAAAAGATCTATTTTCCTTTTCCCTGTTCCCCATTACCTGTCTTTTATTTTGCTCTTTATTCATATTGTGGGTTTTTCATATAAGTGAAATGTGATATTTAACCTTCTGTGTCTGATTTATGGTCTCAAAGTACATCGGTTTTCCTACAAATAAGTCAGATTTATCCTTCATTATAGCAAAGTAGTACTCCATTGTGTATTGTTATGATTTATATTTAGGTGTTACCTCTAGGCCTCCTGTGCTCATGGATAGGGCTGTTCAGAGGTGATTTGATCATGTTGGGGCAAGATACTCATTAGTATCTAATGGGTTCCTAGCAAATTGTGATGTTGGGAGGTAAGGCTGTGTTGGAAGAGATGGGTCACTGGGGGTATGATGTGAATGGTCTATCTCCCTCTCAGCTCCCTTGATCTCTCTGCTCCCTGATGCTTTGCCATGAACTGTTCCTCCACCACCATACTGCCAACTGAGAATATGGACTGAAAATCTACAAACTGTGAGCCAAAAGAAATCTTTTCTCCTTAGAGTTCTGGGTGTTGGGTATTGTGTCTCAGCAACAGAAAGGTAACTCAGACATATATAAATACCACATTGTGTGGGGAAGATTTTCTTTGAGTCTGAGTCAGGGATTCTACCTTGTCTCCAGGGCTAGAGGACTGGGATAGTTTCCCTCTTTTGTGAAAAGGGAGTTGTGACTGTCATCCCCTTGTAGGGAAGGGCTCACTCTCTGGCACTAGGAGCCTTTGACATCTCCTCCTGGGGGATGTCCTTATCTCGTACTTCTATGCCCTGGAGCTGGGGCATGGAACGTGCTCTCTCTCTAGGAAAAGCTGAATACCAGAGAGTTTTACACAGCCTGAAGTTTTTGCAGCTAGGTTTGGGGATGTCTCATCTCCCTTCTCAGACTTGGCCAGGTGCCCCACAGCTTGACACTCTGCTGGTTAATAAGCAAGCCTTTGTATACTTCACTGAGCCGGTGGTCCACAGGGGCTGGGTTACTGGTAAAGTACTGGGATTGAGATTTAGGGAGTACCACACATAAGGACACATGAGAATGTGGAAAAACAAGAGTAGACATTGGTAATTATGCAGGAGAAGCTAGAGACTCTCAGGGCTTGGAGTCCAGCAGAGTTGAGAGAATATGGAAGATACCTGAACAGCATGTAGAAGTCACCTTTGTGGAGGGTTAAGGCAGGGAGCCCCAGGTCCAACAGGCAGTTAGGTATCAGGGCTGGCAAAGTCAGAGTAAGATGGCCCCACTGACTGAAGGCTCTGTCAGACACAGGACTATGGCTCCTTCCTCTGTTAATCCTCCTCTCTAGCATGTGCTTCTCAATTTGTAAGACATTAATCATTACTAGAAAAAATTCTGGGAGACAAGACTATATCTTATTTTGTTTGGGCTGTTACAACACAATACCAAGACTGAGTAGCTTGTAAAGGAAAGAAATATATTATTTGGCTCAGTTCAGGGCTAGGAGCACCAAGGTCAATGATTTAAACAGGGAATTATTCATCAGAACAGTACTGGAAGGTTTGGTGTTTGGAAATAGCCTAGCTCATGGTTCATAGCTTCTTGTTGTATTCTCATAGGGCAGAAAGGAAGAGGGGCCTCTCTTGGATCTCTTTGACAAGGGCACTAATTCCATTCATGAGACCTCAGCTTTCATGATTCAATCATGTCCAGAAATCTCTACCTGTGAATGTCCTCACATTGAGGATTAAGTTTTAATATATGAAGTTTCAACATTTAGATCATAGGACTGAGCAATCCTTATTATTACTTTCAGGGAAAAAAAACTAAAGAGATGACCAGAAGATTTGTAGGTAGAGTGAAATGGATTTTGGTCATCTATGAGAATTGGTCATCTGCAGTATCAGTGACTTCATGTACTAAACTTTTACTCCCTTTCTGCTCAGTTATCTTTCCTCTTTCTTCCCCTATGGGTATGTTCCTTCTTTTGAGATGTTAATCTTATTCTACGCCATGTTGTTCTTTTTTATTTTAAAGGTTAAAAGAACTAACAAAACAACAATGAAGACAAAATCAAAACAACACAAAAACAACAAAAATGATACATGACCTCAAAACAAGATGATAAGAATTAACAGTGGTTGCTACATTACATACTGTTATCTTCAGCAAAGTTGCTCAGTCCATCAGATGTAAGAATGTAAGACTGATCAAACAAAGACAGTAACAAGTAATAAAAAAAAAAAAAAAACATTGGAAATGATGAAGAGCTTCACCATACAAGAAGGTAGGAGTTCAACAATGGTTCTCATACTGCATATTGTTCTTTTCAGATCAGTTGTTCTGATTACCAGATACAAGTGTGCAAAATTGGCCAAGAAAAAAGAAAGTTTTAAGCACTGATTTCTCCTTTCAATAAACCACAGAGATCAGCATTACACCTATCCCAGTGATCCTTGTATATACATATAAATTTTATTTTTCATTTGAAAAGAAAAGAAAAAACCAAAATAACAAAAACAAATACGTAAAGAAAACAGCATAGAAAACAATAAAAGTGATACAGAATTTCAAAACACAGTGATTGGATATTACCAATGGTTGTTATATTACATAATGTTATCTTCAAAATGGTTGCACATATAAGCAGATATAGGCCTGTATGATTGATCAAACAATGACACATTAACAGTTCCTTTCAATAAACCAACAGATATTAGTAGTACAATTATCCTAGCTATCCTGTGCATACATGTACATATTTTTTCCTCCTTCTTTCTTTTTCCTCCCCCCCGTCATCCCAGTTGCTCCTTCCTATCTGAGCAGTTTCTTTTCCCTTTCACAATATCTATTGTACCTTTCAGATTTACGTACTCTTTCAGGTTCTGCTAGTACGGAGGAAATATGATGTTTACACATGTGAATCTCATTTATTTCACATATGAGTATGGTCTGTAGTTTCATCCATTTACCTATAAAAGCCTCTAGTTTATCTTTCTTTATAGTTGAGTAATATTCCATTGTATAAAAATATAATATCTTTTTATCCATTCCTCAGTTGATGGACATTTGGGTTGTTTCCAAGATTTAACTATGACAAATTGCACTGCTATAGACATGGGTGCACATATATCACTGTGGTATGATGTTTTCAGTTCTTCTGGAAAAATATCCTGGAGGGGAATAGCTGGATTGAATGGGACCTCTAATCCTAGTTTACTGAGTAGTCTCCAGACTGATTTCCATAGTGGTTGCACCAGCCTACACTCCCACCAACAGTGGAGGAGGGTTTCTTTTTCCCCACAGTCCCTCCAGCATTTGTTATGGGTTGATTTCTTAATGATCACCCTTCTTTCTGGGGTGAGATGGAATCTCAGTGGCGTTTTACTTTGTATATCTCAAATGACTAATGACTCAATACAAAAACGGGCTTCTGAGATGAATATACACTTCTCATATGAAGAAATACAAATGGCAAATAAATACATGAAAAAATGTTCAACCCATGTGGTTCTTTAGGTCCTGCCAAAAGTAATATCTCAGTCTTTAATATGAAGTTTTTTAAAATTTATTTTTACAGTAGGTGTTTGTAGGACTTAATGATTATATTCATCATTAGATGCTGGTACATATATGTAATACATCTTAATTATTTTTCCCTTTTCTCTCAGCTCATTCCTCCTTTTCTCTGGCTCCTGGATCTCCATTTTTAGCTACAAGTGCAGCATGGTATCAGGCCTTATCAATCATAGCGTTAGGTCTATCATGGTTTATGATCCCAAATCAACCAGTGGTCTTCCTGGGATTTCACAAATGTAAAATCGCTATCCTTTCCTTTGGAATAGCAAAATTTGGATGGTGGAACCTGGGAGTTTTATTAATCCCTCCTCTCCTTGCTTCATAAAGAAAGACCATGAATTTTTAGAGAATAAAGCCAACATACAGAGAGAAGCAGAGCTATGAGGTGAGCACAGGGAAAGATGCTAAAATAGCTCCATCTCTGCCTATCCTGTTTAAATGACCCCAGACATTTCTTTTTAGCTCAGACCATTTTGAGTGGGGCTTTAGTCACTGGCAACTCTGAGGATTTTGACTAGTCTGCTTCCCAACACGTCCAACTGCGTCTCTAATTTGACATGTGATTTGCCAATGAATTTCATCTTTCCTGTAACTTGTCTTCTGATTCTAATAGAAATACCAGTGTCTTTGTAATACAAAATGCAACTGTAATTCAAATTTTGAACATTTTGACTCAATAGCACAAGTACTAGATTTCTTTGCTGGAGATATAACTTAGGACAAAATTAGGCAGTGTTTGTAGCAGTTTATCATGTGCAAGGGAACACACACTGAGCCATTCTTCACTAGTCTCTGGGCTTTCTCCTAAATGCTGTGATGTTGTGGGCTCCTGGTCCCACCCACAATCTTTCATGTTTTCTGACAAGGACAGAAATAGAATGGAAGAAAAATTGCTTGAAGTTTAACCCTAACAATGAGATTAAAAGAAGGAAAACAGGCATCAGCATGAACTTGAATGTACCTTTTTGCTTTTAGGTTGCATAGACAATTCCCTCACCTGCAACCCTTCCACCACCATGGTACCAACAGAGGGAATCTTAGTTCAACTGCTTTATTTGTAGAAGGAAAGACCCAAGAGGCTCATTAAATGACCTAACCAGTGTCATAAAGCAAGTTGGTGAAAAGACATGATTCCCAGTCTTCTTTTGGTACACTAAATTGTGTGTAAATACTTGTATATCATGCTATTTAAAAAGTTATTTTCTTCAATTAATGAGCCTCAGTTGGTAGAGGAAAAAGGAGTGAGAAAACATCTATATCAATATAAAAATGAAAAATACATTTTTATCTTTTTTTAAAGCACTTATACTTTGGGTGGGCCTTAGTATACTATCTGCCCATCTGTCTATCTATCTATCTATCTATCTATCTATCTATCTATCTATCTATCTACCTACCTATCTCCTATATCAGTATATATCTGTTATAAGAGCCTTCCTATACCTCAGTCTGGCTCAGTTCACATTTCTTGCTAGAATGAACACAATTAGTAAGTGATAAGCTGAAGTTACAAAGTAGGTCTGTCTAGGCTCTGATGATATATTATTTCTCTTTCTTGTGACTTCCCATGTGGCTTTAGGCAATAATGCAAGTGCAAGATAAATGACCATTATTCTGGAGGAAAGTCTTCTGAAGCCAGTCTCAGGGCTCTATGCAGGGCCTTGTCCAGCTTCTTATTGAAGACCTGTGTGAGGACAGCGAGAGAGTGCTGATCAAATTTGTAAGTGGCACAAAGCTAGACTGAATATCTAATATGTGTGGGGTCAGAATGAAGGCTCAAAGAGGTCGTTAGATGCTGGAATAATGGCCTAAATCCAATAAGACAAAACTTACAGGGAATAATGTGAGGTCTTGCACTTCAGTCAGAAAACTCAATTGGGGAAGATGTAGCTTAACAGTAGATCTGTGAAAAACAATCTCAGGGGGGTCTTAGCTGACTATAAACTTCATAGGAATCCATAGTAACAGGATTGTTTCAAAGCAAAAGTCAGTCTTGTGTTGCATCCATGGTGTTTAGCATCCAGGATGAGAAGAGTGATCAATCTGGTTTCTTTTTTGTTTGTTTGTGCTTACTGGACAATACTCAGAGTTTTATGTTCTATTTTGTATGCTTTTACTTTAGGAGAGAGAAATATATGAAGGCAGGCTCCATATAGGACAAAAGCACTTGAAACCATTCATTCATTTGCTTCCTCATTCAGTACACCTTTCTTGAGGGCCCGTCACGCTCCCAGCACCTCCTTTGGCACTAGAGATAACCATTAGTGAACAAGGAAGATGATCTCAGAAGCAGCTCAGGAAATTTAATAAACTTAGTGAGCCTGCACTTGCTATTTTACAATATTTGAAGGCTAGCCTTTTTTCTGATGTGTACAGAGCCAGCATTAATGTATGTATGATAACACAGAGCAGTGTCACAATTTAACACTGATTAAAAGTATCCGAGTATGGAATGGCTCCTATATAACTGGAGTGTGCAAGTATAAGTTGATTGATCTCTTCTGGGCCATAGGAGGGAGTCTTATACAGAGAAATCCTGTGATAATGAGCCCCATGGGGATTCTCATATAATATACCTGACAATTGGCTTCTCTGTCATTTTCTTTTTCAAAAGAAGCTGAATAAATTTTTCTTCTTAGGGTAGGGGGTGCAGTGGAGGTGATCACTAGGATATCAACAGAGAGTGAGGTCCCTAGGGAAATGGCAGACAATCTCCTGTAGGGAAGTAGGACCGAATTTTCTTGACTTGATGTTTCTCAACTAGGGCTTCAGAAATTGTGTCGTATCATTAAATAACCCTTGGAAATCTTAGAAGTCCCAGCCAGTCCCAAAGCCCCAAATAGTCTCCCTCAATATTAGTCTGGAATAGATAAGCACCATAAGGCAGCATTAAATCACAACCAGGATCTGGATAGATCCAGATTATACCATCAAATGCTAAACTTGTTATTCCATGAGTTATACAATAATGGGTCTCATTGAAAAATTTGAAGTCACTTTTCAAGTTACGAAGGGTATTTTCTGTACCAAAAGCGTTGCTAGACTACATTAGTATTAAACTTCCATCCAGCTGTATGCCTACCTACCTATAACTATCCAAACTGTGCCGCAATGCACTCATCCATCACGGTCCACTTCAAATGTTCTGCTGCAATGTTTAGTCTGACTTCCACAGTCAGATGCAATTTTTCTTTCTCTGTATGTCTATGGATTTTTTCATATTTATCCTCAGTTATTAAATTACATTACAATTCCCCAACCCAAACACATTCATTAGTAAATATTTGTGAAAAATCTGCTCTTGCACAAGGAGAAGTGATTGATCCTGATATTGAGGGACTTTCAGGACAACTGGGCAGATAAAAAAGACCAACACGGGCCTTCGGTAACGCTGTTGTGTGGGATTATGGGAGATGCTAACTGCTGCAGCAGGGAGCAGGGCATTTCCCCAGGGTGGGAGAGGCTCACGGGACTGAAGGAGAGGGGAATCTCACACGGGAGCCAGCTCTCACCACTGCTCAGAGTACGCTGCTGGCGAACTCCTGCATTCTCCACAGCATGGCTTGTTCATGTAACCCAATTAATAGTAGGCTAAAGTGGTGTTAGATGAGGTGTTTTGTAACACAAACATACCTACCTGGATATGTGTACAAACATTTCTGCTATAGGTTCTCAGGTTTTCTGGGCTTATGCCATGAGGTCTTCCAATATTCAAATATTATATCTGAGCAACTATATTTATTTTTCACTGCCAGAGTTTTTTTTCTTAGTCTACATTTTCTGTACAGTTTACAATCAGCTTAGGGTATGGGTACATGTACATAATATAGCATGTTTCTTCTTTTAATCCTTTCCCCTGTCTGCCTACCTTCCTCTCTTCTTCTTAAAGCCCTTCCCCATGTTCATTCTTTTTGGCATTATTGATCTTAGCTCATGTTTATAATATATAACGTTTATGTTTATTGAGGTTACTAGTTCCTGTTCATGGTGTATCTTCATTCCACTTATGTTCCCTTCCCCTCTATCCTCTTCCCTTCCCCTTGGTCTCCTGCATCCCTTTGCAACTGCCAGAGATCTAAACCTTTATCGCTTACTATCTTAGCAACTTCAGATTTATTAAGAAACAAAACTCACTAGTAGTCTGAAAGTGTTTATTTATTTATTTGTCAGGATTTTGCTATGTAATTCAGGCTGATCCTAATCATACTATGTAACCTGGGCTGGGTTTAAACTCATGGCAATCTTCTTGCCTCAGCTTCCTAAGAGCTGGGATTACAGGAGTATACCATCACACCAAACAATATTATCATCTTGGTAGAGAAAATTGTCTGAAGTCCTTGTTAACATGACTGATTTTCAACAAAAAAAAATTAGAAACAGGTCAATTTCCTCAAATGTTGTTTGCCTTTTTTAAAATTCAAGGCTTTGGTTTTACTTTTTTATATTAACTTATTGGCTATGTGCCTCTAAGCCATTTTGTCTTGTTGAGTCTCAGAGTTATCATATGTAAAAAAATATCTCCCTAACTTTCAGCAGTATCAGGGCAATCAAATTCAATATTTACTATAAAATCAATGCTTAATGTAAAAGTACAGGATATATCTAATTCTATATGCATTTTCTTTTCCAGGCAGTATCTGCCTCAGTTTCCCATTTCTCTGTCCTCATTTTCTTGCTTTCTGCCTGCCATTGACTTCGCTTGATGAAGTTTAATTGCTGTTTCCAAAATCAATTGCTGTTGGCAAATCTCTTCAAATACCTCATGCTTTTTCCATCAATAACTAAGGGATTAAAATTATTTTATTGAGTGCAGTGTAGTGTATTGGTCTTTGGGAGGGTTTTAGATGATCTCAAGAAGACAGGGCCCTTGCCCTCCACAATCAATAGTCCTATGGATGTATTAACCAAGACACAAATTCTCTATAAATACATATGGCTCCACCCACCTAGAACTTATTCTAGCAAGTCAACAAAAGAGTACCCTGTGGGAGCCACTAGTCTTTCTTGGAGTCCAAGAGTTAGGAACATTCTGCAAATACCTTTCTTAAAACAGCTGTAGGTCTACTAGCTATGAACACATATAAAGAAATTTGAAGTATTTAAAAATTCCAAGTTGGTATTATAACTTGAAGAGTTTAAGTATTGATGACATTTTACGGTACTGTGTGTTTCACCTGCACTGCCTCGCTGTCCTTATCACAGCCTTGACAGGGATGATGCACTGGTAGCTTCTGTTTTTCAGGTGATCATATTGAGGCTTTAACAAAGCATTTTTTTTCCTTTAGCATTCTCTTAGAGTAAGCAAAAATGCTAGAATTCTAATTCAGGTATTCTGGTTGCAGGATTTATCTGCATGACATGCATGGTAAACTGGCTTTATAATAGCTTCATTTATTTTAAGTTTGCTTCTTTCAACTTTAAAATGTCTTTCCATTCCTTTTCCAATTCAGACCTTCTTCAATACCTTTTTTTAAAATACAGGATCTTGCTATGTAGTTCAGACTAGCCTTGAACTCACTATGTACCTCAGACAGGCTTTGAACTCCCAGGGCTCCTCTTGCCTCAGACTCCGGAGTGCTGGGATTACAGGTGTGCACCACCATGCCCAGCTGACGTTTTTCAATTCTGTTTGCCACTTTTTTAGTTACTTTCTCATTGACCCAATATCTGATACCTACAGTGTGAAGAAGGAAAGTTTTATTTTGGCACACCTTTCAGTCCATAGTTGGCTGGCTCCAAGGCAGGAAGGCATGGTGATGGAAAAGTACAGAGAAAGAGAGGAAAGAACAGACCCAAGGATGGAAATAAATTCTCCCAGGCCACACTGTCCGTGACACCCTGCTTGGGCCAGGCTCTACCTCCCAAAAGTGCAGTTAGCTACGGACCCCAGTGGGATCATCCTTGACGATTATTGAGCGCTCATGGTCCAATCACCTCTCCAAAGCCCTGTATATGAGCATATGAGGCTTCAGTGGGGCCTCTGGATATAAACCGTAACACCCCCTGCTGTAAACTTTTGTGGAAAGTAATTTGTAGTGAAATGGAAACACACCAATTTAAGACTTGGAGGGAGCTTTATTTTGGCCCCACCCACATTTGTCGGGATAAGTGTGGGAATCTCACATAATTTCTCTGATTCTGTTTGTGTCTAAAAACTGGAGAGAAATAATATTGTCTGAGTGGAGTCGTGAAAGGCAGGAACTCACACATGAAACTGCATGATAAATTTAGTGAATGAAATGAGTATAAACGTAACTGATACTAGCCATATGTCAGTCTTTGCATTTTCTCTGGATCTTTGTAGTTTGAGATGAAAGGACTTTCCCTTTTTAAAAAATCTTAGATTTTTTTTTCTAAATTAGAACAACATGAAAAATTGTAGAAGTAGATGTATTAAGGGAAAAATATTGTTAGTTTTTCATTTTTTGTGTTAAAAATACTCTTTTTAAATATTCCTCCAGAAGATTTGGACAGAGGTGGATGAGTGCTCAGACACTAAAGAGTCATATTTGTGTAGCAGAGAACAAGGAAGCCATTTGAGCTAATTTATAAATGGCGGTTGCATGCTGCGCAAGTAGTACTGGAAGCAAGAATCAATTGGTTCTTGAGAGAACACAGGTCAGTGACCAAACTATTTCCCCTTTCCATGTGAAATTTATTGTACTAAGCAATGCAGAGGGTACAAATCTAGGGAGAATTCCAAAGGGTATTCTAGTAGGATAATACGGACTTCAGTCACTTCCCAGGATCCTTGGGGGAATACTTTTGCCTGAAGCATGACCAGATCCCCAGAAGTGGCAGCTGTACAACCTATTCCCAAGCCTAGGCTTCTCAAGCAATGCAAGATGGCTATTTTTAAACTTGGAAGGTGGAGATTTATGTGAAGGGAGATTACAGGGTGCGCTGACTTTTTCTGGGTCAGAACGATGATTCAGCTTGGCGCCCACAGATGGGTATTAACGGTGCACCATCTGACACTTGCACATATTTCTGTCTTCTCCAGGATCGTGGTTCTGCAGACAAGCTTACTAGCTATGAGTAGAACCACAAGATAATCAATGGAGAGAAGGATTTTGTAGATCACATGATGGTACACAGCAGTGCTGTCCTAGTCCTTACTTGAGGCACCCTGCCAGCTGTATACACACTTTTTACTACCTACACAGAATCATCTTGGGAGTGTATCAGCAACATTGTTTATGGGAATAAATTGTTATGAGCAAGAAGTATAATGTAGGAAGCTATTTATATTAGTCAAAGTATATTATCAATATATTATAAAGCATAAATTTCCCTGTAAGCCAATCAAGATTATGACAGAGGAGAACATTAGCAAAAATCTTAAGAGTAATTTGGGACCTGATGTGTTGTCCAGAGAAAATTCATGTGTAATTCAGTTTAAGAATTGTCAATCAAGGGAGAAGGCCACCTGGTGAATATGAGTGGGAAAGCACCGGACTGAGAGCAGATTACAGCCCTCACATTCTGCCACTTTCAGGTGGAAGATAAAGCTTGACCCCATGCTCCATTTTTCTGGTATAACTTTTTGTAGTACGTTAATTTAAAAAGGCAGGGATATAGAATAAACCTCCTAAAGATGGAGCAGCTTCCCCCTCAAAATTTGAGAGGGAGCCCCAGCTCAATTGCCTAGAGACCAGTGGCTTTTCCTGTGACACAGAGCAGGAGGGCGTGTCTTTCTTTCCCTGGACAACAGCCAAGGGCTGATGGAAAGGCTCTGCGCCACCACACTGCCCTTCTGTTCCTGGAGTCCTCCCTTTCTGCTTTCCTTTTCAATGTGCAACTTCTTTTCTTGAGGGGTGGAGAACAAACCTTTGTAAAGTTCAGGAACCTTATTTAGAACATGCTATAAGTCCTATGCTATGGGAACACAGAGGAAGCGGCTTGGAAAAATCTCATTCCTTGAGATGAGAACCAGGGATCTGGAAAGCTTTTTTGGAGCTGATGGTGCTGGAGCAAGTTCCAGCAGGTTGAACACAAGGTGCAGTGACTTCACAGTGGTAGATTCAAGTCAGCCATGGTGGCTGTATATACATCATGGAAGTCACAAACACTACAAACCAGGGTTTTGTTTACTGTTTTGCTTCTTGTTTTATGTATTAGTCAGCTTTTCCATCACCAAACACAATATCTGACACTCACAACTTAAAGGAGGAAAGGTTTAGTATGTTTACATTTTCAGGTTATGATTGACTGGCTCCAAGGCACAGACATTATGGTGGAAGGGCATGGCAGGGAAGCAGAGCAGGGGAGCAGTGCCAGGGAAAAATGGCAAAGAACTGTGATTAGTGCCCAAGATTGTGTGCTTCGTGATGCGCCAAGTCTCACCCCAAATCCACTTTACTGACCTGGTAGGCATTTCCTAATCCAATGAAATTGACAGATCCATATTAACATTCAGACTCCAAAAGTGATGGTGAACATAATAATGATGCAGATTAAGCCTAAAGTGTGTTCTCTGTAGCCATTACACTGGGACTATAACAACATTTAAGGAAATATTCTTTTAGTATTTAAACACTGATCTGATGAAGCAAAGAAGTCTCTTGTGCCTTTGACCTTTGTTACTTTTATCTTATTCATTAACATTTAATTGTTTTTTCCCTAGGCTGCCAATTGTTAAACTTTTTCCAGCACAGCACTGCTCTGAGGCTACCATTCCTTCAAAAAGACACTTAAAGGGGCAGCAAATTTGGGGTGAAGTGAGGAATACTAGCATGTCAGTTATGAGCACATGGCCATCGTCAGTAACAGAGCCGACACTTGAACACATGAGAGGATAAAATTCATTACAGAGGTGAAATGTTAAGATTAAAAATAATTGTAGTTAACTGATGATACAAGTGGGGCATAGTTTATGGATTAGGCAATATTTCCCTTGAGCCACCCAAAAAAGGGTGATCTTTTGCTAGATAGAAGCTAGTAGGAGAGGATTTCAGGTCACTGAGAGCAAAAGCATGTGAGTGGGAGAGTGTGGGCTGATTTAAGACGTAGTCTGCTGTTGAGCTGGCCTAGAGTCTAGGATGCATATAAGAGGCAAGCTGTAGAACAGTTTATTAAAAGATGCTAGGTAACCTTAGGTTACATTGGTTACGTCAGAGGCTACTGATAGTCAATAGCAGAGACTACTTAAGAAATTTGAAATGATATACATGACAAGGAAGATTTTCTTTCATTTTGATGGAATATTAACAGGGAATCTCAAATAGAATTTTAGATCTGGAAGGAATATAACTCCTTTAGTTTTGACCCCTAATTTTTCTTTAAGTAAGAAATATGGGCAATTTTCTTTTTGTTTTTCTTTTTTTTTGAGACAGGGTCTCATTATGTAGTCCAGGTTGGCCTTGAACTCACGGTGTAGCCCAGACTGGCCTCGAATTTACAGCTGTTCTGCTGCCTTGGACTCTTGAGTGCTGGGATTATAGGTTGTGCCACCATGCCTGGCTAAGACAGTTTTAAACACAGATCCAAATTTAGAAGTTCAACTTCCTGGATTGACATACCAGATTGCCCCTTCAACTGAGGCTTCCCAATGCATAATTTTCTGGAACTTACATTGATTATTTGTATACTTGGGATGCTGGCAGTCTTACTGGCATCCAACACAGTGCCTGACACAGAGAAGGGACTGAATAAATGCGGTAGCCAGAATAATGCATGAGTATTCTGGGAAAGAGTGGTGACCCATTTGATAGGCACTGGAGGGGCAGGAAAGTCCTGTATGTATGTAGTGGCCATATAATGTGTTCCCATTAATGGATTTACCAGTCAGATTTAGGGGAAAAATCAAAGCCTATCTACCTTTCTTTCACAGAGATTTACAGATGTTAAGAATTAATATTCCTCAGGATATTAACTTACAGTGGGGTTGCATACCAATACACTCATCATTAGGTGGAAATATAAATTGAACATGCGTTTAATACACCTAAACTGCATGACGTAGGATCTTAGCAACACAGTGCATTGGAGAGTGTGGCTTCTCACCTCTCCTGTTTGCAGGGCTGACTGGGAGCTATCACTGCCAGTGCCCAGTGTTACAAAAGACTGTTGTACAGCATATTGCTAGCCAGGGGAAGGATCAAAATTAAAAATTTCAAGTGTGGTTCTTATTGATTGCCTAGCGCTTTTACACCATAATAGTCAGAAACCTGCAAGAACCAGCACAAGTCAGGAACCATCCGCAGTGCATTTTCACGTTTTACCTCTCTTCCATTTCCACTGCATTTCGCACTTATCTGGCTTTACATTTCAGGGGAGAGGACAGACTAATAATAATGAGAGCAGCCAACTGTACCGAGCACTTAGCATGTGTAGTCAGACACTGTCTGAGCGCTTTCCTTCCACTCTCTCACTTAATCCTTATGACAACCTTGTGAAGTAGGTGCTATTACTGTCTTCATTTTATGCTTGACATTACTGATCCAAGTAATAAGGATCCAAGTCTCTGTCTGCTTTTGCCACTTTGGACACATTGATTTTGATAATAAAACAAGCATCTTCTTACCTTCTCCCACTTCTACTTCTGTTCTTTATAATCACATAGCACATATGATCCATTTCCCCAGTTGGTTCTCTAGTCAATAGTTCTTGTTTCAAGGGCTTTGTGAAATATCTTGATCTTTTGTCTTTGTTTGCATTTATATTCCCGAGTCCAGCAATTAGTATCATTGCTGCTTTCTTTGGTTAGTCGTTCAATCAATCAGCAAGTATTTATTAGAGTGGTATTACCATTTGCACCTGGTCTCAGTGGGGGAGATTCTAGGTCTTGTTTTTGTTTTGCTTTGTTGTTTGAAGGAAGATGTTACTTTTAATTTCCAAGTGTTCAGGGGGAGTTTAGGATTTTACAGAGAGACAAAACCAATAGAAGGTGTATTTATACAAAAACAAAAATATATCTACACACATATATACATATAGAGGGAAGAAAGGAAAGAGAGAATACAGAGGGAGGAGAAAGAGAGAGAGAGAGAGAGAGAGAGAGAGAGAGAGACAGAGAGAGAAAGAGAGAGAAAGAGAGAGAGACAGGGGAGAAAAGTTTAATAGAAAGAATGATTCTCCTAATTTTTGAGCTCAGTGATTCCAAACTTTGTAGAGCCCAGAGAGCCAAGAATGTCCATGTTCCTGTTGGAGCAAAAAGGTTGTATACTTTTGAGCCACAAAGAGCTGAAATGACAAATGAAGTCTGAAGGTAGTGTGCTGGTAGTCTCTTTTCCCTCTTTTCCTCGAGACAGATGCTAAAGGATGGGGTGTTGTTTTGTTTTGTGGTTATTTTCAGGCCTACTCTCATTGTGGAAGGTAATCTGCTTTACTCAAATCTACTTTTTACATGTAAATCATATCCAAAACCATCCTTCCTAGAAATACCCAGAATAACGTCTGGCTAAATATCTTAGCATTACATGGCCCAGCCAAGTTGACACATGGAATTCATCACTGCAGAGGTTTGAATTTAAGTTTGTGGTTGTGGGAAGCTCCTAGAAGAAAGAGATGAAAGAGATTGGTTGAGTAAACTGTGGGAATCTGACTGTGACGCACGCAGTGGCCTTTAGCTCTCTGGGAGCAAACAAGGAGAAAACACAACATATTAAAGGCAGAGTTAACCAAAGTTCAATTCCAACTGATGTCAGTACATTTAATACCAGCTGAAAGTGACATCATGTCTTTGTGTTGGTATTTACTTTCTGTCTTTCACTGTGCATATTCAATTTTATTTCATGAATACCACAATTTTCTAGTGCCTGGCAGGTAAGAGTGTTCAATACCTTTTTATTATTGTTGAAGGATGGGGACCACTTTTCAGTAGGAGAGATGGTGGTATCTGGTTCAGAGATGTACTTCAGAGAGGACCCTCCAGGTTGGGAGAAAAGATGGTAGATGCAGGAGTGGGTCCTGGGAGAAAGGCCAGGCTGAGTGTGGGGAAGAGATCTTGAGGACTCCCATTGACTGACTGGGGGTTATAGCAAGGTTTCATGACAAGAGGACAAGCAAGAAACCAGGCCTTCAGGAATTGGCTCCATGTAGCGAGTGTATAGGGAATATGATAGCATGATACTCAAAGGAGGCATTCCTAGTGTGTCAAAAACAGGACCCTGGACCTAAGCAGAAACCTATGTCCTCATTCTTGCTGGTTTGAATGTATTTTTAGGCATCTTAGTTCCTGCACTGCACAGGAACTGTTAACAGATATTGACTCTGGAAGGAACAGAAATAACATGCAAATTAGCATGCACAAGAAAGAGGCTTCTTAGGGTGGTAGATTCCTTTAATTTCACCACTTTATCTTTTATAGCATATTTATGTGAGTACTTGTTTATCTTTTAGAACAAGGGCTTAATTTTACTCTATGTCCTTCTATGCGCCTAATACTGCCATCTCTAGAGAGTATGCTACACACGATTTTGAACTGATTATGCACATGAGCAGCAACGTTTCAATCTCTTTGTTTCCAGTATTTTGAGATAGGGTCTTGCCTTCCAGCCCAGCTAGCCTTGAACTCGTGGTTACCCTCCTGCTTTAGTCTCCCAAGTGCTGAGATTATAGTAGTGCATCACCATGCCCAGCAACAGAAGGTTCTTTGAGGGAGGGCTTCAGATACGAATTTTGGATAGTGCTTTAAGATGGTGTTTTGAAACATCCACATAGGGGTTTCTTGTTGGTCTTAGTAATAGATTAGTTGTAATAAATAGGTGAGAACCTTTGTTGAAGTTATCACAGGTCAACTACAATCAGGAAGTCTCAATCAGTGGTGTTGATGATGTTAAGGAGTTAAATCCTTAAGTCAAACTGTATTCTTCCAGGGCTACCCACCCTCTCCATCCTCCTTCCCCTTGATGCCACAGGGTAGAAACATGGAAAAAAAAGACTATAAATAGAATATAATGATCCTCATCTCCAGCATCCTTGGACAGTCCCTCTCATCCTCTGCCCTCCACCTCCACTTTCACTTTAGATCCGAAGAAGTTCCATGTTATGTTATCTCCATGGTCATGTCACTGTTGCCATAGAGGCTGATTTGACACCAGTGTAACTCTTCTACAGTCACAAAGAACATTTAGCAGTGTTTGTATTGCTGACATACCATGCATATTTCAGTATGTTTTGAACTTTTCTGTTTTGAAATATTTTCAGACTTACAGAGAACTGCAAATATAGTACAGTAGAAATCATTTTCATATGCCCTTCACACAACTTTTCCAAATGTTAAATCTTGCATAACCATAGTACAATTAGCACAGCTCAAGAGTTAACATCCTGTTAGCTTTTAATGCTGTTGTTTACTGTTTTTAAACTAGGCTTTCAGCTCTTTTAATACGTTATGTCCAGAAATTGAAGCTGTCCCTTCAGGAACTCTTCCAGTGCTGTGGTCTAGTCCTTCTCAAAAGCTGTGATGCCATGTTTCAGGGAAGAGACCAGACCTAGCAACACAGTCTGTGAAATTTTGACTGGGAGGCCCATAGCATGTGGACCACAATCCAGGTGTCTTGTCTTGAAGTCTAGTGTTTATCTATTTCCTACTGAATTTTGATGAAATATTAAATGTAGGAGAAAGTAGAAGCTGAAGACTAAAACTGAAGCTTGGTACTCTTGCACCATTTGACAAACTTGAGATATGGTCAGTAGGATGAGGTGCTTTGCTTCTCACCTGCCAGGATTATGGTGTCTCGCATCAGACTCATCATGGCTAGGTACCATCAGCTCAAGGGGGCCGGAGAGTCATGACCAAGAGCCGAGGCCTTGTGCCTTTTCTATTTTCATACATATTTATCATACCCCTTGTGTGCCAGATACTGTTAAATGGTGTGATACAGTCATTATCATACAATGATCAGCAAAAGAGGCATAATTTCTGTCTTCATGGAGCTCAGTAGAGGAGGTAGTAAGAAAAAACATTTGCCATATGTACTATTCTAAACACTTTATGTGTATTAACTCATTTAATCATATAACAGCCCTATGAGATAAGCACTACCAGTAATCCCATTTTATGAGTAGGGTACAGAGGCATAAACAATTTAGCCAGCAGCAGGATTGGGATTTTTGAATTTGCCAGTTTGGCTCCAGGATTTGCACCATTAACCATTTTACTACACCGCCTTTTATGTAAAGTTGTGTTGAAGGAAAAATAAACAATGAAACAACTAATCTACTTTATTTTTTATTTTACTATTATTATCATTTTGATGCTGTGGCTTGAACCTAAGCCTTTCTACCTACTAAGCACTTGCGCTACCACTGAGATACATCCCATCTCCTAATCTGCATTCCATGGAGAAGGTGGGTTTCAGAGAGAATGACCCATTTATACCCAAGGGCTGAGCTGGTGATAACTAGGGAAGTGAAAGTTTGTGATTGTTGCTAAGGGAATAAGAGAGGGAGAGAAGATCACTGGGTACAAAGACAAGAGTTTATATACAGGCCGTGGATAAGGAATGAATGAGGTATGTTTTTGGCAATAAAAGAACTCCTAATATCACTGAGATCAGTTAAAAGGAGAATAAGATGGAGAAGACTACCACCCAGGGCTTTGTGAATCATGATCAGGAGTTTTAGACTTTATCTCATGAGCAAGAAGCAATGATCTGAGAAAAGATTCCTAAATAGTCTTGGTTCACAGTACCCTTAGGTCAAAAGACATACTTAAAACCCCTACTTACTAATTACTATTTAATAAGTACTTATGGCCTAATAGTTTAGGAATTCTTTGAAGGAATACATAAATATAGAAAGAAAATCATAATAATTGTTAATAGCTACCTCACTCAATTGTATGTGTTTGCCTATTGGACACTGTACGGTTTCCCAATATCGGAGTCAGATTGGACACCTCCAACTTTATTTCCTGCTTCCCAATAGTTTCCATATGGTGTTATCATTTTAATCATAATAATCATTGAAAACCCACCTTTTCAGAAAATTGACACCATTGAATTAAGTGTAGTACAATGTAATGTTGAAGCTGTATATCATTTGGCTGATATGGGAGGAGTATTTCTTCTATTAAAAGTGTAAACTAGTCTGTGTTTAAAAAAATATCTTCTAGACTATTCCCTTGAGTTTGAATGCAGCCCTGGGGTGCCTTAATACACATTTTGAGAACTGTGAGTTGTAGAGTTTTAAGCGGGGGTTCATATGATCAGATTATTATTATTATTGTTTTCTGATACCAGGAATCAAACTAATGACCTCAGGCTTGCCAGGCAAGCTCTTATGCCACTGAGCTATATCCCTGGTCTATGATCCGATTATTTTAAAGAAACCATTTTAGCCTTTGGATTGGACAAAAGCAATATGGAATTGAGAAAGACTCCGGAAGCTGTTGCTATTAAGAAGCTTAACATGGTGGCTTAGCCTAGGGTAGTGCTATGGTTGGGATGCATCTCCCAAGAGTGCAGGTGCTAAAGGCTTGGTCTCTAGCTATTGGGAGGTGGTGGAACCTTTAGGACATGGAGACTGAAGGAAGGAAGCTTGGTCACTAGCAGTGTGTTCTGGAAGGGGAACCCTTATCCTACCCTCCTTCTCCTTCACTTCCAAGCCATCATGAGATGAGCAGTTTTGCTGCATGTGTGCACTGCCATGATGATATGGCCTATCATATTCCCATGGGACATCAGAGCCAAGAAATCATAGACTGACACCTCTGAAGCTGTGAACTCAAATAAATCTTTCTTTCTTTAAAGTTGATTATCTTAGGTATTTCATCACAACAGAAAGCAGCCACAGAATGATAACTAATGGGAGTACTGTTACTAAACATGAGGGATGGATGACACTGAGCAACTATGAGGAAAGCCATTTAAACACAAGGTTTGGAGCTAAGCCACAGGCAAGGAAGATAAAAAATTTGGATGCAGAATTACTTATTTAAGATGTACTGTTTTTGAAATATATTATGTTAGCAAAGAACTCTGCTTGACCCAGGTGCATACATTCTCAGTCCTGTTACATTTCAGACAGAAAATATGCTAGTCTTGTTTTCAAGAATTATCTATAACACTTGTTTCCCCTGACTTCCATCACGGGATTTATTAGGATTCATGTGATTTGCAAGGAGACCTCAGGATCATGCCCAGTCACCTAGTAGCCATACATGAGAAGTCTCGTACTAGAGGAGCAGGCCTAATTTTCTCCACTGCTTTCCTCCCAGAGTCACAGACAGCTCAGTTAAGGTCATGGAGCAGGGGGCATTGTGTCAGGCTCACAGCACATCTTATCCTGACTACCTGGTTTTATGAACTTCAGATGGCCACTGCTACCTGAAATCCTAGTTGGTATTTTCTTCTACTTCCTTGTTGAGCTGGAGCCCTTGTCAAAATATCTCTTCCTCTGTCTGTTCCATTGGGAATGACCACTCCATCGTTGAGTGTGACCGTTATTTCAAACGCATTCCTTTGCTTAGATTTTTAGTTCTTTTGATCCTTGAAAATTTTGTTTTGCAAGGTGATTGTACCACTATCAAGTTTCCTGTTTTGCTGGGAATTTCTTTTTGGATCCTTGGGCAGGGCAAAGAGATATCACTTCCAAAGTTATGACCATGACTTAGGCCTTAGGCAAGACTGGATCTACTAGCCTATCCTACCTCAACGGCACATAGCTGTGTTCTTGGGCATTCACATCTGCGATTGAGGATATGCATATCTAATGTGCTGAAGTCTAGTAACCTAATTGGGAGGCTCCAAGTCTTCTCCATGGTTCTCTTCAGAAGGTCTGAGGACCTATCTTTTTCTCACAAAACCCAAAGGGAGGATGGTGACCATGCAGTATTATGATCTAAATTGAAAGTGTTTCCCTGAATTCTCTTGTTTTTTTTTTTTTTTTTTTTTTTTTTTGTGTCAGGATTTGAACTCAGGACCTTGCACTTGCCAGGCAGGCACTTGTGCCACTGAGCTATATCCTTGCTTCCCTGAATTCTCAAGTGTTCAGATATGGGGGTCTTGGAAGGTGGTTGAGTCATAGAAGCGCCTATACTCACCAGCGTAGTTATCCAATGAGTTTATAGTGGAATGGGCTGTTGGGAGGCAAGGCCTGGCTGGACAAGATGGGTTACTGGTGCCATGTCCTGAAAGGGTGAATTCTCATCTCCAGCTACTTCCTTTCTTCTGCTTCATGGCTGCTGTCTAGTAGCTTTCTACTAAGCCCTTTTGCCTTAAAGCTAGCCAAGGACTCAATGTTCCAAAACCAGGAGCCAAAATAAGCCTTTCCTTCATAAATTGGGGGTGACAGGTATTTTGTTACAGGATAGAAAAGCCAACCAAAATCATGAGGCTTCACCATGATCCTTCCTGAAAGTTTATTAAAAATATAAGTTCATTTTAACTCTCTTAGAAATGAGATTTTTCAAAGCCTGTGTCAAGCACATTTCCCAATGTATCTACTTTCTATTTATTCACGCTAAGGGTCTTATTTTCGTTGAAGATTTGGAAAAAGGAGTTAGAGCATCATGAACACAGCTATCTTTTAAAGGGATGAAACATTAGGGGTTGATAGTACATACCCTGAAGCATCAAATCACTGTAAAGGAAGCCCTTTCCTGCAATTATTTTAAATCCACAGTGCAAACCTTGGTTAGACCTGTCCTGCAATTTGGGGAGATATGTTTTTGCAAGAAATAGTGCAGCAGGATGCTGTAACTCAACATGAGTGTAGGAACAGCGATCTGCTGTGTGGTGAGCTTTGCAAATGTCCACTTGTGGTAGACACAACCCCTGTGAGAGAGACTTTGCTTTGAAGCCTGTGGAATTCAAAACTGTATGTGCAGGATGGAAGCAACCAACAGATCAGCATTTGTGAGGTGCAGGCGAGATGACTTCAAGCTGCAAAGCCAGGCCTTGACAGATGGATTTAGCACCATTAGCAGGGGCTTGTTGAAAAACAAAAATGACTTCAGAACTGTTCCCTCTGAACCAGAATTTTGTTACATTCATCCCTTCGTTAAAACATCCGTTATTTGCTGACTTGTTTTCTGTCGCCTCCCACCCCTCAGCCTCTCACTCTTTTGTGTCGGAGCTAATGTTCCCAGCGTCTACACTGCGTAGGCCCTGATTATTTGTGAGACAGAGTGAGTTAATGCAGATTTGCAAGCTGTTCCCATTTGTTAAATGTCAGAAAAACACATGCAAGTCACTGGCTTTAGCATTTAGCTGCCAGCTGGCTCTTCTGGAGGCAGGGGACAAATGACAGTCTATCACACAGCATGCTTTCAAAGAAAGAGGGGACCTATTCCAGAACCGCAGCACTGGAGCGGCTTTTAACAACATAAGCAAAATAAGAAGCCAACATCAGTTTTTTTTCTTTCCTTATTTCTCCCCCTGTTGTTGAATGAATGGCAGCACAACATTTGGGAGCTTTTTAAAGCTTTGTGAATATCGATTCCACTGCCCACCATCTGAGAGAGTGATGGGATAATGGGAACTTGTCAAAAGTGCTACACACTCTCTGGTGAGTGACAACGGAGATACCCTTCAAGGCTTGGGGAGAAGGTGCACCCCTCCCCACCCCAGTCCTTCAGGTGGCTTGAGCCTCCACCTTTTTACTACCAGTCTCCCTGTAGGTGTCTGGATTCAGGTTGGATTTCTTCCTCCCTTCTCTATTGGAATTGTGCAGCAGTCCTTGTCTGGCTCCTACGTTCTACCATTTAAGAGCACCTCACCTCTTTAAAAGGTGAAAAATATAAGGAGGAAATAATGCATACATTTTTTCTTAATTCACTCATATATTTATCTCTGTTATTTCCTGAGTGTCTAGTTTATGTCAGTAACTGGTGATGCTGAAAAGAAGTGGGAGATATGGATTGTTCTTGCATGCAAGGGATCAGAATTGTGGTTTGGGGCTTATTGCAAGGTGAACAATATGATATACAGGACACATATTTTATAAAATCATTTATAATAGTCACCCAAAGAATCATATACAAGAGAGTTCAGGAAATCTGTCCACACACCAAAGGTCAGAGAAAACAGCCTAGGGCCTGAATCCCACGGTAATGTCCCACATGAGTCCAGCTGAAGATCTAGACTTCAAAACAGTGCCTCCCACGAATCCAACTGGAGGCCTAGAGCCCACAACAATGTTTCATGCAGGTCTGTTTCATGGATCTGCGCTGGAAGGCCCAAAGGTTAGTGCTGGAATCTGGAAAGTCTGTGCCAGCAGGATGAAGGATCTGTGCTAGTAGGCTGAATGATCTACACTGGAGCTAGGAAACAATGCTCAAAATAAGAACCAGAGCTCCCCTGAAAAGTACCATAGCCGTCTTCAGCAACAGTGAGGTCCCGAGCTCCTCCAATGATCAAGACGGCTGAGTTCCTATCAGGAAAGCCAACACAGCAAACTTCTTCAGTAGATTGGCAGTGCACTATCTTCCCCTCTGGAGCCAGGAAACGATGCTCAAAGGGATAACTAGAGCTCCCCCAAAGTGAACTGAAGCCATTCTTAGTGCCAACAAGATCCCGAGTTCCTTGGGGGATGAAAATAGCCAAGTTCAGCAGGAAAGCCAGTGAGACAAATTCCTTGAAAAAATCAAAGCTCCTTATGTCTTCTACCAGCTCCCAACAGCCTCCTTCTTCTCCAGTTCTGCCTCTTATGCTGCTGGCAACAATCCTCAGGTGGGCCTCCCACACCCAGCACCATGCTTACTCAGTTTCACTGGGTGTTATAAGTTGCCCAACAGTTGTCAGCCCACCATAATCAGCAAGGATCATTCGTGATTAAGAAAGAAATCAGTTACACCTGAAAATATATATGGGTACAAATGGTGAAGGAGTAGGACAAAGTTACAATTTCTTCATAGTGGAGGAAGATTTCATGAAATGAGTGGGTGAGTGATTGGGCTTGGAAGGAAAAGAAAGATTTTATTTTAAACAGAAAGAAATGAAACAAAATTTCAAAGCAAGATAATAGGAAGGCAACAATGGTTAGTACAGTGTAGATTGTTATCTTTAAATTAGTTACTCTGAGTACAAGATATCAACATTTAATTGTCCAAACAATATTAGGGCAAACCTTCTTTTCAATGAACTAAGAGACATTAGTAGTATAACTATCTTAACTAGAAATGAAAGATTTTAATAGCTGGAAAGAAAGAGGGCATCTAAGGTAGAGATGGCGCTGCATGGGGTGGGGATAAGCATGAGGAGGTGTAAATCAGTGTTGGCTGAGAACATATGTTTTGTTTTTTTTTTGTTTGTTTTTTTCCGGTACTGGGAATCGAACTCATAACCTCACGCTTGCCAGGCAGGTGCTGTGCTGCTGAGCTAAATCCCCAGCCCTGGCTGAGAACATATGTACCAGCTGACTTAGGGCAGCCTGTTTAGTTAGTTCTTAGAGTGGTGGGAGAAAATGAAAAATTAAATTGGAGGCAGGCTAAGGAAAATAACCTTTTAATGGGCAGTTTTGTATCAGAGAGCCATTTCAGAATGGTATGTGTGAGATTACTTTTATTCACTTCTTCATGTACAATCCAGTCCAGTAGTCTGATATCCCTAAATGATTGATTTATACAACTACAGAAGGGTGTCTCCATTCTAAACCTAAAGAGGACATCTTTTAGAGAACAAGTTCCTGGTTAGATCAGGACACTTTTTTCTTAGAGATTAAATATAGTTTTTAATGGAAACTGGCTGTCTGCTAAAGCCACCCATTCCCTTGTTCTGGCAGAGATGTTTATCTTCTGATAGTTTTTATTTTTAATTGAGTTTTAAGTTTTATTTTTACTAGTACTTGCTTGCAGTACGTAATGATTACACTCATTGGGCGGAGTGGATATACAAACATATCTTAATTCCTTGAAAGCCCACTTCCTCTCCCCTCTTTCTATCTTCTGATATTTTGTCAACAATTTCTTCATTTCTTTTCACTACTTCCTGATCATTCCTCTTCCATTAGCATGGCAAAATCTGTTTTCTTTCAGGTTCATGCAAATAGCAGCTACCCTTTCCTACCTTATCATTTAGGACTTTGGTGCTTGCCTCACCTCACTGATCTAAGGGTCCACGTGACGTTAGTATTCACACAGAGGGCCTCCATATGTCCCTATTATTTATACCTCAGTGCAGAAATTACTCATTGATTATGACACTTTCTTCCACTTAACCTAGATGGAGCTTCAGAATCCTTGTCAACACAGTACTTCATAAGGGAAAACATGTTTGACCTTCCTGCTCCAGGCTTACAATTTAAAACAATATTTATCCTTCTGCCACAATTTCATAAATCCAAGAGCACATTCTGGGGTTGTGTTGGTTTTAATCGAATAAAATCTTAAACCGTCTCTGTGGTCTGCAGCTCTTTTTCTATCCTTCCCGGTGTGATGAACTTCCGTCCAGTTGCCTGCTTTTTTCCAGGCGACTCCCTAGCATGGTTTTAATTCCATCTTTAAGCAGCCTGGCTCCATGGAGCTTATCCCCACGAAGGTGAGGCCTCATTCCTACCTTCATGAGGCTCCAATATCCCATGACAACCACTTTGGCATGTGCACCAAGGCCCCAGCCCACATCGGCTCTGATCATAGAAGATGACTTAGACCTTGTCTTTCTGAGAAAAGTTTATCTTCACCCTAGCTCCTTCCTTTTCCTGAGGAAAGGAGAACCCTTCCACAGCCTCACATAGTCCATTCCCACCTTCTCTCCTAAGACAGTCATTTTCTGTTTCTCTTCTCATTTTCAACCTCTCACCTTTTATTGTTGTTCTTTACTCCACAAATATACTCAAATATCTTAAAAAACAAAACAAGAAAAGTCCTCAAACATCCATTCTGTGTTGTAGAAACCATCTTCTCTTTCTTCTTTGGATCAGATCCAAGCCTCATGATACAGCATTTAGGCTCTAATCCACTGCTTTTGATTTCCATCCTTGCATTCACTTCCACATGCTTGGCAGAGTGCAAAAACACATCTAAGAGTCAACTCACCAAATTTTTCAAGCCTCCCCTTATTTGATCTCTCAGGAATGTTTAACCTTATTGAACATAACTGAGGACAAATGACATGATTTCTTCAACTTCCTCCTAGAACCTCACTGATTATAGGCATGGGCTATGATGATGATAGTAGTGACTTGCAAAATACAGTGTGAGGACAGACTTAGTGCATATAACTTTTCAAAGAGGCTACTCTGCAGGCTCATCTTGGGATGCAGTATTGCTTATTTCCTAGGTGTTGGTATGCCTCACATGGCAGGGGGTCAATAAATCTTGGTTGAATAAACAAATGAGGTTAGCAGAGAATCTAAATGACAAAATTAACTGCATTCCTGCTTTCTACTCCAACTTTGCATGTGTGTGTGTTGCAGGTTGAACCCAGGGCTTTGTGCATACAAGGCAAGAGTTCTATCACTCAGCTACACCCTCCTGGATTCTTGTGTTCATGATGTTGGCTCTACTGGTTTCCAGAGACTATGAACACTGACTATGGGATAGAAAGTATGGCACCTGGTAGCACGGAAAAGAACACGGAATACAGGCTGGTGGTTTTGGCATCAGGGCCAGTCTTTTTTATTTTTGTCTTTTTGAGACAGGGTTTCACTATGCAGTTCAGGCTGGCCTTTAGCTCACTTTGTACCCTAGGCTGACCTTGAATTCACAGAGATTCCCCTGCCTCAGCTTCCTGAGTGCTGGGATTACAGGTGTGCGCCACCATGCCCGGCCAGGGCCAGTCTTGTTGAATGAGAAATAAATCAATTACAAGGATATATGAAAGTATTCTCTACAGGAAATGGACTGTGGGTAGAAGGCAGGTTCTCTCACATTTACTTACTTAAATGCTATAATAATAAACACATAGCATTGATGAAATTCTTATTTTTTTGTGAATTATGGCATTTAATCTGTTGAAAAACATTGACTAATACATACTTGTCACTGGTTTTGGTTATCTATAGAAAAATAGGGTATGAATTGTATGCAGTAGACAGAATAGAGAGGGAGAGAGAGAGAAGAGTAGAGCACATGATAGTGGGAGGGAAAAGAAAAAAAAAAAAAACCTCTAATTGAATTATTTTCCAGAGATAAGAGACCAGGAGAGGAGAAAAAAAACAATCTATACATGGAATCGATTCCATTGGTCTTTCTCGCAGGATTATGTCACCATGAAGAATTCTTCATAGATGACCCTGATGCTCAAGTCTGAGGAAGAGTCAGAGGGAGTGTGCAGTGCTGGTGCTCCCAGCCTGTTTTCTTTGTGCTTGTGTCCAGGAGCCTCTCCAAGGGAAAAGCGTCTGCAGTGACACTTTCACAATTGAAGGTGATTTGTAATGGTGTCTAATCATGACGACAATAATGTATGCTTTATTCTTTTCAAAGCTTATTAAAAAATCCTCACTTTTAGACGATCAATTGCGTTCTACCTTTATGAAGAATATTCTTATTTTTGTGTGTTGCTGCCTAATTCTTATCCTATTCTATAGCTTTCTTTTTTTCTATTTTAAAGAGAGTAGTACATGAGAAACACGCAAACAAAAAATAGAACAGTAGCAGCATACCAGTATCACGAACATAAACAAATCAAAGCAAGAACATTCAAAGTGATACAGGGTCTCAAGACAAATTAATACAAATCAACAGTGGTTGTTAAATTGCATATCGCTATCCTCAATTACATTGCTCAGATTATCAGATGTAAGAATGAAAGATTGCTCAAACCATTAAAAAGAATAAGAAAATAATTCCTCGATAAAACATTAGAGATAATACAGAGTTTCACTAGACAAGATGGTAGGAGTTCATCATTATAATTCCATTGCATATTGTGACCTTCAAATCGGTTGCTCAGACCACCAGACGCAAGCATAGCTTTCATTTCACCCAAAATTGATCTTTGAACATTGAAGTTGGCTTATAATTTTCAACCTTGTTTTTAGTTACCATTTTACTGGAAAACTCAAGCTCCTCCTTCTTTGGAAAGTGTCCTCTTGAATTTCCCTTCCTAATGTTCCTAACTCTCATTATCTTGATAGGTGCCTCTGTGTATTAGTTAGGTCTCTTTCAGGTATAAGTTATAGAAATGTAACTCAAATAATTTTAATAAATCTCATTCTGGCTTATTCCTCTACCAGAATCTCTCCATATGTTGGGCATGTTGGCAGCCTCAGACCTCATTTTCCCGGTTTAGTATTTGCTGATGGTAGTGGCGTATCTGCTCAGAAGCCTTTAGCACGAAGGTCCTGGAGAGGAGCCTAATTTACGTACCCCATTTCCTTGAGATGATTTTTGTACCATATGCTGTGACCAGGAATGTGAGTTACTGTGGGTTCAGTGCCATGTGAACCACAGAAAGAACACTCTCTGTAGGAACGGAGGGATGAAGGAAGGCAGGTGACAAAAAAGGACATTCACAATATCAAGCGATATCAAGTTACTATGTGTTGAATGGTTTTCCTTCTACCCCAAATTATAAAACTTTAACACAACTTGAGACTGTTTCTCCAAATCCTTTGCTTCCATGACTATTTCTTGTACATAACTGTTGTCCAAAAATATGCAGAAGTGATTTTAATCATTTAATATGTCCTAATTTAATATATCTTAATCATTTAAAAGTAATCATTTAATTTGTCTGCTGATGGTTATTTTGGTTAATGAGGGTGTAGTTTAAAGCAATCTAACCATTTTCCCCCACAGACGCCACTTGTGCAGTCTTCGAGTCCATGGGTGTTCGTGGGGCCTTGGCTGGCTGTTTTACAAATACAGCCATTGGGGCTGGGGATTTAGCTCAGCGGCAAAGCGCCTGCCTGGCAAGCGCAAGGTCGTGAGTTCGGTTCCCGGTACCGGAGAAAAAACCAAAAAAACAAAACAAAACAAAACAAAACAAAAAAACAAATACAGCCACTGGCTTGCAGCTGGAAGTGGGCATGTTGACAAGGGTCTGGGGATGGACCACCATAAGTCTGACTCCTTTTCTGGAAAAATAATTCTGTATGTCTATTCTGATGGTGTGCTTTCTTCAGAAGACAAGAGCATGTCGAACATAATAACTCTAAGAATCCTGGGAGAGAGAGCCAGTTTTCTATTCAGCATTTGAGCCCCCTTGGAAGTGAGTTGTATTGTAAATTTGAGAGCATCTTATATAAATCTGGTAAAATTTCTATTGGAATAGATGACCTATTTAGTCTATTACATCTCTTGTTCCTACAATTTGAGATTCCTTGGGGCGTGTGCAGAATGGAGCAATCGAAGAACAGCAAATTTCACAGTATGGTCCACCATCTGTACAGGGACAGCAAGAAAACTGATGGGATTTCTCTCTCTGGCAGATATTTATTTCTCAAGTGCCTTTAAAACAGGAGGTCTGCAAAATTCTTCACGAGCGGTTAAAACATGAAGATTGATTTACAAATGTACATTTACTAGGCAGAAATATTTCACCATGTGTCTAAAATTTCCGTTAAAAATCTCACCAAATATTTCTAGGCTTTTCCCAGATTCCTTTGCTCTTATAATTTTAATAAATCAGGAAACATTTGTGAGCACTAAATGTTAAATGTTTATTCACAGTTAATTTTTAATCAACTAGCAACAGTTATGTGTTAATTGAATGCCATTAACAAACTGTAACTTGATGCATTAGCTCTTTGTTATGCAAAGAAAATTTTCCCTAAAGCTTTTATATATTGTCTGAATTCCTTCTAAATAGAACATCAATATCTATAGACTATGAATTTAACAAATGTGTTTGTTGCCAGTTAAGTGTGTATCTGGGTACATCGTCTCTGGGCCCATTTAAAACAAATCAGTATATGTTGGAAGTACTGAAAATGAATGAGAAATCTAAAACTAGTCCCATGAAAGAAATTAGGTAAGCACTGGCTAAAATAGAAGCCAATTTGACATTTTGGAATTATAATGTAAGTTTTACTTTCAACTTCAGACTGTTGCTTAATATTATTTTGGCTTTTGTTTCCAAGAATTACATTTAAAAACATGGCAGCACTGACTTTGATAGGAAATATTTCTTCATTATAGACTGAAACAAAATTTGACAACATTTGTACAACTCAAATGACTAATATAAAGCTAATCTATATCATGAGTCTAAGATATTTGTGAAATGATAGCATAGCTTTGTGGCTAAAAGAAAAAGATATAGCCTGGGTCAGAGAGTGTGGCAAGCTATCCTCCCTCCAGTAGAATAAACAGAGAGAAAGATTCAGTGGGAGAGGAGGAAATGATGCTGCAGTGTCTGCCGGGTTGTTCCTGCATCCTGTCTAAGGACTGTTCTTCCACGGGAGTCGCTGACTCACTTCGGCCAAATCGTACTGTTGAAAGGTACAAGCTATAAAGCCTCTTCTTTTTCTATGTTTATTTACTCTGTTCACATGCATGTCCTTTGTCCCATGGGACTGACTTATAAAACTTGAACTCAAAAATGAAATTCATAATAAGAACATCAAACCAAGCATGGGGACTTTTTGAGAATGAGGCACCGTGTAAATGCCTATAAAGCCAGCTTTGCCTGTGTCCCTAGTCTCTCAGCGGTTCTAAAGATGGATGAGAAGCATGCAGATAATAGTCCTCTTTAGGAAGAATTGTGATAAGGCTAATTAAGGCCACAAGAGGAATTCATATCAATATTGAATATATTGTTAACTTGATCCTTTGGAATATCCTTATAGTAAGTTTGAAATAATGGCAATTCTTACCAATGTACTTTTTTACTTACCCAAAGTGGTCATTGAATAGCCTTTTAAAGATATTTTGGAGCAATATTTACAGTTTTTGAAGCATACTTAAAAGAAAATGTAGTGAGTTGTGTATTATTTCTATGCTATAATAGTCTTATTGAAAAACATTCAATTCTATTATTATTAGGACATAAGAAGTAGCTCTAAACAATCAGATGAGTAGGAAATTTGCCAGGTTGTTTTTTTCTCAAAAAAATGTTCAGCCTTCTGTCCATCTAAACACTGTTGAATTCTGTCTTCTAGAAAATTTAGGATTACCTCCTACCCTATATGCTAAGTTTTCCACTAATTGAAAGGTAATACACAGTTAGAATATTTATGCCAGAAGCCAGATGCACCTCACATGTGCACTAAATCTTGATTCTCAATATTAAGTAGGTCTTTTCCAGTTTATAAAGTTTTTTTCAGGACCAACATTTAATTGTGTGTCCAATTCTGGTATTGAATGGCTTCCTCTGGGCATGCTGGGTGAATGTCCATAATAGTGACGATAACTGATATTTGTGTAGCTTTGTGTAAGATTTTAAAAATTTGATCTCATAACCCTAATTGGCCAGTAGGGAAAAGTCTAGAAACAAGCTAAAATTGCTTGCAATATTTGCTAAAGTCCCTTGTACTTTATGATGTCTCTTTAAATTGCTTTTAGAAAGAAAAATATCAAGTAGGGAGCGGGTACAAGTGAAGAGAGAGGGGAAAAGAAAGAAAGGAAAAGTAAAAATAATGAGAAAAGAAGAAAAAAATGGCAACAAAGCTTTTGTAAATGGAGAGGGGAGAAGGGGTTGAAAGGAGGGTAGGGAATGGGGAAAAAAAGAAACAAGTTATATCATGCATAGGTACAAATTCTCTATGAAGGATGTGACTGTTATGTATATCTAAAATGTACCCATAAAATCTGATTGGAGAAAAAATATTGCTTTTTCTTTCTTACAGCTAGATGCACATCTGTAAATGTCTACGTCATGCTGCCATACAATCTTGCCTATAGCTATTTGATTCTGGGAGAGCCTTCCATAAAAGCGATTATAGTACTTCTCTGCCACACAGTGAAACGACAGTACAGTGTGATATGATAAAACATTGATTGAATATGGGGAATATGAAAGTGTCTGTCATCAGATTGGAGGGAGCCAAAGAGAGGCTTTCTTCTTTCTCTGCGGTGAGGGATGTGTGAGAATTTCATAGATATTCATTGAGATAAGCTCCCTATGAAATCACTCGGTTATTAGAGGTTTTCTCCCTTTCAACTACCAGGGAATATTTTCAGCATCTTACAGGTGTGTGTATTGAGTGACACTGGAGACTGGGAAAATGAAGGAGGATTAGAGTTTGCTACATGTCCATTCACTCCTTCTCTTACTGTTTCTGTAGCTCTGTTACCTGAGACTCTAGTATTGTGCTCAGTGTCTGGCCTCTAGCAGGTGCAGGATTAAAAAGCTGAGTGAATGAAAGCATAGGTTTCTAACCCAGAGAAATAGAATATAGGACAAAATGAAATTTTTATCTTAGGGTGAAATGACAATGCATTAAGATTGGGGTTCTGAGGATGGGAGACGCAAGGGGTCTAGTAACTCTTCTCAGGGAGATTATAATCCTATTAAACGGATTTGTACAATGTTTTATCTATGAGAGGAAGTAATTAAAACTGCAGTTAGAAAACCATTTAAAGGTGTATTGTATGTATTGACTGAATGGGTTCCTGAGCTATTCCCAAAACAGGAAGTTATGCAGGAGACATTAAAGGCAAGACAGGCAGGGAGAAAGAGATCTCTAAGTGGGTGAGGAACAGGACACACAAAAAAGAGGTATGTTTAAATAAGAATATTTGAGTAGTTATTATAGGGCAAACATTCTAGTAAGTCCTCGGCATACAATAAGATGTAGGTCACGGAAATACTCAGAATTTAAATTAGTCGTTCTCAAAATTTTATGAGCTTAAAGTTCACTGGGAAGACTTCTGACCGTGGAATCTCCTAGGCCCCTCTGAAGAGAGCCCTTCTCAGTGAGTATGGACTGGAACAATGGAAGCCAAGTTTTGGCAAACACCCGGAATGACTGAGGACACACTGTCTGGGAACTGTGCTTTGGCAGACATTACTCTACGGCATTATCACAGTACAGCTGTAGTCAGTGTGGGCCTCCTGCAAGCAGAGGCATCTGAGAACTGGGGAATCATGGATACTTGCTTTAGATCTACCGATTCACAATCTATCAGATGGGCCCAACAAATTGGGATCCTGGTGCTTGATGAAGCTTGATAACTAAGCCTAGGGAATGTCATGGAACTCAATGAATAATGTGGGTCTCTTGAATATATGTTTGCATGGAAGAATATAAGCTTCACTGGAAGTAATTTTAATAACATTTGTGTTCATTTGTTGGTAAACAGCAGACCAGGTATGAAAGCAGACAAAGACTCAGATAGAAAAAACAGTTAGTTTTCCTTCCACTGTCTTCCATGCTTGAACCATTTTCCATGACAGTGTGTTTTTTCTTGACTGATGCTGTCAGAAGGACAGTGTGGTACGGGGCTGGCACAAGGCAAGTGAAAATCCTGAGACCCATCGCTTTACTAACTCTGCCACCCTTTGCAACCAGCATAATTTCTGTCTGCCCTGGTCTTCTCTCTAATGTATAAATAATGTGTGCCTTGTCTATCTTGAAAGGTGGTTGTAAAGATGGTACCAGGAATAGCTAACATTTATGCAGGGCTTACTCTGTGCCAGATACTGTGCCGAGTGCCTTACATGAATGATCTCTCTGAATTTTCCCAAGGATCCTATTACTGTTATTGTACAAATGAGGAAATAGAGGCATGGCATTCGGCAAATTGCCTGAAGTCATGTAGGCAGAAAGTGGTAGAGCCAGTGATTAAATTTAGACTGTCTCACTCAGAACTCAACCAAACAACTACCATGTTGGACTATAACATTTGAAATAAGATGGAATAAAAACTAAGGTGCAGTTTACATTGAGAAGAAAGATGCCCATGAATTTTACTTGGTTCAGAATGTCATCCAATATAGTGTGTATTAAATAGGACCTTAATAAAAGCCGTTCATAGATGGCAACTATGTGTTCTTTTTTGTTTGTGTTTCATTTTGCTTTAGGGGGGGATTGAACCCAGGACCTTTGCACTGCCCTACATCTCTATCCCTTTTAATTTTTTATTTAGAAAAAGGGTCTCCTTATGTTGCTAAGTTGCTCAGGCTGGGCTCAAACTCCTGAACCTCCTTCCTCTGTCTTCCAGGATGCTGGGATCACACATCACCACACCTGACAACTACATCTTCTTCAGCCTTTTCTCTTAACCAAAATGTTGGTCTGATTATGTTTTAAATGTCATAGAGCCAGCTGTAGATAGGAATTAAACCGAGAAACTTTGAACCTTTATAGCATAACAGAGGTACTGGGGATATTCTCTAAAGTTTCTGTCCAGCTGTATGCTTCTACTATCTACCGCACACCTCTGGGACAGATGGGTAGTATATAGCATGTCACTCTATCTCCTTATCCTAATTATAGCTCAGTGAATTAATCTTTTACATCTAGGCTTTCATACCTACAGAATAATTATCAGTTAATTTGGTTAAGTAAAAAATGCTGATCTTTTTCATGTGCTCAGAGAAAGCTAAGCCCAGGAAAATGTGACAAAACTTTTTATTTTGGAAACAGGGAGATACTCAAGGGCTGCATAATCTATTGGGTAGGTGGAGTAAAACATGAAACATGCAGAGTGAAATAATGATAAATAATATAGTCTATAGTGACATCTTAAAGATAATAGAATAAGGTATTATGGAAACATAATTATCAGAGGCACTAAAAGAAATACTTTAAAAAGCTTATGTAGTAAGGGTTTAATAACTTTGTTGAGTGAGTGAGTGAATGAATGAATGGATGGTTGGTTGCATGGATAGATAGCTTAGCATTGGAACATTTGAACTCCAGTAGCAGCCCTTACTACTATTGCTACATTTTAGAAGTTACTTCATCTCTTTGGGCCTTCAATTTCTTATTTACAAAGTAGATAAAACACATAATATCAACCCCAGCACCTTTTGAAGTGCATGTTGACATTGTAATGGATGGAAAAGTACTTTGTGACTGGAGAGCAGCGTACAGTTTTAAATGTTACTTTCATTTTTGAATATTTACGATATACACAAAATACTTTAAAATATGTTATTGATGTAACAAAGGTAACTGACAAACATAAAAATAAAAGCAGTTTGGGCCCTGTGGATGGATTAAGGTAGATATGGCTGCTGGCTGGGGATGGCTGGAAGAAGAGTAGTTGTTTTTATAAATAGAGCCTGACTGCTGCTGCTTTGTTGGCAGAATCAGAGAAGCCATACGCAAACCTGTCTCTCTGGCTACACAGGACGCATTTACATATAATCTAGGAATTAGGAGTCAGCATCTTTTGTCCAAGAACAGCTTCTCAACTGTCATCTTTGCATGCAAAGTGGACAGAAACAATTAGCTCCTAAGGCCAACTTTCCTTTTTAATTTTAGAAATTGAAAAATAGAAAAAAAAAAAAAAACAAACAACCAGAACCCCACATCAAATTCTATGTTTCTTCTATACATAATTATACTAGTAGTTCATGAATTTTAATTCTCTTTTCAAGAAGAAAAATCAGAATAATAAGAAATAATAAGAAAAGCCTTATTCTCTTCTCTCAATGCAATTTCAATTCTAGTTCTTTGTCCTGCTCTGCAGAGGGGATCCATTGTGAGTTGGATGTGTGTATCCTCAGTTCATTAAAAAAAAAGAAATGATATGTTTCTAACATCCAAATAGATGATACACAGTACGATTTGTTCAATTTTCCACTTTTTACTCCCTGATTTTGCTTTTTGGTTGGTGGAAATGTAAATATTTAGCAAATTTCTCTTAATTAGACCATCACCTATTAAAAATACATTTTAAGATCATGGTGAGTCTGTGCTCCTGACAGAATAGAACGTGGTGAACACAGTACCAGGACAGTCGGCCTGCCATTTCTGGGAGGACCAGCAGAGCCTGACTAAAAAGGTAAAGAACCACTGAGGATGATCCGTAATCAATATCATGAAACGCAGTTCAAACAATGGCCTGCTTCTGAGAGCCACTGTTCAGTTGACCTGAAAATAATCTCCTCTCCCTCTCCACGCCCCTGCGCTGTCTGCCGCCCCTTCGTCACCCTCCCCAGAGTCTTTGTGTGCTGAATCCAGATGAGTGGAGTTTGAACTCTAGCTGCTCTCCCAAGAGTGTTACCCTCCCCCTTTAAACTGAAGGGTGCTAATTAATGTAGGAAAAGTTGTATGCCAAGTTTGCTTTGCCTGTGGTTTCTTTAGATTAAAGGCTACTGGCAACTCCAACTCTCTCAGAAGGGCCTGTGCTGTGTTCTTATCCCCTGAAGGAGCCTTCAGCTGTGCTGACTCAAGAAGACTTTAGCTTTGATTTGAAGTTATTGGATATTGACCCGTCACTCGCAGCAGAGTTATGGGCCTGCTTTTCTGGATCCAGGGAACTGGGCTCAGGCTTTACCTAAAGCATCCCCCACCCGTCCCTTCAGTTTCTGCTGAACCTCAGCTTGTAAATGTCAATTTCGTTTTGTAAAGGCCAGCCAGTTGTCGGTTCTTCCAGGGGATTCAGGGAGAAGGCACTTAGGATGATGCCCCCAGCAATACAAAGGTCTTACAGTATTTTACTACACCTCTTCGACTTTTCTCTGTCCCTTCTTCCCTGTCCCAGACTCATCAACTCACCATCATCTTCCCTGGTTTTGGAAATGGTCAGTGAGCCAGCTCTTCATTGGGCCGAAACTGGACATGCAACCAGTTTTAAACTACTCCAGTGCCTGGAGGATTTATTGTGATGAATTAAAGAGTGCTATGTCATTTGGGTACAGCCTTCTCTTTGTTAGAGACTCCTGTTTTTCTCTTGCAGCATTGAGACTGAACCCAGGACGTCATGCCTTCCAGACAAGTGCTTTATCACTGAGCTACACCCCAGCTGCTTGTAAGAGATTGCTCTGAAAAACAAAATCCTAGTTGATGGGATAATGAGACTGACTGAGAACGTTGTTACGTCTTATACCTGCATGTTCCACTGAAGCCTCGTAAGCTCACAGGTGGGGCTTTTGAAAGATGACTGCATCATGAGGGTGGTACAGCAGGCGGAGGCTGTTTGGAAGAGAAAGGTCACGGGGGTGTGGCCTGGAAGGGGGCGTCTCCCTCCTCTGTTCCCCGCCTTCTCTCTCTCTGTTCCTGGTTACCTATGACATGAGCACCTTTCCTCCACCAGACCCTTTCACTGTGCCCTCCTGCTTGAGCCAGGCAACTATGGACTAAAAATGTGAGCCGGAATCCATCTCCTCTGTAGTCCCAGTGATGATGAGAAAATCACTTAGATAAGTGGTAATTCGATAATACACATTTAACTTTAAACTTTATACAAATTTTAAAAAAACTGTTGCCCATGAACACTTCAGTTATTTCTCATTAATTCTGATTATGGCAAGATCCCAGCAGGAGGTAACATCTCTACCTATCTCTGCTTACCTATCACCTAGAGATAAGGGTGCGTCAGGAGAACTTTATATGAAAGGTAAGCAGTCTCGTGGCAGAAAACCGATGGTTCAGGATAGAAAAAATTAGGCATGATGAAACTGACCTAGTGGCAAAGCCTGGTGCTTGGAGTGATGCTGAGGCCAAACACAAAGCAGAAAAGGTGGTTCCACATCTAAGGCCTGAAAAACCTGGATTTGAAACCTCACTAAGAGACTTTGACATAAGAAGTATAGAATCTTCCCTTCTCTCTTCAGCTCTCTTTCTCCTATCATGCCAAGTACTTTGGCTCCTTTGTTAATCCACTATACCTGTACAGTACGTAGCTAGAGATATACAGTGGCTCAGTAAAAAATGCGTAGGTACCACTCAGATATAGCCTCCATCTCTAGCCAAGGTGAGACGGTAGCATGAGTAATGGAGTCAAGCTGAAGTTCCCTCAGGTCCTCATGAATGTGGTGGGATTGAGTGCCTCCCCCCAGTGCCTTCTGGGGGGATTGAGAAGGAAGCACAGCAGAAGCAGCAGCACTGCCTTGTGCAGACAGACTCCAGAGCAAAGGAAGACCACAAGGGATTTGTCATCGATGGCCTGCAAAGACAAGGAAAGGAACCACACCAGCGGCTGTCCTGATATGACCTAGGGACTGCAGAGGACTCGGTAGCAGATGTTACTGAAGGGCAGTACAAGAAAAATGGAGCAGAAGCCAGAATCCATATTTCAGTCTGTGACAGATAGCTTTTGGGTAGCCAGCTCAAAATGTCCCGCTATTTCTGAATTGCTGTCAGTACCACCCCATTCCTCTCTTACTCTTGTTCAAATGGTGATGAACACATGACCTAGGCCATTACTCAGGCTGAAGAAGAACTTTAGTCTCTCCAGGTGTCTGGATCCCAGACTTACACCATCTGAGCTGTCAGTGCTGATGCAAACTGCGAAGGTCAAAGGCCTCCTGCCAAGGTGGAGCAATGAGGCAGAGGCGCAGAGAGGAGCCCCACACAGCCCAGGCCTCGTGGCTGAGCCTTCTAAATTCTCTTTGCCAAGGTAGATGGGGTTGGTTTTTGTTTGAAGTAAAAAGTGTTTTCATTTCTGGCAGATTTGAGGCCAAGAGTCATGAAAAGTCCCTAGAACAAGGATGAAAATTCCTATACATTAGGGAGAAGGGGCTGAGGAACCAAGAAAAAGCAAAATCTATTCAGTAGCAGCAGAGAATTGGGAACTGATGGGAACATCTGGGAACTGATGTCCATGGAAAACTAGAAGTGAGGTTTGAGGATGCAACTAGAAATGCTTGCTTATGACTGCGTTCAAGTTCAGATTATCCTGGGGACAGGAGTGGGGCAGAATATATAGGAAGGTGAGGGGCAAGAGGATCAAGAACCCAACAGTGGGGTTGAAAAGGAAGATGTCTTGATTACTTTTCTCTTGTTGCTGAGACAAAATACCTGATGCCCAGAATTAAGGAAGGAAAGATTTATTTAGCTCACTGCTATAGAAGATTCAGTCCATAACCAGCTGGCTCCAAGGCAGAGGGGCAACACTTCAAGGCAGCAGAAGACAACAAAAGCAGCAAGAGCAAAAGGTCGGGGGAGAGCAAGCCTCTCTTTCTCCCTCATTTTGTAAACAGGTTACTAGCCCCTAGGGCAGGTGGCAGCACTCACACCAGCTCCCTGCCCTCCTCTTACACACGATGAGGATGTTTACAAAGTAAGAACCCTGGCCTCCTGCTGAGTCTCTTCGATAAATTTCTAAACTTCTCAAGTTGACTCAATGTATCAATCATTATAGAAGGCCAGGGCTGATTGGCACCCCATAAATACATGCAATCTCAAATCAGAAAATGTGAGTGATTCCTAATATTTAGTGAGCATCTGATATGTGGTTCATGGGTTTATGTGCAAGACTTTGGCCTAATGATGACATAACCAAATTTTCAAATACTTATCTATTTGCATATGGACTAAGATACCTGTAATCCTGTCCATTCTCTGAGAACAAACCTATTCTCAAGATATAAGATTACAACCAGGTACACACCTGTAATCCTAGCACTCGAGAGGTTGAAACAGGAGGATCATTGGGATACAAAGTGAGTTCAAGGCCAGCTTGAACTGCATAGTGAAACTCTGTCTCAAAAAGACAAAAACGAAAAACAAGAAACCAAGATTACATTAGCTTTTCCACCATTGTAACATTGTGAGCCTATATATGATTAAAAAATGTGCCACTGTATTTTTTATATAGGCCCAGTTAAATGTGGGAAATATTTTAAAATATTCTAAAAGATACAATTTCTAGAACTTAAGGTTAATAAGCACAGCATCAGCATAATAATACTTTATTTCTTGGCAATACTTTTACTTTTTTTGCATTGTAAAATTCCTGCTTTAATGAACATCTCATTTAATCCTTATAATAATCCTTCAGGGAAGGCAGGATAAAGGTTTTACTTTTTCTTACTTTGCAGATGAACTCACAGAAAATTTGAATGACTTGGCAGAAGCTACTTAGCAAATTAGTGCTAGGACCAGACTAAATTCTCTCCCAAGAGAAGGGAGACATGAGCCCACTTTTGTCCCTGATGGACCTCACATTGGACATGTGACTTCATTTGAGTCTCATAACAACCCTGCAAGGTTAGGTTTATTATTCCTATTTCTAGCTCAGGAAACTGAATGACACTGAATTGGCAATTTATGATTTCCCATCTATCTATTTAGGATACAAAGCTGAGTTGAACTTGGACTAATCTTTCTAGCTCTCAACTTGGGTTCTTTCTACTGTTCCCGGCTTCTATCTTCCTTGGCTTTCTGCTCTCCTCTGTGCTGAGTAAGCAAACACTTATTCTAACACTGTAGAGGATTCTTTTGGAGGGACTGTGATGCTGGTGAAGCAGAACTGGAGTCCACTAGAGCAGGGCAGTCTCTAAGAAGTATTACTAGTTGGAAGTTTGTTGGGGAAACTCGCAGGAGAGAGGGATTGAAACACAGTTTGTGAACAAATGTGGGAGCTAAAGGGCTATGGAAGCAGCCTTGAGACAGTGACCCCAGACCATGCCTGGATGGGAATGGAAGGGTTGTTTTCACTAAGCACTTACCCAGTTGTACAATTCAGAGAGCAGAAAAGTTCCCTCCTGATTTAGGATCGGCTTAAGCCCTGAAGCATGAAATGTGAATACCTTTTGCTCAGCATCCATTAAATAAATGTTATTCTTCTTCTTGGCAGAAAACACAAATTTCACTGCTCAGAGGCATGGTGTAGCAGAAGGAACAGAATCTACACTATCCCTCTTTACGATAATGGTCCTCACCTTCCAAGGAAATGAGCTTGGAAGGAAGGGGCACCGTTGAGTGTCCAATGACAAGTCTGTTAGGCTTGCCGCTGCTGCTAATTATCTGGCAGGGAGGCAAAGCTGTGCCCCTGGTATCTGGAGAAGGGCTTGTGAACTTTGGAGAACGGGCAAAGCACTTTGGTATCTGTCTTATGCAAACTGGAGAATGGCCCCCACAGGGTCAGGCCTGACCTTTACTTCTTCTTCACGATGTAGCAGACATTTTTGCCAATTATGATCCTAAACACGCTGAAAAGTACCCTTGGCCACTGACAGTTTGCAAGGGAGAAGCAATGCTTCTGGAATAACACCATGCTCAGGACAAAGAGGAAGGGTAAACAAAGCATTACTTTGTGCTGCAAATAGATGGCTTTGTTACATACTGGAGGAGAAATCCCCTCGGTGTCCACCTTACACTGCTCAGATGAAAATGCATTTGCAATACATTCAGTGTCAAGAAATCATATCTTCCTGGGCCAAAGAGGTTAAGAGTGTCTCCCTAACTACAGAATAAAACTCATTAAAATAATCTTCCCTGTAAGAGAGGGCCATGTTTACTACCCTCTCCACAGCATCATTTTTTTTCTCTTAAGCTAATGTTTTGCAGAACTGGGACACAATCAAAGTAGCAAAATACACGTTTGTATTGAAAATACTGTGTGTTAAAAATGGAAAGAAAATTAATGGTAAAGAGCACCAGAAGACACAGCAGAGGCAGAAGTCAACTCAATGGAACATACTGCAGGTAACACATTAAAATATTATTTTGGCAGACAAAATTGATAGCCGACTTGCTAAAAGAAAATCTGTTCCAAAAAGACGGCAAATACAATCCGAATCCCCTTTCCCTGCCGCATGCTGCAGATGAGTGAAACCTGGGGGTGGGGAGGAATTCTTTTTACGGCAAGTACATGTGAGTCCAGAGGAAAAATTAAGTTCACAATTTACAAATTTCCTTTCAAGCATGGAAGGGGACTGGAAACCAGGTTACTTATTTATTTATTTTTAAATCCCAAGCTTGGTGTTTTGTACCTGTTAATACGACTGGCTGAGAATAGGGTGTAAAGAAAGGCTCATGACCAACCAAGAAGTCATCTCTCTGAAGTAAAGTCAGAATGAAATGACTTTCATCAGAAAAGCACTATTAGGAAATCTGCTATTGACAAGAGACATTTTTCCCGCTGTCCAGTGGACATCGACAGGTATAGTCTCTGATATGTTCCTGAACTACTGGTGACGCCTGCAGCAGCCATCTTGTCTCTGCTCATCTGAAGGAGCAATACCCACCACGTGATGGTAGGCGCTCAGCATCAGGGACTGCTCCCACTGCAGTGAGGTCCCAGATCAGCCAGCTAGAATATGTGGGGATTGCAAGGAGGGACAGGAGAAAGAGAGAGGGTCCTGATGTACAATGATTCCACTTAAAATTATTAGAGTTTTTAATGGTGAAAAAAATGGCAAGAATTCAGATGAGACTGTACTTTAAATTTTAAATTTTGACTTTTGTTTTCCTGGGTTACAAATATGCGTGCAGGAGCATCCCGTTTCGCGGGGCTGAACAGTGGAAGTGAGTGTGCACCCAGCAGCTACTTGAAAGGAAAGTTAACAGCCAATAGCCTGCGGGGTACTTGTTACCAGTGATTTTTGGATTTGAATGTTCAATAAATTATCTGAGACATTCAACCTTTACTATAAAATGGGCCTTGAGGTAGATGATATTGCCCAAACATAGTCTTTGTTTTTTGGACATATTTAAAGTAAGGTACCCTAAACTATGGAATTTTATGGATTAGTTGCATTTAAAGTATTTTTACTTAAAATACTTTCAGTTTTCAGTGAAAGCTGAAATCTCTATTTATACTTTCAGGTTCTTCCTGAGAAATAAGGATGATCATAGGAAAAAGTGAAGTGAATTTGAGTTACTTACAGTTATATCTTAAGTGGATAAAGAAAAAAAGTTTAGAGGCTGAGAATTTACTTCCAGTCTTTTTATTTAGATCTCAATCTTTTAATTTCTAATCTCTTTATTTTTGATAGTCTTGCCTGGTAACGCAGACAAGTCATTTTTAACGAGGGTAAACAGTTTCCTGTAGGCCCTGGAAAGTCCTGTTTTCTGTCTAACATAACTATCAGCAATCCTTCTTTCACTCTCAAAAGTATTGTGGGATGGATGAAAATTATACAGCTTTTCTATTTATAGCCTCTCTGGGGCTCAATTTCAAATTTGAAACTAAAGAGATTATTCACAAAAATCCTAACCTCAAAATTCACAAGGATTTCTTGTGTGCCACTATGTTAAATATGCTTTTGTTCAATTAGTATGGTGTACAGATGTCAATAAATAAATTGTGGTATACAGGAATACTGGCCCTTTTGAATGGAGAACTATTTTTTTTTTTGGCCTTTTTTGAGATAGGATCTCCTTATGCAGTTCAGGTTGGGCTTTAACTACTTTGTAGCCCAGACTGGCCTTGAACTCACAGCAATCCTCCTGCTTCAGCCTCCTGAGTGCTGGGATCACAGGCATATGCCACCATGTCTGGCTTAATGGAGCACTTTTGAAAAAAAAACTTTTATAATTTAGAACTTTGTACTTAAAAATATAGGTAATTTAAGCTCATACCTATTATATTACTTTCTCTGAGAATCTCTAAAGATTGGGCTTTTAACTTTCACTGGCTAGTTCAGGAAATTCTAAAAAACCTGTCCTTGGCAGGCTATATCCAGCTAGCCTGGTGTAGTAAAACTAAACATGGTTCTCAGCTCTAACCCTCCAGTCTTTAGTGAGGCCCCTAGCTTAGAGTTTTAAAAAGCTTCGAAGTGTTTCAGATACAGGGCTGGCTTTGTCAAGATTGAGGTATCCTGGTATCTTTCTCAGGACTGGAGAGATTGAAGCTCAGCGGGCAGCAGCCCTTGTGATTGCTTGTTTGGTCTTTGTTGTTTACCGAATATATCAGCACACAGCATTCCCTTTAACCTTATCAGAGTCCCATGATTTTCAAATACTAACCTGTTCTACAGGGAATATGTGAGATAAGAGAATGTGCCTGAAGTCTTGTACCTCGTTAGTGGCAGAATCAGAGTTAGTGCTTGTGTCCCTCGATTCTTATTGTGGATCTCTTTCCATTACACCATAACAACGCTGACTACAGCACCTACCTGACTTTATTTCTTTCCTTTCCAGGCAGACACATTTTAAGAGTTTGTTGTTTTCTCCTTGGTCTTGGTCTGTTTTGGATGAACATTTGATTCTGCTCTTGCTCTTCCCTGTGAGTGTGTAGCTGGCTGCCTGGCAGAGATGGCAGGAGATGTTTTCATGTGCAATCAAGGACATAGATGCATTGGCTGCCAGCCTCAGGCAGGGACACAGACTTGTCTCCCACCAGCAGAGCGATCATGCGTTTCCCCAAAATGTTCCAAGAATGGCCTGGGATGTGACTAGACAAGGTCCATGAGGCCCCATGAATGGCTTCACATCGCACCAGCCAGAAAACAAACACAACAGTAATTCTTGGATTAGCATGAAAACACTTCCAAAGGGGGCTCAAAGACAGCCTTTTGTCTCCTTTATAAAAAGGAAGAGATGAGGTGTGACAAATGGCCTGTTGGTTGGTTTTCTGTGCCAGGCAGAGGTCATCCTGGAAGGGCACCGCAGACACAATCAGTCTGCAAAGAGGAGACTCACTCAAAATCAAAGGACAAAGAACATCTCAGAAGAGGCGAGGTGGTATCTAAACATGGCAATTTTTTTTTTTTTGGCAATTTTAATTAAAATAGGAAAGATATAGTATGACTCACATGTCTGAAAAGTACGCTGGTTTTTGCACGGAGACGTGATGAGCATGCTGTAAATAACAAGGAGCTGGTAGTCAGGAGACAAGCGTGTTTCTATCTTAGCTGACACACTCTAGAGCTCTGGGCTTCGGTTTCTGAATTCACAAGATGAAGCTAATAATACCTACTTTGCCGGGTTGCTGTAACAATTAAATGAGACAGCCATAAGACATTGGGAGGATTAGTGGTTGGTGAAGACTCAACCCAGGGACATAGAGGATTTGGGCAGCATCCTCTTCTCTCGGTGATTAGGTGATATATAGCAAGTCACTTTGCCAGAGTAGCCTTCATGGTTTTGAAACCTTTCTGGGTATATTTTTTGAACCAGAATTTATCAAATTAAATCTGAGGAAAACTCCCAATATATAGAGAAGACAGAAGTAGAGATGCCATGTGGGAAGCAGGAGTGTGTTGGGAGTAGGTGTCTCCCTGTCTCCCTCCCTTTCCCCTCCTCTCCTCCCATCTCTTGTTCTTGTTTTATTTTAAAGAGAATTAAAAAATAATAACAAAATAACAACAACATAGACAAAAACAAGACAAAACAAAAGCAATAAAAATGATACAGGATTTCAAAACAAAGCTACAAGGCCAGAGATAGTTCTTCTGGTCCCATCCTCTAGGACTTGGCTGTATTCACCTCTCATGTTTTTTGTGATTTTTTTCCAGCATAAAGGGGAAAAGAATTCTTTCCAAACCTCTCCAAATTTTGCAAAAGGTCAATAAAGGGGTCAAACAGTCTTATCTTAGATGAGGGTAGGGACCAGACTAACTGAAGAAACATCTCAGTGAATGACTTTCTGAATAACAGAATTAAACATCTGTGATTGATGCCTTAATGCTACTTCCAAGAGCAGGAGGATCTAAAAAAATGTCTCCATGTTCCTAGACACCAAAGTGCATTATGGTCTGAAACGGTCATTTATTTACCTATTCAGTGGAAGGGACACTGAGAATATGACTTAGAATCTCATAACTAAGGAGTCACTTTGAACTTCAGGTGACCTAAGGGAATGGTCCAAACAATTAATCCCTGACTAAAGTCAATAGCACCACATAAAAAATAAGTATGATTTTCTGGCTTTCATTTTCATAGTACAGTCCATCACATTACCCTCCTGTTATTTCACATCTGTGTGGGTGTGTATGCCCGTGCTTGCACTCAGAGACATTGCCATATGGAACCTTCTGTCATCATGTCTTTTAATTCAAAAGCATTTCTGTTTTTGGTGCGCTTTAGGATCTATCTCTTTGTTTATTATTTATGGAGATTGAACAAACCTTCAAAGCTTTAAAGAGATAAGAATCAGATATTTAGAATTATTCCAAGAAAAACAAGCAAAGGACCCTCTACTCTATGTACCTTACAAAATAAGTATGTCTTAATCTTGTGCCACAAGCTCCGTTTCTAGCCTGTCCTATTGGTACAATCCTGCATAGTCTCCTTGAACCTGTGATTTAGTTTCCTCATCTATAAAATGGGGAGAAATCATGCCTTGTCAGGATCAAATGGGAGAGGATATGTTGTGCTTTTAAAAGTAAAAAACGCTAATCAAATGTGATCTTTATGATTAAAAAAACAATCATTTTTATTACTTGGGTTACTTGATTAAATACAGATATAAAGGAGACCCATTTTTCCTTTGTAAACATGCAGACTTTCATACACTCATATCCAGTAATAAACTAGGCCTAAGTTATCAGCACACATGGTAGCTTATCTGGGTTTACCTGGATTATTTTTTTGTTTTGGTTTGGTTCAGATTTTGAGAAAACTCCAGCCACCTTGTTTGTAATAAAAATACAATGTGGTGCTGTTTGTTCAGATTCTCTGAGATCTTTCTGGTTAATTCCTGCCTGAATTAGGAAAACAGTAAGGAAGTAGGAAAGTAGGAAGTTGGAACTCTCTCTTGCAGTCGTTGCTCTGTGAAATCTGGTGGAAACTCCTATATGCCTCTAGGATTCTCCCACATCTCACAGTGGTTGTAAGAGGAGAAATTATGCTTAGTGACAATTCCAAGCAAAAGAAAAAATGCGTAGTTGAAATTTCCAGTTCCAATCATAATTTCAATTTGCCTATCTTCCTGGCATTCTTATTCCCCCTAATGGGGAAGAAGCAGTGTGATAAATTGGTTTACTTTGCAGGACTGCACCTGAAAGTAGCTTCTCATGAATCCTAAAAGAGAATTCTTGGGCCTGGTAGTGATGCCAGGTCCATCCAAACCACATGGTTGAGGATGTGGGACAGGGTGGCTACTAGGAAGAGGCTGCCTCAAAAATCAAACCAAACCAAACCAAACCAAACGAGCAAAATAATCTCTGATTTGTTTGATTACAGAAATAGTTCTCTTCCCTTGGTTTTTTGTTGCTGTTTGTTTTTGTTTCCTTGTTTCTAGAAACAATTTGAATTGAATTTTCTCTTCTGTCATTGCTCCTGAGTTGCAGTATTACTATCAGGGATGGATCGTTGAACTGAGTCAGGAACAGAGTCTGGCTCGCACAGATCATTGCTAAACTGAATGACCTCAGGCAATGTCATTTTACCTCCTCAGTTCTGGCTTTCCCCCTTTTTAAAAATTTCACAGGTTTAAACCAAATGGCTTAATGACTTGATAGATGTATATGCTGTGAAATAATCACCACGATCAAGATAATTAACATTTCCATCATTTCACATAGATGTGTATGTGTGTGTGCGCGTATGTGTATCTGTGAGAACACTTAGGAGGTAACCTTTGAGTAAATTGCAAGTGTACAGGAGAGTGTTATTCCCGTAGTCACTGTTTTGTGCATTAGAATTTATTCATATGACTTTCCTTTTGTAAAATGAGTGTGGATATGGAGATTTCTCAAGGTGCCTTCCAGTTCTAAATACCATAATTACTCTATTTTCTATCTACTGAGTCCTGTAGATGGTATGCAGCCTAATTGTGATATGTACATTAGCACTAGAAATAACAGAGAGATAAAAACACAGCAGAATGCAAGTTGACCACTGTGTGTGTCCTTCCTCTGGCTCCTTTTCACCTCTGTCACGGGAGGGCAGGAGTGATGCATTCTGCGTGTGCCACACAGATGACTATCTGGTACAGGTTCTTGCTCATTTTAAGAGATGTTCAGATTGGGCTAGCGGAGGTGAGCACAGGTGATAACTGGGAGATGAGTGTTAGCTAGAGCGGAGCTCTTCATTCTCTTAATTATATTGTGAAATAAAAAAAAAATTCCATCTTCAAAATGAAGGGAATTGACTACTTTCCTTCTGGAACAGCTTTGACTGAACTCTCAACCAGAGCCACGAAGGAGGAAGAGTTGACCTCTGAGAGCCCTGTCTTCACTCCTTCATTCTCCAAAATGTTGGCCCCGAAGGAAAAATGTCACACGTCTTCTTGTATGTCCTGTCACACAGTGAGTAATGTTGCCCCTCTGCCCCCAGTGGAGCATTTTAATGATAACGGTTGTCTTCAGGGACAGGTTGCAACTTGTCTTTTAAGGGAAGATGAAATCTATTAAGACAGTGAGGACAGAAACGAAAGGCTATTTTCCTGGGAAGAGTGACCCAAGGCAGAGAGCATGGTTAGCTCCTTTGTTACCCCACCCCTGCCTTTTGTTAGAACAGCGTACCCTTCTACTGCTCTGTTTTGTGTCTAGATTATTATGGTTGTTGGTGTATAAAATTGCTGCTTGGTGTGTATAATTTATAAGCTCTAAAAAATGATAAATCGTCTCAAGTAAGAAGAGTGATTTGTGTTAAAGTCCTTAGGGTATTTTTGTAAAGGAATTTAATTTCTTGGGGGAAATTGTCTATAACTTTCTGTGGAATATTAGTTAACTCGTTCATAGCTGGGATTTATTTTCCTGTTGACTATTTGAGTGTGGATGTGTATGTATGTTTAAATTTTTGATTATTGGTTGGGATAGGTTTCACCTGAGCAAATGAGATTATATAGTGAAATTTGATAACTCAGGAAGCTTAGGGAAATAGAGAACCTAGTTAATTTATTTTTTAAAACATTTGTTTCAAACCAATTGCTAGGGTTCTGTCTAGGTTGATTTAATTTATTTTATTTTATTATTTTATTTTATTTTATGCTGCTGTCCAGTGATTCTGAACTAGGAACACCTTTGCCAGTCAGGGGACATTGGGCAGTACTTGAAACATCTCAGGAGTTGCAATTGGCATCTAAGGAGTAGACACCATCACTGCTGTGTGTCCGCTAGTACATAGCACAGGTCCCTGTCCCCAACACAGAATAGTTAGGTCTAAAATGCCAGTCACGTCAAGACTGACAAACCCTGTTGTAGGAAGCAGGTTCAGGGAACGTAATTCAACATTATCACACCAAGGACTTTCCATAGAACCCACTTATGTTTTCTGCACTTGCAATCTCATTACCAAGAGATGGTAATGAGATGTGGGAGACAAGAAGAAGCTGGCTCTGGGCTAAATGTGAATCAGGCTTATAGTACAGAGTTCAGTGTTGCTGGTTTTTAAAGAAATGCATGGCCATTGTATGTTTTACTGTCTTTGTGGTGGGGTTTCCTTAGTCCTTAGGTTCAGTTTTTGATTGCTAGGTATTTAGAACCCTTAGGAGATAACTTCTCAGAAGTGTCTTCCAGGTGTAGCTGGATTTTGGGTTTGAGTCCACTGCAAGTTCCTACCTCTTTAATTTATGGGGGATGAGAAGTTGCTGCCTACTTGGCCCAGCCCCTGGTTCTTTGACACTGGTGTATAGTATTTTTTATGACCCTTAGGCAATTTCAGTCTTGGTATACCAGGAAGAACAACTGGTTAGAACAATGATATCATTTTGGCTAAAGCGGTACAATCAGCAACAACAATAGCACCAAATGTAGCTTAGAAAATGACAAACTGAAGTAACCAGTTTGCCACCTTCAACCTTATGAATTAGATTTGTGATTATATGACAAAATCAGAAATGAACCAGAAAATTGTATGCAGTAAATACATCCTCAATATAGCAATTTTACCCTCAGGGGAGAAAATTTAAAAGGGGCTAGGGAGAAAAATAGAGAAATAGAAGAGGAAGAGATTAGAAGTAAGGCTGAAGGACAAAGGAAGATCATGAAAACCTTGGGAAACTGGTGAAGAAGACAGCAGGGAGCCTGGGTATGGTGGTGCATGCTGTAACCCTAGCACTGGAGAGGCTGAGGTAGGAGGATGGCTGAAAGTTTGAGGACAACTTGAGCTACATAGTGAGTTCAAGGCCAGCCTAGACCCTATCTCAAAAAAAAAAAAAACAAAAAAAAAAACAACAACAAAACAAACAAAAAAATAGGAGGGAAAGTGAGAAGGAAGAAATAAAAACAAGAACAAAACAGAACAGCAATAAAAATCCTAGAAACCATGTTCACATTGATGTAAAAACAAGAACAATCAAGAAAAAAATGAAATAAGACAACAAGAAAAGACAGAAACAAAATAAGAAAAAAGTCCACTTCAAGGTGTGTCTCTGATGTCACTGGTATACAACAAAAGAAGACAGAGTCCAGATCTGAGTTGATTCACACTAGCAAGCCAGCTGTGACTTTATGATGGGGTAGTGGATAAACCCAGTGAGCCTGCACCTTCATGTCCACTGAAGTTCAGGCTGGGTTCTAGCTGTGAAGCTAGAATCAAACTGTTTCAGCCTGCAGCAGACCGTGTGCCTCCTGCAGATTTGAATTTGGCTCCCTGACTCTGTCACTGGGTGCCACTAGAGGCATCCAACCTGCAGCTGTTGTTGGCCCCTCTCCAAGATGGCTCTGAAGCAATTGTCCTCTCCTGGGGGGACATCTGAACCCAGAGAACTCACCAGCCACTGCAGTCCTTTGACTCCACTGCTCTGTTCCCCTGGTGCATTTCTCCATGGGGTTGCCAACAGTTATTGCGTATCTGCAAGGGTGAGCCATTTTTCCTCTCCCGTGCAGTGAGTCCAGGCTCAGGGAGAAAGTGCCACCTACTACCTCCTCCTTCTTTATTGAAGTCACTCTCTTTGCTCTCCTTGTGGGCTTCAATTCTTGCTTCAGATCCTTTCTGGGTCCCAGGGACCCACCTCCCTCCCTTTCCTCCTCACATTGCTATATTCCAGTGTCTAGACAAAAAAATCTCGGAGAGGTTCTTTCTCTGCTGCTCACCACTCCTGTCTTCCCAGAAATCCCAAATTTTGATTGAAATTTAAAAAAAGAAATCAGCTCATAAAAGGAGCCAGTGAAATGGCTTGCCCTCAAAGACTTCTTAAAAATAATTCTTAGGAAAGGATGGTTAAATATTGAAACTTTTGGCCCTAAACTTGCTTTGTACCTGTACAGCTAAGCAGAGTAAGATCCAAAGTAAGAGGTTTTAAAAGGGGGACTGGGACTCTCAGGGCGAAGCTTACCCTGCCTGATATCCATTGCATTATGTTCAGCACTGAACCTGGTAGCTGTTGAAACTAATGGGTTGATGGAAAATGTAACGAATACCATCACCATTTAAATGTTAGTATTCAAACATGAATGGTTTCAAACTCTTTAGCCTGGTATTCAAAATACTATCATCACACTTCATACTTTCTTACCTAGGTCTTTTGAGCCAGTCCAAGTTTTGTATTTCATACTTCATATAGTCAACTTGCATGTTCACAGATAGTCATCAGCTCCATTTTGTTCATGTCAATTCATTCTACTACTGACTATTAACATTTCAGCTCTTCTTCATGAGTGAAAACTTTTTTTGTGAACCAAACAGATGGAAATATTATGGTACTTCCCCCACTCCTTTCTCCCTGCCTTCTTTCTCCTCTTTCCTCCCACCCTCCCTCCCTGCCTCCTTCATTCCTTTTTTTCTTCTTGTCTGTCTATCTGTCTGCTTTTCTTTCATGATTAAATGATGCCATTTATCAATTTGGGAAGGTTAGCAGATAATTTTTAGTTTTTTCTCTTTTTTTAATTTTTTTTATTTTAAAGAATAAAAGAAGGATAACATAATAATAGGGGGGACTTAGCAAATTACAGACAAAATGGTAGGAAATTATCAATGGTTATCGTTTTACGTATTATTATCTACAAAATAGTTTCTCAGGAAAACAAATAGAC
>NW_004955402.1:27957549-27958969 GCF_000276665.1 Chinchilla lanigera | reverse complement strand
AAAAAAAAGAAAGAGAACATAATGAGATGAGGATGTCCCCAGTTTCAAATATATAACAAAACTTGTTGTCTAGCCCAGAACAAACCACTTAATCTCTCTCACCCTGGTTGTTTTTTTTTTAACCTTTTAAATCTACAGGGTAGGCAGAAAAATGCTCACTCTGTTTCTCTTGAAAAATAGTTTTGGATCAAATGAAATGATGAACACAAAAAGCTCTCTGAAAAATATAAAGTACTACATAGATATAAGGAATTATTATTGCTATCAATTTACAAAATGACAGTGAACCCCACAAAGTGCTAATGCTGTATGTATTCTGCAGAGTACTTAGCTGTACTTGGCACTTAATAAATGAGAGCTCACACAAGAGCATTGTTTCCATGGTAAGACAGACGCGCGTGAGCAGCAGTTAGAGAGGGGAGAAGGGAGGCTGGGAAGAGGTTGCTACCTGTATTGATAGAGAAGCTATGAAAAGCAGAATGTGATTTTTAACATTCCCAGGACCATGACAGAAATGAATAAAATTCTGTGTGCTTTATCATTTGTGACTCAGAAAAGAGAACCCTGAAGGCACACAATGCCTTAAAATAAATTATTTGTGTGCAAAAGGAGGCAACATATTCCAGCATTTTGGAAATTTCAGAGTCTCTGTTAAGTGTACAAATAGTGGAGAGGGCCATCTAAGCAAAATCCTCCCTGATTTGTTAAAGCCTCTCTTGGCCACAAATTAATATCCCTGAATTTATTTTTGTGGCTCATGAACTTGTTCAGTATCGAAACTTTCCTTTGAAGTGTGTGGGAGGAGGCTAGTCTGGGGTGTGTGTTGGAGTGAGGCTTGGGAAGTGGAGATAGCTGCTTTCTTGGCTCAGCATGGTGCCAGAGGGCTCTGTAGGTCACAGGTATAAGGTGTCTTGGTTACTTTTCTCTTATTGCTGGGACAAAATATCTGATGCCCAAAATTAAGGAAGGAAAGGTTTATTTCACTTACAGTTTGTGGAGGTTTCAGTCCATACTTGGCAGGTTACAAGGCAGACTGGCACATGGCAGAGGGCTACAGCTCATGTCGACAAAACACAGCAAAGCAACAAGCACACACATGGGAGGAAATAGCCAGAAGCACCCTCTTCGTCTCCCTTACATATGCAAACTATCCACCCCAGGGCGTGTGTAGCTCTCACACCCATAATCAATCAAACTCTAAAAGCCTGCCCCATGGCTGCATAAGGCTTTGGGGGGACACCCAGACACAAACCATAACATAAAGGAAAGGGATGGAAGGAAAAGGAAAGGAATCAACTGACACTGGCTAAAGGGTGGTTGATGGTGATGAGCTACTACAGTTTGACAACTTAGCTAACAGATATTCTCTGAGGTCAGTGAGGGGGTCTTCTAGAAATCATCTGTATCTCACCCTTCCCTA
>NW_004955402.1:27953744-27957404 GCF_000276665.1 Chinchilla lanigera | reverse complement strand
CCTCTCCTCTCTCCTCTCTCCTCTCTTCTCCTCTCCTCTCTCCTCTCCTCTCCTGTCCTGTCCTGTTCTGTCCTGTCCTGTCCTGTCCTCTCCTTTCCTTTCCTTTCCTCTGCTTTACTTTGCTTTTTTCTCTCTCCTCTCCCCCTCTCCCTCTCTCTCTCTTTCTAACCCTCCTTTTCGCTCCTCTTTCCTCTCTCCTCCCTCCATTCACCCCTCCCTCCCTCCCTCCCTCACTCACTCCCTTCCTTCTTTCCTTCCTTCCTTTCTTCCTTCCTTCCTTCTTTCCTTCCTTCTTTCCTTCCTTCTTTCCTTCCTTCCTTCTCTTGGAGATTGACTCCAGCACCTTTACACTGAGCTACATCCTGACCTCTTTTTGTTTGTCAATTTTTGAGACAAGGTCTCACTTACTTGCCCAGGTGGACTTGAAATTTCAATCTTTATACTTCAGATTTCCAAGGGCTGGGATCACAGGTATTTGTTATGGAGTCTGGGAAGCTGTAAGGATGTTAAATGGATAAGAGGTTAATCTGTTGCCTCATAAATGATGTAGTTATATTTTGCTATGTAAATACAGCTTAGAGAGAGAGATGGTAGTGAATGTGATGAGTTTAGGTACTAAGCAAGGGTACTTTCCTTTAATTCCTGCCTCTGCAATGGATTTGTTAGCCCATGTGACTTTTAGCAAGTTATTCAGCCTCTCTCCATCTCACCTTCCTCATCTCTAAAACAGGAATAACAGTCCCTATTTCACAGTGTTGTAAAAATTAAATGAGATAGTAAATAACTACATTTTGCACAATAACTGACAAAAGATCTTGGGTTTTCCTTTTTTTCTTTTTTTTTCTTTTTTTTAGAGTGTCTTGCTAAATTGCCAAACTCCCTAGACTGTGCTTAAATTTGCCATCCTTCTGCCTCAGACTCCTTGATTCCTGGGATTACAGGTGTGTGTCTACATCCCTGGCTTGCATGGCTTGGGCTGACTGTCTTTTCCTGGGTGGTCAGCCAGCTGAGGCAAGCTAAGACTCTTCTTGTATCACTGCCTCCTCTGCTTCTCCATCTATGTCTAGCTATTTTGAAAATACTTGGCATTGCAGCACTGTAAATGATTTTGGTGGTGACTCTGGTGCTACTGGTTCCACATTACTTTGTGTGCTCCTCAAACCAAGGGCATGGGCATTACCAGGGGTATCACTGGACATGCAAAATTTTAGCCTTTGCACCAAATCATAGAAAGTTCTGGGTATTTACCTTCCAGAGCTGGGCATATTGCCTGTGATCCCAGCTACTTGTGAGACTGAGGCAGTAGAATCACAAGTTTGAGGCTAATCTGGGCAATTTAGTGAGACTGTGTCTCAAAGTAAAAACAAAGAAATAAACAAATAAAAAGGGCTGGGGATGTAGTTCAATGGTGGAGTGCCCTGGTTTAATATCTAGTGTAAAGAAAAAAGAATTAAATGAACATTTAGAACCTACTTATTTGTGAGTAAAAGAGGGAGATAAAGAGATGATTAGAAAGGACATTTGAGATACAGGAGAGAGGGTTCTCAAATGGCCATAGAATACATGAACTTATCATGATGGTTAATTGTGACATCAACCTGACCCTGACTGGATTAGAAAACAGCTAGCAGATTAGTAAAGCACACTTCTGGGTGAGTCTGTGGGGTATTTCCAGAGATGACTGGCATATAGGCCAGAATCAAGAAGGGAAAGACCTACCCCAATTGTGGATGGTATATCCGATACTCTTGTCTCCTTGATGGAGTAAGAGAAAGCAGGATAGAGTTGGTACACATTTAAAAAGCTCCATTCTGCTTACATGGATGCATGCTTGTGCAGGCCAGAGTCCAGTTTCTTTAGCCTTTCAATGGAGACTTGCACATAGTATTGGGGTTCAAAAGAATCAAGTGACTTTCTAACCATTGCTCCAAGGTCAGTGTTAGAAAGGAGACTTTAAGACATTTGAGATCTATGTTATTCCTTTTTCTCACATAAGAATCAGGCAATACTGAAATTGCACTCTTCATTTCCTGTGTGGGCAATTCATAGGAGAAAGCCTAGCATTAGACCCTGGGTGAAAAGTTCAGATACCTGAAGTTCTACTACATGACACTTTGAGGGAATTTTATTTCCCTAAGTTTTTTTGATGTGGGGTTGCATGGAGTTTCTATGCATTTGGCTGTTTTCTATGGGCTTAGAGTATTTTTACCTCTCCTCTGAGACCAGGAAATGGCTTTCAAATGACATCGCACCAATGTTACAATAAAGTGGCCAAATTTCATGTTAGCTAGTGAGATCGGGCTGAGGCTTGTGCTGTGAACTCTACATTCTCTAACGTCTTTTCCTGATCCTCTGCCTGCTCTGATTTCTCTTTGTCTTGAGGAATTTTGGGGTGTTTATTGCCCATATGATGTATACTGTACGTGGCATCATATGGTTCGTTATAGAGAAGACCCTGAAGTCAGCTTTGGGCTCTTTGCTTCTTGAGATCTAGACTGGCCTGAATTTCCATTCCGTGTGCTATGTAAAGTCCAAAGGTCTTCTCAAGATTGCTCAGACCTCTGAGATTTTTCAAGGGTAGGTTACATGTTATTAAGATCAGATCCTGGCTTTGATTCCTGGCTTCTTTGGAATTCTAGATCTTCCATTTTGTGTTTCCCTCCTATTTATTTCTACCATTGCCTCCATAGAGGCACAGATCACAGCTTATTTTTATGATTTGGATTTTGGAGACTTCACTGAAAATCTGGGAGAAGAGGAGAATAAATGCGTCTCCCCTAACAAAGCAAAAGCTTTTAATAAAATACGGAGCTGTTTGCTATAGAAGGTCCTCACACTCCTCTGTGTTGTTACATTGTTCTCTCCTTCCTCCTCGTTTATTCCTTATTTTCATTCTACACAATCCAACATTTCTCCCTATTCCTATAGAAAGAAATTCAGCCCTCTCGTCCCTGTCTCCAGGTTTCGGTATTGGTTGGTCTATCTTTATATATTCAATACAAACTTTCTTAGCTATCAGTCTCTTCTACAGAAAGCAGAAATTTCTGTTTTAGTTACTCAATCATGTGTACACGATTCTCATCTTTTCATCTATAGAACAGTTTTCCTAAGTATAAGGCCAGAATTTTCTTTCTTTTTTACAATCACTATAGGATGAGGCTGAAAATAAATACAGTATGGGAGCTGGTTCAGTCATACATTTTTTTTGACTGAGTGATAAACAAGAAAGAGGTCTAGGTATAAACCTGAAGTGGGAAAAAAAATGAAAAGGTGAAAACGATGATCCTATTACCTCACCTGATACTCGGGTGGGTCTGGAATACTACTTCCTCAGGTCATGCTCAGTAGCATCTGTGGTCTGTGTCAGCTCATAGAGGCTTCCTTATTTCTTCTCTCTGCTACAGAATATTTATTGCTTTCTGCCTCTTTATCAGATTTTCTTTAACAGTTTCCTTTGTTTTCCTTTTAATAATTGTTATCTCGACAGAACTTTCCAGCTAACCAGATATGTGCTTCTCTTTATAGCGGAAAATCTCAGGAACTAGATCCCTGATTTTTTTTTTTTTTATTTTAAGGATAAAAGGAGGGAAACATTAACAGACATACAACATTTTACAACATATCACAAGCACAATACAGACAATACAGAGTTCCAAACAA
>NW_004955402.1:27928187-27947674 GCF_000276665.1 Chinchilla lanigera | reverse complement strand
GAGAACTCGCTGCCTGGGCGCAAGGCCTAGATCCCTGATTAATGGGCCTTCCCACAGCTGGGGAAGAGAGCTGGGGATCCTGGCCTAGATAATTGAGAATTCTAGAAAAATAGCATGGAAAAGCAGAACTCTGAAGATCCTCATGGGAAGACCAGAGGGTCATCGACTTCCAGTAAAGTGGAGCTGGGACACAGTTTGAAGCCTGGAGCTGGGAATTCTAAAAAGAGATAAGCAAGGAAATGTAGTTTAGATGCTCCAGGTGAGAGGGAGAAGTAGACATTACATTTAGGATGAGCACTGTTTTTTTCATATTTGTGCTTTTCTTTGTTTTTATTTTCATTTTGGAGCAGCACAAAGCAGACTTATGTTTCAGATATAAGGTTGAAGGCAGGGTAAAAAACTGTTCACTCTTGTTTATTCAGCATATAGTTTTTTTTTTTTTTTTTTTTTTTCAGCTCAGAGGATTATACTCAGGGCCTTCTCACTAAGTTACATAGCCAACCTGTAAATAATTTTATTTATACAGTGTCTTGCTAACTCACTAAATTTCCCAGGCTGAGCTTGAACTTGTGATCTTCCTGCCTCAGCTTCCTAGAGTGGTAGGATTATAGGCATGCACCCCCATGCCCAGCAAGAGTATAGATTTTTAAAATGGTTATTGAAAGCAAGCTATGTAGTAGAAGCTGTATGAGCCCCATGCTCCATTTTTAACTTTTTTTTTGTCTTTTTGAGACAGGGTCTCACTATGTAGTTCAGGTTCAGCGATCCTCCTGCCTCAGCCTCTTTAGTGCTGGGATTACAGATGTACAACACCATGCCCAGCTCTTTTTAACTTTCTAGAACTCAAACTTATGCATACTCATTGTGAAAACACTAGATATAGATAGCATGTGTGTGTGAGAGTGTGAATGCGTGGGTGTCTACTCGCATATGTGCACTGAGGTGAAGGAAGGAGAATAAAATATATAGAATAAAAGTCCTTATTCATTTTACCACCCTAGTACCCCAATATTAACAACAATTAACTATTGCTAAAACTTAGAATATGCCATTTATTTGATACTCAGAGAATACATTTCTTTTTTCCAAACACTAAAGGGAACGTGTCTTTTGTTCTCATGAAATAATTTCCTCAAAGTTTCCTTTACTTGTGACCTGTGCTTTGAGAACACAGAAGTACTCAAATTCAAAACTACGGACAGTCCTCAGTGTATGAAAGATGGTCATGGGCTTCCAGTGTGTATTTTTTTTGTGGTGACATTCCAGCCTTCTACGCAGGGGGAATTAGGCTATTACCTGCTGTATTGTGCACAAAGGGAAATATTGGGGTCGTGAAAAGTTGTTTTATAGTTCAGCCAAGCCATAGTATATAAACACTCTCTGTTGGTGCCTTATTATGAGATACTGACAAAGAATCAAAAGAAATGATTCTTTTAATGACAAAAGCCATGGTTCACTGAAGGAAGCAGAAATGTCACTTGCTACTTTCAAACTTGGATCATTTGACTGAACATTTGTGTTACTTTATTTGCTATATATCAAACTTTAGAGATTCCAAAGTCCTGATCTGAATTTAGGAGTATAATCATAGCTAGGAAAAAAAGACATAAAAATTTAAAAAGTTAAGAGGCAAGTTAATATCTGCAAGTCCTTCTGATTTTAAAAATGGTCAAGTGGGCAGGCTCGATAGTTGAGGAAACTAAGTCATAAGCTGGGGCTAAGGTTGAGCCAGTCCTGAGGAGGACTGACCACATCAGAGTCCATGCCCATAAGGCTGATGTCTGATCTGTTTTATCCCTGGGAATTATTAATTCCTAATTAGGAAGCTTTGGGCTTCTGTGTTCCTTGCATGCAATCAAGAAGCGACACATATGGGCTGGGGATTTAGCTCAGCGGCAAAGCGCCTGCCTGGCAAGAGCAAGGTCGTGAGTTCGGTTCCCAGTACCGGAAAAAAAAAAAAAAACAACAACAACAACAAAAAAGAAGCGACACATAAAAATAATACAACTGGTTCTTCATTTTTCCTGGCAACAGAAGAAAGGGGCTTAGATCACGTGAGAGAATGAGGATTACCAGATGCTAAGCTTCGTGAGGATGAGTCCTTGCCTTTTATAAAAATTGCCCACAACTAGAATAATGACTGGCACCAGATAGAAACTATACATAGGGAAATACATTTGTTGCTTTTCTCAACTGTTTTGCTAAATATAATTGGAGCTGATCATTTGATTCTGATTGACACAGGCAGGAGGAAGCTGTTGAAAACAAAGCAGACTTATATCCGCCTGAGATTTTTTAGGTGGGTGCTCTGTGAATGTTGAAGAACCAAATGACCATTAAACTCACCTCTCCACTGAGGGGTCCGCTATTCATTCTAAATACTTATGATAAACTGTGTAATAGAAGGAGACAATCATAAAATGACCCTTTTCCAATTGCTTCAGAGACAACCAAATTATCACTTTGTCACAGACCCATTTATTTTAATTGTTCTCTCCTAGGTAATATCAAAAAGTCAACATGAGCAGAGGGAACAGAAAAAAAAGAAAAAAACAATTTGTTCCTCATTAAATGTTAGAAAAGTCCAAGATAAACCTATTTAAAATTGATCTGATAAGCCCGAGAACAGTGATGCACTGATGTGTTTTCCTCAGCTAATGGTCTTCAGCTAATATTTATCCATTGCTTTGAGAAATCATTAATCTCTTGTGTTGAGAAACTCCACAAATGCAATTTCTAGGGCATTTAACCTTTCCGCATTTGCTGCCTCTTGAGTTTGGGTGACTTGGCTGTGGTGTATCCTCAATTTCATTTAGTTTTCTGGGGTCCCAATTGCCAAGATAATAGTACCAAGTTCATTTGAAATTAGTCTTTCTCTTTCCACAACGCAGATATGTTCCTGAGCTGTAATGAAGTTAAATTCATTTTCCCTTCCTCCACTTACTTATCCGTTACTACTTTCTCTTCCCTGTAATACCTTCCTGGCTATTTTTCTCCTCTGTAATTTGACATCAACAATGGCCACAGAGGAAACAGCTGAGCAGAGTAAATGCCTTTGTAATGATCTCAAAGCTTCACTTCAAGCCTAATAATATTAATCAATCCTTAGATCAATCTTTTGTGGGATTTTTGTCGTTGTTATTGTTGAAAAAAAATCCCTTAAGCTTTGAAAAATAAGCAGCTAATTCAAGTTCACTTTTTAACCCTGGGGCATTGGAGCAGACCTCTTCTCCCTTTCCTTCTCCCTCTCTTCTTCACCCCACCCCCCATCTCTTTCTTGCTACCCCAGTCCAGGCTGACAAGTAAGGATTTTGAAAAAATGACCACCGTTCTGAACAAAGCCTGTTGTTGCAGGTAATTGTGGAAATATCAAGGGTATTGCGTCCTCCATTACTTAAGCTCTCATTTGTGGTTTTCATGGTTTTGAGGAATGTTTATGGCTGACAGTCCTTTCTTTACGGCTCTATCCTTCAAGCTCTGCCTGATACCGCTGGGAATGACCGCTTGAGTGACTGATAAAATGTCAAGATGCCATTATTTCCAAGAGAGTGTTTGGGAGCAATAAGATCTGTTTCAATTTATCTCATTCACCTGAATTTAAGTCTTCAGGGTTAACTTTGTTGGCTGCTACAACCACATTGTCTCTGGGTTCTGAACGAACAGCCATTGTGGAATGCAGTGTTGTAATGATGGTCGTGCCATGACATTTGTGTTGTATTTCACTGTGCACATTGGTGCAATATTTTGGACTTAATTAATACTCTCCAGGAAGCTTAGTTTATGGATGGCAATAACCATATTTTAGATCATGTGAAATACTGCAACAAAAATTCAATTCATAAGGCAGATGGCAAAGCCTAGTTTGAAGAACAACAAAACAGGAAGATTTACAATGAGTTGCAGAACTCTTTCAACTGGAATCCAGCTGCTGCCAAAGCTCTGTTATTTCACTGGAGGGTAACAATCTGTGAGGGTCATTAGTGTCCTCATAAAAACTGAGATTAAAAAGTAGTCAAATGAAATGAATAAATAGTTGATGCTTTATCTCTGCAATGGAAGTGGAGTTATTTAAAAAGCAAGGTTTCCAAGTGTTTTAAAAACCTCATCCTACAGTCATTTGGTTCTCAACCTGGAATTTACAACAGCAAATATTTTAATGTAATGGAGAGAATTTTGTTAGATTCTCAAGTATGCATTAGATAAAAAAATTTTCAGGAGCAGATGTTCTTTGTCTCTCTCTCCCTCTCTCTCTCTTTCTCTCTATCTCCCTCTCTCTCTCTCTCTCATTTTTTCAGAGCAAAGGGAGCCAATGTGGAAATACTTGTAATGGAGGAAGGATAAATAGAATATTAATAATACTCATGTAGTTGCCTTGGTATGTGCAATTTGGCACTGCCATGGCATCATTAAAAATTAACCTTGCAATCTAATAAGACACAAAGTTTATAAATAGGTTACATAACTGTAAAGTTTTCTGAGACTATCTACAGCAGGTTACTGGGGTTGAGATCTGACCACCCACAGGCTCTGCAAGCACCTTATCTCTGCTTGAGTGTTCAAAAGAAGGATACAATGAAATGAAATTTAAAATATATATCATGAATCAGTTGGCTTGCAATATCATGGCAAGGTGATTATTTCAGAATGGGCTTTTATGATTGCTTGTGTGTGTATGTATGGAATTTGCAGTTATTCACAATAAATTTTTTCTGTTGTAAAAATCAGAGCTCTCATTGGAGAAAAAAGAAGAATCAAGCTATATTAGGCACAAATTCCTTATAATAAATATGATCATTACATATATCTAAAATGTATCAATAAAATTAATTTAAAATTAAAATTCATAGCTATCATGAAAAAGAGTGGAATGAAGACGATTTTATTAAGCTTTAATCATTAGTCAAATACGTTGGAATTCTTAAAACAGATTATTTGTGTCAATATCATTACAAAAACTGAAGGACCATGGTAATGAACATGTTGACTGACTGCTATCATGACTTTGTGGGTCAGCTTTCCATCACTGGAAAGAAGCCAGGAATGGGGGCGGGGCCAGGAGAGAGATTGAGAGAGAGAATATTGTGCTCACGGGCTTCTTCTTTTCCTCTGAGCACTGATTTAAATCTGTCTATCCTGGATTCAAAGATCTCAGAAGGGTCTCAAACATGAGGATATTAAGCAATTTTGTGTAAGACTGTTGGAAATCTAGACCAGTGGTGGTGAACCTATAGCATGCATGCCACAGTGCGCAGGCAGAGCCCTCCCTGTTGTCATGTCAGTCAGGTTGTCCCAGCATTGCCCCAGCAGCTGAGCATTCAGGTTTAATTGCAGTGTTGCATTTTGTGATAAATAAATGGGTTTTGGGTTGCAGTTTGAGCACTCACTCTCTAAAAGGTTCGCCATCACTGTCCTAGGTATTCACCACGATCAGATATACCCACCTCTATTCTGGATCATCCCACTTCCTTCCAAACACTGCCTCTAGTTTCTTGGCCAAGATAATAAAAGCACCTATGGAGGGTCAGAAATTCAAATGAAGCTGTTTCTTTTGTAAATATGCCATTTGAATTCAGAGACTGTAGACCAAAACTTCCCTTGATGTGCTCTTGACAGGCTAATGTACTGCTAATTGGTGCGTGTGCCCAGACATTGATCCCCGTAGCCTCCTTGGTGGCCAAGAGGGGCTGAGGGGAACCAGTGCCTCCAAATGGTCATCTTTGGTTTTGAGCAACCTTAACAGATTATCCTGGCAGCCATAAAAATATGTTCCTTTCTATGTTTTCATGACATGAATGTGGTTGGGAATTACTGCTTCAGGCCTCACTTCCTATGAAACAGGAGGAGTTGCTTTCTAAGGTCCACTCCATCCCTATAATTCTACTAGCATATATCAGCCTGCAGTTAAAACACCCAGAACTCCCTGCTCCTCTAGTCATATTTCCCCCAGTCACAGAAGTTCATAAAAATAGAATTAAAAAACATGGAAAATGTAGTAGAGTATATTTCATGTACAGGAAATCTACTACCTGATTTTTATTAGACTCTGTGCGCAAGAGGCAATCCTTGTTTTTGTGGTAGAGAAGGCACTGCGGAGCTAGAACACAATCTATTATTTTAAAATATTGTTATAATAAAGGATCTGTGACATGTCTGCCATTCATATAGTTCTCTGCTTCCTTTTTTCTGATTTCTTGTTTTTGGCCGCCCTAGTGGTCAGCTAAGTGAGCTCCTGAATTCTATGCACAGCAGGCTCTGAGGGGAGAAACATAATTATTGGCTAATTTCATCAGTCCCCAAGAGGAAATGTGTAAGGAGAAAGTGAAAGACAATGGAACTGGCTGACTCTGACATGTTCAATAATATTCTCTTTCTAAGAAATCAAATTTAATTATTTGCTGAAAAGAATACAATAGTTTTCTTCTAGAAATTCAGGAGGGTCAGAGTGGAGTAAATGTTTTTTGTCTTCATTTTGCTTTTTAGTTGCTTTTCAGAGCTCCATGTCAGGTTTATAATTGTCTTCTGACATCTTCAACATTCTGGTTATTGCCTTGGAGAAGACATCATTCTTTATAGATCTCACAGATAAAGACAAAACATGGTTTCACTTTCACTCTGAGAAACTTCATTTTAACATGCAATTACTTTGGCATCCACCCTTGACTGATTAGAAAGAAGATGATAATTCATTCCTCAACACACAGCCTCAGCAATTTTTCATTTGCTCTGTGTTCCTTAGTATAACTTTTTTCTAAGTTAAGTGAGACACTACATATCAAAGGAATTTTAAACCAGATGATACCTGGTCGTACAATAATCATACAAATTATTGTTACATAAAATTTCATTGTCCTTTAATTGATTACAATGTACATAGAATAAATCACAATATTGATTTGCTCAGTATTTCCTCCACTCATCATTTTTTCACCTTGCTTTTTCCTTAAATTTTACTGCATATTTGTTTCATGTTTCCTTTTAACAAATATGTTGAAAGCAAGGATAAGCCAAAGTTCTTTTTATGAACTGCTTGGTAAAGCATTTAATCTGTATTTTCTGTTTTGTCTCTGCAAGGAAAAGAAGTACAAAAGTGGTCATTGCCTTTCTGTTCCACAGAAAGTTACAATTACACTGAGGAAGAAAGATCAACGTATATGAAATCAGCATATAAAAGCATGGAATAGAGCTAGTTAAGTTATAAGTTATTTAGCATTGTAGGAGCTAGAAAAGGAAAGGGTGGTCACGAGCTTGGGTAGCCCAGTTGGTGCTGAGTTGGTCCTTGGCAGAAAAAGAAGATTTGTATTTACATAAGAGAAAAATGTATGCATATATGATTCTTAAAAATACTGTGACAAGTTGGGGATTACATTAAACTAAAAAACTTCTGAAGAGGAAAGGAAACAAAAACAGTCAATTTACAGAGTGAGACAACATTTGCAACTATATACCTGACAAATGGCTAACACCCCAAATATATAAGGAACTCTAACAATTGAATAACAAGAAAAGAAATAACTCAGTTTTTAAAAATGAACAAAGGACCTGAGCAGACAATGTTCAAAAGACGACTTACAGATAGGCAACAAGGGTGTGAGGATGCAGAGAAACCAGAACCCTATTCCCATCAATTAATGGGCTGTCACGGAAGACAGTGTGTAAGTTCCCCAAAAAATTGAGAATAGAACTGCTGTGTGATGCAGTCATTCCATAAGTGGGTATACGGCTAAAGGAAATGAAACCAGTATGTCAAAGGGATACTGCGCTGCCACTTTCACTGCAACCTTACTCCCAAGAGCAAAGATGGATTCAACACAAGTGTCTATCAACAGGTATTTGGATAAAGAAGGGTGGTAAATATACATAGTGGAATACTATTCAGCCATAATAAAGAAGGAAATCTCACCATATGCCACAACACAGATGAACCTGGGAGACATTAGGGTTAGCAAAATAAACGAGATAGAGTTATAAACATGTGTGACCTCAATTATATATACATAGAATTTTAAAAAGTTGAACTCCTAAAAGTAGATGAGTGGTGATTACTAGAGCCTCAGGGGACAGTTGGGAGATGCTGGGACAAAGATGCAAAATTTTCGTTAAGAAGCATGTGTCCAAGAGATCTATCAGACAATGTAGTGATTATAGAGCTGATAACAATGTACGTATTTCTGAAAAATCACTAAGGATAGACTTGAAGTGTTCTCACACAAGAAGACCAACACGTGAGGCAATGTGTGTGCTATTTATCTCAGTTGAGCCACCCCAAGTACTCAAAACATCATGTTGTGTATGACAAATATATGGTATTTTATTTTTAAATTCCCTGATTAAAAAATTCCAAATTTCTATGCTACATCAGAATCATGTCTTTTGAATTGCTACACATTCACACATTTTTTTTCTGGAAAGAACATTATCAGGGTATATGTAATTCTACTGCATGAGCACAGTATACATTATTCAGTAGTTGCCACCAGAATGTGAATTAAACATCAACTAAAGTCAAGAAATACTCTCAAGCATCCACTGTTTATGAGTCTATACTACATGCAGTGAAAAATATAAAATGGATAGAACTTGGTCATTTTATTAAAGAGTGAATAGTCTAAGAGGCTAAAAATATAATTTTAATATCATGGAGAAAGTAAAGATTCAGTTAACCTGAATTTTATTTCAACCCTCACCTGATTTATTGTCAGAATATGAGGTAACACTCTTATTTGGCTGGGGTTTTCGTTTTCCCTCTTACAAATGGTCAAGTTGATTTGGATTAGTTCTCTCTTCCCCTCTTTACGGTCAGTGCTTTTGGGTAGGCTCTCGCTGTCTCTGGAATGGACTTTAACTATGAATAAGTGTCTTAGTTACTTTTCTCTCTCTGCTGAGACAAAATATCTGACACCCAAAGTTAGGGAAGGAAAGGTTTATTTAGTTCTGTTTGTAGAGGTTTCAGTCCATAATCAGCTGGCTCCAAGGCAGGGTGGCCTGGTCCAGGGGCAACAGTTTAAGGTGGCAGAAGACAGAAAAAGCAACAAAAGTGAAAAAGGGGAAAGCAAGCCTCTTTCCCTCTCTTGTATCGTATGCTGGCTATCGGCCCACACCATCTCTGTGTCCTCCTCTCCTACAAGCGCAGGGTGTTTACAAAGTGAGGACCCTGGCCCCCTGCTGAGTCACTCAGTTAAGCTTCTATACTTCTCAGTTCTCAAGTTGACACAGTATGTCAACCATTATAGTAAGTAATTGAAATATATGGAGGCCAGGAAAATAAACTATCCCACAAATGTGAGCATGGCATTCTCAGCATGACTCTTGAGGTTATCCCTTGGGGGTCTCTTTGGGGACACAACTCTGCTTCTTAAATATGGAGTAAGAGATGCTCTATGACTTTATAGTCTCCTCTCCAGCCTTCTAACCACTCTTCAGGTCCTGATAAAATTAAGCACCTGAAATTTCCTATCTCTTCCCTTTGGCAAACTGCCTTCCACATCCATCTCTTTTGTGGGAAACACTTGTATCCCTTTGTGCTGGGCTAACCTGCCCCCTTTAGGCTTTTCTAACTCTTCCCCTTCCTGATGTCCCTTCTTCAGGCTCCTGGGAGGCTCTCTGGGTACTAACTCACTAAACTCCCACTTTGTCTGCACCTGTCACCTAAGCTATTCAGTTATTTGCTCAAGGTCAGGCACTGTATCATATTTGTTTCCTCTTGGTACTTAGGAAACACTCAAAAAATACTTTGGCATGAATGCATCCCTAAATGAAAAGACCATGTTCTATATCTTATGACAGTGAAAGCTTAGAACAGAGATGTCAACAAATAATTATGGCCCTGGAAAGGAGAGGCTAGGGTGGGCAAGAGGGACTGGCTTAGCGTTTTTTCTTTTCTTTTCTTTTCTTTTCTTTTCTTTCCTTTCCTTTCTTTTCTTTTTTTTTTTGAGACAAGGTCTCACTATGCAGTTCAGGCTGGCCTTCAGCTCACTTTGTAGCCCAAACTGGTCTCACACTCCTGATGATCCTCCTGCCTCAGCCTCCTGAGTGCTGGGATTACAGGCTTGAGCCACCATGCCTGGCTTGATTTAGCTTTTAACGAGTGGGTGAGATTTCAAAAGACAAAAGTAAGAAGGAATATAGTTCCAAGCAGGTGGAACAGGCCAATAAGCCTGGAGCCATGTTTTCTTTAGGGGCTTACAAAACAATTAGTATCTGTTGTGGTTCAGTGTGTTAACAGGGCTTTACTAGAGCCTTTCTGCATTGGGTGTCAGCAGCAGAGCTGACAGAGAATAGCTGGTCATCTCCAGAAAGCTCAGGGAAGTTAGATGTCCAAGTAGACCGGCATATTGTCCATGTGTCTGGACCCTCAGCATCTATCCAAATGCTTGTCCTTCAAGGACTTATATCACCTCCAAGAGGCAGGAGACGGAGGATACCTTGGCAGTTAAGGATTGTACCAGGAAGGGGCACAACATCACTTTGTTGTACTCTATTAGTCAGTCTGCCCTGAGTTCACCTAGATTCAGGTGAGTGGAGAAATAAACTCTGTCTCTCATTGAGAAGGTACAAGACCACATTACTGAAGAACACAGAAGAAGAAACACTGCTGCAGTACTCTCAAAGAATTTACCCCACCAGAAGCTTTATTTTAGGGACAGTAAGGCATTTGTGTAGCTTACTAAAAAGAAAATATGGGTACACAGTAAGAAAGGTAGACCTGAGCCTCAAAAGCTTTGAGTGCACAATTTTTCTCACTCTTTTTTTCAGGATTTTTGAGATAGCTTTTCACTATGCAGTTCAGGCCAACCTTGAACTCACTTGGTAGCCCAGGCTGGCCTTGAACTCTCAGCAATCTTCCTGCCTCAGCCTCCCAGTTGCTAGGATTACAGGCATGTGCCACCATGCCTGGCCTCAGGTGTGCAGTCTCCTGGAATTTTACTAAAGGCCTGGTGTTGTATTAAGAAGGGGAAATTCCTGAAATTTTTCAGTTGGTTGATGTGGTTCTCCTCTTCCAACTTCGTGGAACTTTTAGTATAGATTTGCCATACATCAATTTACTTTGCTGAAATTGTATACCATATGATACAATATCAAGATGTTGCCTTATTTTTTATTTTTAATCAGTCATTCATCTTGAGATAAGCTAAAACATGCACCAAATAGGCTTAAATTCAGTAATATTTCCTATATTTCTGTGAAATGAAGCACACATGTAGGGGTTATAGAAATAACAGATTGCATGGGTGATAGCTACAGTTTATTGAAGTGCTAGGATAGCTGTCTCTGAATACTTTCCAAAAATGGCTTGCAGTAAATGGTGCCCTGGGAGAAGCTAATGATTTGGCAGTGTGGCTAGAAATTTAAGAAAACTATTTAGTCACTTGCTTGATGACATAGCCAGACTATGTAGATTTAGATACAGCTCCTTTAGCACAAACAGTTTCCTTCCACTCCATGCCAAAGTCTCTGAATAATTATATCTACTTCAGGACACTGAGAATGGTACAGCCTCTGGGTCCAAGAAATCTTAGGAAGTTTTCCCAAAAGCCAGAGCCCTGTAAGCATCAGCCAATCTGTTCGTTGGTTTTAGAGTATTTTTTTAAAGAGAAAAATATCTTTCCTTGTTATTCCTACCTCCAAGTTGTAATAAAAATGGGTGCAGTATGCTACTCTGGTGGATGATAAATAAAGGAACTTGCTGAGTTCCTGATCCAGTGCCTAAGTTATCTACACAAGTAACGGCAGCGTCCTAATGTTGAACTATGTTGACATGCTCATGGCTACATGGAGAGATGTCCCAAGAAATAGCTCTCTGAAAATCACTAATGCATTCATATTGTCAACGCATTTTTTAAGAAGGTATTTTTCACTACAGTAAAGCTCTTCTTCATGAGAGTTCTGCATTTAGCGCCAAAGAATCACCCTTTTCCTGTGCATTTGTTTTGGGTTCTAGCTTCCAAACACTAAAATTGTATGACTGTTGGTCTCTCTCTTTGTTGCTCTTGTTGCAGTTGTTTTAGCTCCTTGGAGATAAATTTGTATTTAATCTCTAGGAAATGCAGTGGATTACATACACTACCTATACTTTTCGATTCTGTTTTAAATACTCCCAGAGACAACCAATTAGAAACAAATAATTAATTGCTTGTGAATTGATCTCCAGTTGATTTTTCTAGGATTCATTTTCTGTAACAGTTGCTTAATTATATATATGGAAGTCAACCTCATAAGAGTCCTGGAAAATTGCAAAGTTACACCCGTCCTTGATTCACACAAGCTTACTGATCTTTAAGATGAGGTAAAAGACATACGCTTTGTTAGTTTTCACTTTGATAATGTGTATTAATGGTGACAGGTGAGGAAACAGCTAATTGTGTGAAAAATCATGTGGTAATGTGGGCAGAGCGTCTGGCTTCTGCAGTGAGGACTTTATTTCCAGATTGATTCCAGCTGGTAAATATTATAGAAAGCTGAAGTCTGGCAGGAGCTTTGAATTACTTTTCTATTCATTGACAGAATGTCTACACTAACCCCACATGTTTTATGAATAGTCTCACATATCTTCCCTGGTGAGGCTGTCACAGAATCTGTGAGATGTGAGGCCAAGAACAATGTCCTCTCCTAAGTATGTGCCAGAAGAAGGGGGGAGTTTTGATGGCACATATATTTAATTTTTCTACCAGTGACTGATGTAAGTGAGGAAACTCACTAGATTAAAGAGAATAGATCTTCTGGATGAAGAACCAAAACTTAGATACCAAAGCATATTCACTTCAGGGCACTCACGTCTTTATTTGTAAAATATTTAGCCTGTGGGTTTATGCACGTTGTAAAAATAACAAATAACAATTTACGATGGAAATAAACCATGTTTTGTGGTTCACCACCACCCAAACAGCAATGACACTAACCCTCAATCTCTGACTTTGGATTCAAAACACAGTGACAAGTGGTTCCCAGCTATCTGTCAGGTATAAATTTCTGGATTAAGTCAGTAGGACTTCAACTTGGTCCAGTAAAACAGTGGCGATATTGACAGCATAAGTGCAAGAGTCTGTGGAACACAGCAGAAATGTATCCTCCCTGGAGACACATGCAGGAACTCCTCGGAGAATCAAGGAAATTAAAGTGAGTTTGAGCTATGTCAGTGGGTAAGCAGGTGAATACACCCTCCTCCCTACCTCGCACCTGTGTTCCATTAATAGGGCCTCCTATTTGCCGTGGAAATCCCTGGTGTGCAGGGCATGAGCAACCTTTAAATCAATCTATTATTCAAATGATGAGTGAGCCATAAGTGACAACTAGAGCATAATAGATACCAAACTGGAAGATAAGATGGGAATAGGAAAGTATTCTTCTCCACATGAAATGAGAGTGAATTTACAGACAACAACTACGGGGAGGAAGTCTACTGGAAGTTTAAAAGGAGGCAAGAAAAAGCTGAGAATGCAATTTGGATGATACCTCACAAAAGGGAAAGCTGATTTCAATTTTCAACTTGACCTTTATCATTGGTTCACTGATGACTGGGGCTACTTACCTCTGAATTTCTTGTAAAATAAGCAATGTATTGAATCATTAAAATCTGAGCCACTTTTAGCTGAGTATTTTGTTATTTGCAGCTAAAAGCGTCCTACTGTCAAAACCAGCTGATCTAGATTTTTATGCCATGAGAGTCTTGATGTATTCTAGCTTTGTGTGGCATCATCTAAAACATTTCCTCAGAATGTTGCCATGCTTCAAATACTTTGTGCTTTGACCCAGTTAGAGTGCATATTTACTAATTCATAAAATACACATTTACTGAATTATACTCTATGAAATAGGACCCATTCTGGGCCCTGGGACTTAAAGATTAATGAAATGTTGAACCCTGTTCAGAGCTCAACAATCTACTGGGTAAGGTTTGTGGGACACATACACAAACAACAAATTGCAATAAATTATGTCAAATTATTGTAGAGATATAAGTAAAGTACATTGAGGTAACAAAAATGGAAGAAGTAGTCTGGAAACAAGGCAGTGAGAAGTTCTTCCTAGAAGAAGGTTCTGGAGGATATTGTAGGGAGGATGCCTTTTAACGCCAGTAATTATAAGTGCTACAGGAAGGAGGTGCCATCATTTGATGGTCATCCTTCTTTCTGTCTAGATATAATGCTTCATGCAAGGTGTGAACACATTCTCTCTGTTTAATAAAGATGAAAATTTCTCCAAGGACATGCGAGGAGCTTTAAATGCATCTAGAATCTAGTTGTTTTTGTATTCACTTATTTCTTCACTGCTTCAATCCATCCCACCTCCGATCTCTTTCCCTTATTTATAAAGTGAAGATCGGGAAACCTGCTTTTGGGCACAGATGTGAGGTTGGCCTGGGGAAAAGGAAGAAATGCCACTAAGTGTTCTCCCAGTGATGAAAGGGAGGCAATTTGGCAGCAGGCATGAGCACAGGGCTCAGGAAAACTGGAGGTAGAAGAGATAAGCCAGCTGAAAGAGTAACAGAAACGTGTGTCATGTGTCAGGCATTTCCCTGAGGATTTAACCTCACTCACAGAAACCTACAGCCATCACACAGCCGTGGACACTGTCCACTATGAATTAGTAAATATGCGCTCTAATGTACATAAAATCCTTTATGTACATTAAAAGTTTTTGTCCCTAGGTTCATATTTTTGTTGGGGTAAACTAAGGACCAGGTATCTTAAATATTTTGTCCTGAGTCAGGCAGTAAGTAGTGTAACTTGAGCATATAGGCCCTGGAATATACACTTATGATCCTCAATACTTTTGATTCCTAGTTGATTGATATCACCTAGGAACTGAAGCTGTGAATGAAAGAGAAGATAAATTTCAGCTGCAAAGATAAGAACACCGGGGAGTAGACAACACTGTCATGTTGTGGCTGACTCTATTCCATGCAATGAATTATAATACTTCACTGTAAGTAGCCACATTTTTAATTTGTAGCCATTATGAAGAACAAGATAAAATGGTCACATAGAACTGTAACATATTTAAACTGATGAAATAACTTGGCTATAAGAAGAAAGCAATGCTTGAATTTCACGTCTCATTCTACTGTATCTTTTATGGTTAGGGTTGAGATGGAGGAAATAGGTAAAAGAAGATGGTAGCCAGAACCAAGTTATCAACCATGAGAACAGAGAAATGGGAATGGATTTGAGCTGCTATGGAAGCGCAAGCATCAGGATTTGCTGACTGCTTGGGTGAGGGGAGTGTAAAAAGAGAAGATACAGTTGGAAGACTATCAGATTTCTGCTTCAGGTAAGTAGATAGGAGGTCTAAGCATTCATAGAGGTAAAGAGCAATGAAAACTGCATATTGGGTTCATTTTTGACAATTTGAATTTCACTTGCCCCTCGGATGTTCAAATGGAGGCATTTACTATATGGTGTATTAGTTCGGAAGCTCAGAAGAAATCTTTGACTGAAAATCCTCAACAGGCAGGAATTTCTGAAGTCATGGAGATAGATGAGTTCATGGAGGGAGATAGAATACAGTGAGAAGGGTGATGGGAATACAGCCCAGATGCACACTGATGTTTTAAGCATAGGTAAACAAAGGTAAGACCGTGAGGACATGTCTATCAGGTAAAAGAAAACCTGGAGCCTGAAATTTCAAAGAAGGCAAGGAAATAGAGACGAAGTGTTCAGTAAAGACTGGGGACAATGTCCACGGCTGTGTGATGGCTGTAGGTTTCTGTGGGTGAGGTTAGGGCAGACGTGTGGGAGAAGAGCAGCTGCTCTGAAGGGTGAGGAAGTGTGAACACTGAGTGTGGACAACATTGTGGAGGCCCTGAGTTAGGAAGTAAGTGAGAGGTAGGGAAGTGTCTAGATGGAACAGACTTGGGCTTGTCTAATGCTGATTGGAGGAGCTAGTAGCACAGGGATGTTTAAAGAGGGAGAATTGAGGGGGAGTATTCTGAGTACTGAGCAAATGGGTGTGTACAAAAAGAATACAAAATAAGCAGCAAATTCTTTTTTAAAATGCCCTTATATCTAGAAACTAATTGGTGGACTAGCAGAATGTCTTCGCTGGGTCAGAGGGTCTCATAGAATGGTACATTGATATGCTTTAGGTACAGAGTTCCTCTCTATGAAGAGGATCAGAGACCAGCATGGTTCCCAGCAGCCCCATGGTCCTTTCTGTGGGAATAAATGGTGTTGACAGAGAACCTGGAAGTATATTCTATAAAAGTGAACCCAGATTAAGGGTAGATAAATACAAGCAAAGTATGGCATATTAGCAGTGCTGACTAAAACAATAAGCAAGGCATGGAAACTTATAATGCTATCAAGTTTAGTGAGTCTAACCTGGAACATCTTTAGCCTATGTGGTAAAGTTTAAATCATGTTGCTTTGGCACCAGGAAGATATTTAGATAAGCTGTATACAAAAATGACTTTGTAGAAAACAAATAGAAGAACTACTGGTCTTTGAGTAGGATACAAGCCTCATAAAGTTGTAGTATCTCTATATTGAAGAAAAGGATGATAACTCAAAGTGTACTTTTTTTCTGTCATGTGTTCTTTTATCCATTCATTCATTTTTTTAAAATGCTACCATTTAATTTGGCTTCACTCTATATGCCAAGGACAGTGTTGGGTTCTGGAAATTTGAAATTTAATATAGTTCCATCCCTTTCTTCTTGGGTCATGATTTCCAGGGAAAGGAAGGCATAAAAAGCAAGCATTCTCTGTACCAGGAAAAAAGTACTATCCTAGTAAAGAGGTACAGGGAATCATGGGTACTGATGCTTTCTGGACTAAAGAAGCCATTTTAGAGGGAATACATAAGACCTTTCTGTTATTTTGAAATTACATGAAGTAAGTGAGTCCATTTCACTCATTCTTTTCCACAAAGGCATCTTCCCTAAATTTTTTAAATTTTATTTTTATTGGTATGTGTTTGCAGTACCTGTGATTATATTCATTGTGGAAAACTGGTAAATGTACATAATGAATCTTAATTCCTTTTTCATCCACATCCACTCCCACATTTTCTCCTTCCCCTCAATTTCTTGGTTCCCTTCCCTTTTGAAACAGACCTATGTCCTTGTTTCCTATTACATATCTTAACAAATCAGATACACAAGCTTAAATATCACACTTTCTCTTATATGAGAAGCCCAAAGTATAAAGAGCAAAATAAAATAAGAAAATAAAAATAATAGATTTTTAAAAATGTAACTTTTACCTTGCTGAGGAGCTCCTCATCCCATCTGAACCTGCTGAACACATTCACATGTATACATTTATCAAAGGGTCATGGATTCTACAGCTTAATGCGATTTCCCCAGCACTCATCTGGATTGTTAATGGAAAGGTGCTACCGTTATTCAAAGTGCTACCAAACTATTACGGTTTATATGTAAAAGGTTCCCCAAGAGTCTCATGCCCAGAGATGAGGTCTGGTCTGAGAGGACTTGTCACTGAGGGAGTGACCTACAAGGGTGAATTCTTTTCCCTGTCTCTTCTCTCTGTGCTTCCTGGCTGCCACAGGATGTGTAGTTTTCCTCTGCATGTCTTTTTTTTTTTTTACCTTGGAGCCAATCAACCATGGGCTGAGTCATAAAACTGTGAGAGAAATAAACCTCTCCTCCTTTGAGTTGTGGGTGCTGGGTATTACATCTCAGTGACAGGAAGCTGACTAGTGCACATCTTATAAGTCATCCATTATTAATTCACTTGGAAATGGTTATTTGCAGTTTTTGCAAAATGTCTTCCATTTGTACCAGTAAACACTTATATAAATCACAGAATTTTAGTTTAAAATTATTTTAGGTTTAGAATTTTATGATCACTGAAGAAAAATACCATTTTTAATTCACCAAAGAATGAGAGAGCAGGAGGTGAATTAAAACTCAGATTTTGTAATGCTAAACTGAAAGAAAAAACATCCTTGTAGTACCTAAAGCACTTATTTTTGGATGCGCACGAACTTCATGAGGCCAAAGTGAGCACACAGTGTCTATCATGTGATAGATCATGGAGGGACATGTTTCCTTCAATTACTAAGGACTTTCATATACACATTTACTTTCTCTTAAAAAGTCTCTTTTAGTCCTAGTTTTTACTTCTAGTTGCCAGAAAATATGTGACTGTAGTGTTTTTCTGCATCCCAGAGAAATATAATTACATTCAAATGGGCAAAATCGTGCTGAAGGGTTTCATACATGTTTCAATACACCTTGAAATAATGTGTTTTGAAGTGTAGAAATATTAAATAGATTGGAAGTACACACAGTCAGTAACACCTCTTCAGACACTACGTCTGGAAATGTTGAGATAACTGGTGTGGGGCTGAGGAACGTGGGGTACCAAAGGGCAGAGAGCAGGACACAGGAGGGAACTGCTCTTCTGAACACCTCAAAGTATATGTACAACACTTGAATCATAGAATTTTAGTTTTAGAATTACTATCAGAAAGTATATTTTTATTTTAGATTAGAGAACTGAAACTTAGCCAAATTTCAATAACTTATCAATGGCAGCATAAGGCCAAGATTTTCTTTATTTTATTCCTTGTCTAGTGCTTGTCATTCACTGGAATAATTATTGAGCTACTACTGGTGCCATGTAGGAAAAATATAAGTAGGACGTGTCACTACCCTAAATGTTTACCTATGTGGATTGAACAGAAAGAAACACTTTCTAGACTCAAGAGGTTGACTGTGACGTTCAGTGAGTTTTGGAGAGGTTTACAGAAAGCTGGTTTGGATTGTGGAGGTGAGACCTGAGATCCGAGCCAGCCCTCAAAAAGGGGCAAGACTGCGAGGGCAGGTGGAAGGTGAGGGAGAGGGCATTCCAGGCTACACGTTTTTGCATTGCTGCAAGAAGAAATGATGGCTGCAGAGAAAATTCATTTTGGTTTTTTTGTGCAATCCTTTTAATAGTCTCATTTTAATCCATGTGAATAACTTTGGGCATGTTACTTATCCACTCTTGTCCTCTGTTTCTTTAGCATCGAGGAGGGAATCACAAAGCAAGGCAGCATTACAGGGGAACTGGGAGGCATCATGAATTTGAAGCATTATAAAGGGTTTTATTCACATAAAGGGGAAGGAGAATATGCTCCACAAAATTCTACAGCCAGAATTTCAAAGCATCATTGTTGCCTAATGATGGTTTCAGCTTTGCCCTCAGTGGATATATAGTTGGAGTTTTGAAACAGAAAAATATCTTTGTTATGTTTTGCCTGGATCAAAGCACACATAAAGTCTGATCGAATGGAAAAAAAGGAGAAAGACACAGGCGAGTGCCTCAGCATGATAAGGAGCGGCCCCCAGGTTTTTGGTAATATTCTGCCCCGTTAAAATGTTCTGAAACCTTTGTAAGCAATGACTGAAAATCCAACAAATTATCATATATATATATATATATATATATATATATATCTCATATATATCATATCTTATATATATCATATATATGATGACTTGGGAAGAATACATTCTTTGCTTAGGTTCTGAATGAATTTGTGTAA
>NW_004955402.1:27744503-27928087 GCF_000276665.1 Chinchilla lanigera | reverse complement strand
TCATATATATCATATCTGGAATGGATGCTCACACTGTACTGGAGATCAGAGTTGCTACAGATAGAAAGACCAACATGTTGAATGCTTCTCCACAGGGTATGAGGCCATGCCCCAGCAGAAGAGATATTTATTAGAAGAAAAATGAAAATGCACAAAGTTAGGAAAATGTGAGAAAGGGTGAAGACAAAGAACTAGGTTTAAATAAGAGCTAGTCTGTGTAACAAAATCCAGATTTTTCACTCGTAGTGTACACAATGAGTTCATTAAGATGAGGAGGTTTATGAGCATAAGAAACATAGTGGTTGCTTGCATATAAATTAGCTTTTAATGGGAAACAGAAATTTTTCTTAAAATTAGGTTTGTGTTTCCATAGACACTGAACAATGGGACATCTTCCTTTTCTGTTAAATTACAGTTTCTAATGGCAGCCACACGTACTGGACAGTTACATTATATAAAAGCAAGAACTGTTGTCCTTAGTGTTGTAAAGTCACCAATTCTCACCAGACTTGGAAGAGTTATACTGGAAATTAGAATACATGATGCATACTTTTAATATTACTGACATCTTATTGTTTTTGCAGTGGGCAGCACTAGAGATCGAGCCCAGGTTCCTTGGCATTGTAGATTATTCTACTACTGAGCAACATCTCCAGCCCCATATTCTCTTTAAAAGGCTAATTAATGTCTAGTTTCTATCCTTTCCAAGCCTTCCCTTTGTTTTTTGTTTTTTTTTTTTTTCAACAATTCCCCTAGCAATGTAATGTTATGCTTTTCGGCTTAGAGGGCAATTCTCTGGAGTCCTGAAGTCTCTAATTACATATGGGTTATATGTAATAACACAGAAAACTAGAAAACTTAGTTAAAAAAATATGGCACTGAAACTCTAAAATTAAAAAGAATACATAGTATAATTGGCTGTTTTTTGCTGTGGAATAATTATTTGCACAGTAAAATTTAACTTTATTGCAAACTTCTGAAAGTTAGGAATTATGTCTTATTTTTTTATTTTACTATATCACTTCTTCCTGCCTCAATAGTTAGCATAAACTTGTCCTCAGAAAATGCTTAATGTATGTAAATTGATGGAATGATTATATAATTATAGAATTTACTGGGTTGTCAACATACAATAGATCCTTGCTTAAGTGTTTTGGCATAGTTGGAGATTTTCAGTGGAAATACTGGGACATCTTCAGGTGATGTGTCTTCTTTTATCTTCGTCTCCCTTGTACTGGTTAACCTCATGGTCAGCGCAACGCTTCCTATAGGCAAGTGCTCCATCTCTGCTTATTGAATAAAATGTTTATATTGTTTGGCAATAGCTCCTCAATTAAGTTCTCATATGAGAACTTATATTACCAGATTATATTAGAAAAACTTCACAAAATTCTTGCTATATGATCTGGCCTTTCAGGTGTTGAGAATCTAATATAATAATAAAAGACATTTTCTTCAGGGTGTATTAACTGTCTAGCCAGATGCCCATTGTAACATGAAAGACAAGCTCCTTAAAGCTAAAAGGTTTTTCCTTATGGGGGTGGAGGAAAAAAAATTAAAACCACTTACCTGGTCAACATTATTTCTTAGGGTGCTGAGGAATAAATCAGACCTGGCATGACCTTCATTGAAATTTCAGATTTATTTACAGAGGTTTGTGCTGATCGCTTTATCTACCGGAGGCTCCATTTCCCCTTGGTGACTCATAAGTAATGTGGTCCACACAAACCGGTGTAAATAGAGCTAATATTTCAAGGGAGGTCATGCTATATACTCTTCCCCTGAGAATAGATGATGGCCGACTGCTAGGCGGATATGAGATTTATCTTTGTGAGGGCAGAGAGGGATTGTGTGGCCTAAAGGGCAGAGTCTAGGGTTTGTGAATCCTAGGAGGACAGCAGCAATCCGAACCCAAGTGTGTTTATGTTTTGTGTTTCCATTAAGAGAAGGAATAAAAGAAAATAAAACAAATGACATTCACGTGTTTTAAATAGTCTACAAAGTCATTATTGATTTTTTCAACTTATTTGTGTATTTTTTTCTTGTAAACCACTAAATCCAGTAGTCTCCAAAGGCAAATTTATATTCACCCATCAGTACATCTTAAAGTTGGTTGCCTGTATCAGTTATGAATCTTCCCTTTTTCTGCTTTCAGTCTATCATCACTTCCTTCATTCTCCTTCCTTGTAATATATTTTGTTGGGATTGTTTTACTTAGATAGCTCCACTTCCCCAGTTCTCCTTTGCGTTCTGTGATCAATAGACCTTCTTACTCACTGCTCAGAGATTCCTGAAATATTTGTATAAAAGACATCATCCCACTTCTATGTGCTCAGGGTAAACATAGGGCTTTCAAAAAATAAAAGCAAACGTCTCTTTGAAAATGGCATGAAATATAAAATCCTTTAGGATTTCTAATCTCTGCTTTATAATATGATTATATTAAGTTTATAAATTATGCTGATTAAGACATTTAGAGGAGTCAGGTGTGGTGATACATGGTTGCCATCCCACTATTTGGGAGACTGCTAAGGAAGATAATAAGTTTGAGTCTCATCAGGGCAACTGAGTAAGACTTTGTCTCAATATAAAAAAAGGGGGGAATGGAGATATAGCTCTATGTAAAGGGCCTGAGTTTAATTCCCATTACTGAGGAAAAAAATGACATAGGCAGAAATACAGATGATTGTATTGGTTTTAATCTAGAAGTCCATATTTAATACATTCCACAGTTTCAGTATGTTTGCTTGCCACCTGAATGAATTAGCTCACCCTCAAAGAGCTGAAAATATATTTGGTAAACAAGAATAACATTCTGGAGAAAATCCTGAAAAATACAAGTCTGTGTACAGTCAACTGTGGTGTGAATTTAGCAGCATCCTAAATACATATGTGGTCTTAAAGCTCTCTTCAAAATCATCTTGGAGAATGAAGTCCAGATTTCCTTACACGATCCCCACAAGCTTCCTATGGCCCCAGATCATCTAATCATATTTCTTTCATGGCCCACAGTCTCTGTGTTCCAGCTTGATTGGACATAAATAAAGCACTATGATATTTATTTTAGCACGAGCAAGCTAAAGATAACCAACTTGTGTAAGCAAACAAGTCATTTAACATACAAAGTTCACTCCAAACCTAGTATCTTCCGATTTTTATCTTCTCTCAGTTTGGAATGCCATTCACCACCATCTATACTTGGCAAATATTAGTGCCTTAAATTCTCCCAATGCTAAATGAGTCATTCTTGCCTCTGTTTCACAGTCCTCACTTCTGCTCTACCACAGTTTCAGCCATCTCTTTATCTTACCCCAAAGTAGACCATGAACCTTTGGAGGGCAAATACTGTGTTTTACTCACTGTAGAATCACTAGCTCCTAGCACTGGAGTGTCTTAGAAATGTTTTATGAGTAAATAACTTCTCAGAAAGTGCAACATGATCTCCTGCCTGAGTAGAGAATGCAGCCACCTCGTGAGATTTGAGGGTCAATAAATATAAACCTCACACCAAAATATCTCCCCTGTTCCCTGACCCTGCAGCAAGAGAATCTGCTCACATTCTTTAGGGCTACAGTTGCTGTGATACTGACGCTGTGACTTGGGGCAAGTTACTTACCTTTACCTTTATCATACCACCTGGTCTTATCAATATCTGCACTATTGTTTTAGGCAACAGCAGCAAGCACAAGGCACATTTATTGAGTACTAAGGGGCCCTTTGCCAGGCTTTGTGGATGGAGGCAATCGTAAAATCCATTTCTGCTCTGGAAAATCTACTATAGTAGTAGAAAATAAAAACAAATGTTATAAGAAAATGTTATACACTAGCTCAGAATTTCTCAAAGAATGCTACTATCTCAGAACACTTTGGGGGGGAAGTGGTTCTTTTAGCCAATAAGGTGCAATATAAATTTTCTGGAGATATATAATGCATAATAACAAGATAGAAGCTTTTTGAAGTTTTGGGATAAAGATACCTGCTTAACTTTTTTACTGAGATATCATCTCAGATTATACAGTAAAGTATGCAGGTTTTATGTATGCAGTTTGAGGAGTTTTGACCAACACATACACTTTTGTAATCAAAATCTTCAACAAGATAATAAGACTATTTCAGTCACTCCGGAAAGTTTTCTTGTGATCCCTGCCAGTCAGTCCTCTTCTCCATAATGGAGCTCCTCACAGACAACTGTTATTTGATTTCTACCTGCATAAACAGTAGTCATGACTGTTCTTCTCACATTTTTAAGAAATGTAATATCAAACAAGGAGCTAGACTTTTGCCTGTGAGAAGAGGGCCAAGAGATGGAGGGGGAGGTAGAGGAGGAGAAGGGGAAGTAAAAGGAATTAAGCAGTGTTACGCACATGCACCAACTCCCCATGATAAATATAATCATCAATAGAGTGCAAACATGCATTAATAAAAATTTTAAAATGTAATATTTATTCATATAACAAATATTTATTGTACTGTGAAATACTGTTTGAAAACTGTTGGATTATTGCTTTGTAGGGTCCGTATCTATTAGCTCATTTAATTCAAAACAATAAACTCAGAAGACTTTTAAGTCCAAGTAAGTAATTTATAGAGTAGTTATCATGGGAATTTAGATAAAAACATGATCCTTAGGGCTGACTGGAATTGGGAAGGCTTACTAGTGATTATTAATCGGCCTTTCACTAGACCTGCAGGATGGGCAGGGGGTGTGGAGTGGGGAAAAGGAGCATGGTGAAGGTAGGAACGGGGTAGGCAATGATTTAATTATGGCCATGGGTGCTGTGCATCAGAAGAGCAGCAGCGAGAATAGCGGTAAGAATGAAGCTACATGCAATGCGCTTTACCTTCGGGGTGCTGCTTCCCAGCCCTGAGCACTCCGCTGTATGCCTGGAGGGCTGCTGTGTTTCAGACCTGAGTGAGGTGTGCTTCCTGCACAGTCTTCTCAGCTGTTTCCTTAGCTTGGGGGAGGTTACGTAAACCCTAAGGACGAAACTCACCTTGTATGTCAGTTTCATTTTCTTTCTCACAGGGTTCAGGCATAGCTATCAACAAAGCTTGCTTTGAGTTCGTTTTTCTTTTAGTAAATTTTACTTTATTGTATTTTTTCTTTTAGTGAATGTTAATGGTATGGGAATTTGCGTATAGCCTTATGCTTAAATTTCATCACTAAAGAAGTGGATTTTAAATCTTTTTTTGTGTCTGGGAACTGATAAGGAAGTGCAGGTCTTGCTAGAGTTATTTCTTTTTAGACCACTTCTTTCTTCCCTGGTAACAAGGCTGTACTCTCAAGGGTGTGTTTGTCGCTGTTCCCTCGCTGTCCCTTGCTCAGATCTTGAGTTGTTCAGAGGAATATGGCGTTGGGGTAAAGGGTTGTGGAACAGAAGATGCTCACTCTCAGAGGCAACCATAAAGTAACTCTTTGGCCAATTCCTCTCACTTTTCCATGATTTTCTCTGAAGAAAGGGGGGTGACGTATTTGTTAAGTAATTTATCCAGTGACGTCACATCATTTATGCTGAGATACCAACTCTGACCTGAGGCACCCGCTTATTTGTAACTGTTCCCCATGATTAAAATTAGTAGGTCAGACGTGGTGGTGCATGCATGTAATCTCAACACACTGGGAGGCTGAGGCAGGAGGACTGTTATGAGTTTGAGGCCAGCCTGGGCTACGAAGTGAGCTCAAGGCCAGCCTGAACTGCCTAGCAAGACTCTGTCTCAAAAAGATAAAGAAAGAAAGAAAGAAAGAAAGAAAGAAAGAAAGAAAGAAAGAAAGAAAGAAAGAAAGAAAAATTAGTAATAAGGAAAACACAAGCTCACACACAGGCCACACACAGACAGTACTGTGTAGTAAACAGTACGAAAGAGGGGTTGACAAAAATAAGTAGTAACTAAAAGGGAAACATATGAGGTTGGGTTAGCTTTTAACAGAATAAAAATGACTCCAGGTACCTTTGGCAATTTCCCGCCTGTCTCCCACTCCCACTTATCAGAGCCTTTGGGCCCCGTTACTATTTCCCAAAGTCCTCTGTCTCCACACTGCCCCATCGTGTGAGAGGGGACAACAGAGAGGACACTGAAATGGTGGGACGGGTGATCCTTCGGGAGGAGATTCATGTTTCAACCTTTGTTCATTTATCACTAGACAGGAGAAACATATAGCAACGATAAAATAGTAGAGATATTCCCTATTATGTGTACCTTAATTTCACAGGCCTAATAAGAATGTGCCTTTCCAAGTGCACTTGGAAGATGAGTTAGCTGGGTGACCAGAGCTAGCACTCCACTTCCTGGTCCCCCTCGTTTGATCCCTTTACCTTAAATCTGGTGACTCCTGAAATAGAGAGACAGTGGGCTGTGTGCATGATTCCCAATGAGGGGACACAGCGTTTCCTTTCTCTAGAACATAGCCCTCACCTCTGTGCAGCAGATCTCTAGTCACTCTTTATTTCTAATGCAAAATGTGGCTTCTTAATGGAAAGCCTTCTCTTAGCTCTAGTCTGCTACAGTATTCTTCAACAGGGCCTTGCTTTTCCTTACCACACGTTCTACCTCTAATTACCCATTGACTGTCTGTCCTGCTTGCCTAACTGCGAGCTGTGTGAGAGCACAGCGTTTGGCACACTGTTTATGCTCTGAATATCTGATTGAATGAACGAATGAATGTAGAATGAGTTTAAGTTTGGATGTTTCAGAAACATTCTCCAAGGCACAATGCCTACAGTATGTGGGCATGTTGTTTTTTTAACTAAAAAAGTTACAGTTTTTGTTGTGTCGCAGAAAATTCTGTCTAATAAAAGCAAAAATGAAATTCAATAGACTACCGCTAATTCTTACAGAAGATTAAGAACCAGGTGTGGAGGAGGAAGCAACTGAGCCAGCTCTGGAGGAACAGAAATAGTAGTGGCTGCAGCAGTCAGGTAGCAAGAAGAACTGGGTCCATGGTATTTCTCTCATCAATGAGTTCCTACGATTTAATACCACTCTGTCACTGGAAACAAGTTTCATGTTTCAGGGAAGGAGTGCTCAATTATTACTGGTTGAGTCTACTTCTTGGCCCAATGAGGAAAGAACAAATTCTCCTAAAGATGATCCTATTAGGAAAGGTGGATGAATGACAGTGACTGAGATAGAAAAGCAAAACATCACCTGCCACAAATCATCCTATGTTTTCATGGTCTAAGATTTGGTTACTCTTCTATAGGGGTACCCTAGTCTGTAGAAAGTGCATTCTTTTTGCTGTGAGTGTCTGAGCCCCCAGATGAGGCATTTAGAAAGTGTGTGATGCATGTTCACTGAATGGCTGAAAAAAACGAATGATAAATGGATGAAATGGTGATTACAGAGACTATGAACAGGAAGGATAACAGAATAAGGTAGATGTGCACAATAATAAGGATTCTTGTTCAGGTTCGTATTCCATTTTCAAGTCATTCTTTGCAACAACCTTGCAAAACAGGCAGGACAGTTATAGTCCTTATGTTGCTGATGAAAAACTAGCCTTAGTGAGATTAAATGATTGATTCTGGGTCACAAAACTAATTATTTGCAAAGCTAGGATCAGAATATAGGTCACCAATCTCCTACTCCAATGCTGGAGATAATGGTGGAGAACTTCTTTCATTTTTTAAATTCAAATGTTTGATGATGGATGATAAGTGAGAGATGCACACAGTTTTGTAAGGGAACAAAAGAAGTCTGAGGAAATTTAAAAATAATGAGCAGCCCTGGAAATGAAGTTAATGCAAAGTACCACGTTTATGTGTGTATAAAATGTGAGAAAGGAAAGGTGTGTGTGTGTGTGTGTGTGTGTGTATTTAAAGTTGAACATTTAATCAGAGATTCTTTTAGCACTAGGACTCTAAGCTGGGGGTAATGAAAGAAAAATAACACAAAATAGTCTAAAATGTCTCTTTTTCACCATGCCTATGGCCAGCATCCCTCTAAACATTAGTGTTTTGGGTGTAATTATAATATGATAAGGTATTGTTATTCAAATGAGTGTGCTTTTGATATTTATATTATCTACTACTGTCTCCAGCAACAAGAACAATAAACCAACAATAAATCTTAAGATGAGAAGCTTTGTGTTTCTGGACAAGCTGTTTATAAAGAGAAGAATCATTAAGTATACATTCATGATATTTTACACTGAAATAGTCATGTGGTTTGTAATTATTGCCATGACATGAGAATTTTTTCAGAACTCTTGTGCGTTTCCTACATATAGACACCAGGCCTTTGAGGAGAGGGTCTTGGAAAGTTTCTTGTGTGCTCACAGCATATGCTACGCCTTTCCCATTTCAGGAATTGTTACCCTAGCAGCCAAATAGGCAGGTGATCTCTCTTTCTCCTGTTCAGACAGCATCTGCCGTCGTGCAGGGACTGGATACGCAGAACCCGCTCAATTTCCAGTACTGGCAGGTGAAACGGGAAGTTTTCTGGGTTGGAAGTTTGTCTGCAGGCCAGTTTGTCAATTTTCAAGCATTATTTTAAACTGTAGATTCTTGTTTGAGCTCCCGGGAAGGATTAATCTAAGGTAAAGAAAGTGTCTGAATAGTTGACACCACGCTCTTTCCTCATCTCCACATGCAACTCCGAAGTGCATGTTAATTTGGGTGACTAAATGCATGTGTGCCAGAGAGACAGAAGAGCTAGGGAGAAGTAAGAGCAGTGATTATGGTAAGTCCTCAGTCTCACTTTGGAAATCAGAGCATGCAGTTTTTCAATGAAGAGACACTTGGAAGCAAACATTTCAAGGAAAATACAAGAAATAAAGAAAGCTAGAGGTAAAGGGGAACTTGAGCAGGAGACCACATGACCTGTAGGCAGGCCACAGTCTGTGATGGGAAACAGATCTCAGAAAGACCTTCAGTCAGCACAGGGAAAGGAAATTGTCAAACACAGTCTTTGGGAGGTGAATTTTGTGAGGTTTCAATGACACCAGAGGGGGTTGGGAAATTTTAGAGTTCATTTCATTATCGACAAAATTTTGATAATGAGGACTATTGTTCTATTCAGAGCTTTAGCTTAAAAAAATGTTTGATCATTTTTGGCAGTTTGCAATTTACCAAATGGTGTAAAGCAGGAAAAATTGATATGTAAAGCTGGTGGGTTTTACCTTCTTTCAGTTCTTTTAGCTCCAGTCTTTCTGAGGCAGGAGAAGAGGAAAGTCACATGCATATTCACCGACATTGTTACAGAGAGTCTAAAGAGAAAAGGATTCCTGAGAGATGCCTGGGATGTATGTTTTGGCTTTTTTGCAGAAAGGAAAAATTAACATTCAGACTCCTTGTTACAAGTCCCATTTTGATCTTTTTTAAATTGCCAGTGAAAAAGTAATGAAGAGCAATGCTAATTTAGCCATGAAAATCCATCCTACAAACGATAAAATAAGACTGAGCTGACAGGTGTGCTGAAAATGCTCATGTCTTTCCTCTTAGCCGGAGTCTAACTGCAGCTAATAATCCTACTGAGTCATCCTTTGAACTGCTCTTGCTGTCTTTCATCTAGAGAGTTCAAAGCCCTTTACAAACAATAAATAATTAGGTCTCACAGAAATCCTGAGGTAGAAACATGAAATCTACACTCTACCCATTTTACAGTTGAATAATGGATATCCACAGGCCTCCAGCTGGCCAGGGTAACATAGTGTTCTTTTTGTCCTCTGCCTTTGACTTATCTCTCTCCTACTGGAGGCCTCTCAACCTCTCATACTCTAAGGGGAAGCTGCTCTTGATATTGTCACTTAATGTGGGAGCCAAACCCACTGATTTAAGCACTGTTCTTTTTTTGTTTTGTTTTTTTGAGACAGGGTCTCGCTTTGTGGTTCAAGCTGGCCTTGAACTCAGAATATAGTCCAGGTTGTCCTTGACCTCACTGTGATTCTCCTGTCTCAGCTTCCTGAGTGCTGAGATTACAGGTGTGTACTACCATGCCCAGTTTAAGCATGGTTCCTTATTCATCTCTTTTGCATTTCTGACTATTACTCACTTTTAATTGCTTTGGGCCTCATATAATCTGTGTATCTGCTGCTTTCTGAGATTCTTACATCTCTAGTGGTCCAAATAGGACTTTATTTTCCTTTTACTCCTTTGATGAGTATGGTTACCTCCTATGCACCAGTAGCCAGAGCATAGCAAAAGCTATAGGAAGAGCCTAAGACAGAGACTATAGGAGAAGGTGCAGGCAGCTAACAAGGCCATTCTGATGGGCGGGCACAGCAAAGACCACCTCTAGTGTGAATTACCAAATTCTAGTAATGCAGTGGGGTTTAGACAAAGGGGCTTGGGAGTCAGAAAGGCTTCTTGGAGGAGGCAGGGCTTGGTGAAAATATTGAAGACTGGATGACTGGAAAATTTAGAAGAGGTCTTCCAGTTCCAGGGTGAAGAGGTGCGTTGGGGTGAGGAGGATAACAGGTAAAGCTTGAAAGCATGTCCCCAGAGCATGCCACATAGGCGCTTGCATGCACTACATCCTCTAGGGTATGGGTGTGTGACTGACCTGTGAAGAAAGGTGCAGAGCTCACCGCAACACCTTAACAGTGACTGGAAACTCAATTTAGTAACAGGCAAAGAGATTTTCTTCCCGTGAAACAAACTGAGGCACGTTCTTTTAATGGAATTCTTTATCCTCTTTGTTTTTAACTTCATTCTAGTGCTGGGGATCTTGAAGCTTGTTTCGTTGGTCTAGAGTTAGAACCTTTCCATGTATCAGTATCCACACTATAAAGTGGTCTGGCTGAGGGCTCAAGTGTAAATGGTCTCAGGAGTGACCAAATGTTCTCTGTGTGTGGAGTGGCTCAGTGCTGGCTTCCAGAAGGAGTGGGAACATGGGCTGAGCTTGGTTATGTGCTGTAGGGACCGAAGAACAGGTCTGGGAGGAGTGGCATGAACACGTGTAATACGGCAGCAGGAGATCTCATTAGAGACACACCTTTATTGCCCAGGGGAATGTAGGAGGAATAGGATAAGCCAGTTAAGGAACTTTGGGATAGGGGCTGATGTCCTATGTAGGGGCTTCAAAGCAGGCTTAGCATGCACAAAGAAGAGAACGGTCTGTCAGCAATAACTTCATACTTGCCAGAACTTTGCACTTGTCAGAAACTTTTCTTATCTATATTACTTCATTTGATCCTTGTGACATTCTATTTTCTAAATGAAGCGTGTGACAATGGAGAGAGTTAGGGCTGCCCCCAAAGACCCTATAGCTACTTAACACTGATTCTGGTATAGATCTGAGACTGTGTCTCTTCCTCAGTGCCGCCCCTGTTAGCAGCAAGCAGGGTGGAGTAGCCCAGCTATCAGGCAAGGCATTTCTCCTCCTGACCCTGGAAATGCAGAAGCAGCCCCAGACCCAGGAGGCCCCGCTAGCTCAGACTTGGCCTCTGAGGTCTCTGGATGAGCTAGTATTTTAACAATGTTTTCCTGTTAGATGGGGAACTTAGTGCAGGGCCGCACACACAATAGGTGTTCCATAAATATTTGTGGCTGCTGCCGGTGCAGCACTACTGGCTCACAGCAGGCCCACAGTACCTAATCGCCTCAGAAAGGACTGGGAAGAGATTGAAAATAAAATTCTCATCAATAATAGAACCTGTTGTTTTTCTCTTTCTGCCCAGGGAGACTTTGCTTCCTCAGTTGCATTTCCAGTTCTTTAAGATGGGAATAATTTTCACAGTGGCAGGTACAGCTGGTGAGACGCTGTTTTAATACGAAGGAAAATGCTAGAACAGAATTTAAGAATATTAAGAAGGGATTTGGTTTCTGACAGAAATATTAGCTGTAAAGGCGGTATGAAGATTTTAGAGAAATTTAATTAAAATTTAATCTTTCTAATTAAAGTTTCCTTTAATTAAACTTAAAATTAAATTTGCTTTAATTGGAGGAATTTAAAGGGTATTACCTTTTGATTGTCAATCATCTCAGAAGAAAAAATTATGGTGCTTTGTCTAGTTTAAATGAGGATTGGTGTCAAATTTCTAGAAGAGTCATAAAAATATTGTATTTAAATATAAATTGGAGATCCTTGTTGCTGGGAGAGAGACAGAGAGAGACAAAAATATTGTATTTAAATATAAATTGGAGATCCTTGTTGCTGGGCTCCCCCTGCGTCTGTGACTATGCCAAGACAAGTTTGGCTTGAACTGCGGTTTTCCCTGGTGTAGAAGACCACCAGAGAAGGCCAGGTTTAGATCACCAAGGATCTTTATTCTGTTACATGCAGCGAGTTCTGCGTTTCTCTCTCCATGATTCAGATCCCTTGCAGAGCTGTCTCCCTTCCTCCTGGATTGCTGAGAGACTGCCTCCCCCACCCCATCCACTTAGGTACCGTGGATTGCGTACAGAGGCTTTACCCTGAGCTCCAGCTCCAACCTTTTTCTACTTTTCAATTTTGAGGTTATGTCTTACCAAGTCCCTAAATTGCCCAGGCTAAGTTGTGCTTGCTATCCTCTTGCCTCAGTCTCCCGGAGGCTGAGGGATTACAGGCATGTGTTCCCACATCAGCTTCCTCACACTTTGTTTTAGCAAATGTGCTGAACTGGCAAATCTTTGGAAGTGGCTGCCTCCTGACTTTCTTTGTGGTTCTTCGTGAGCCTTCCTTCCTCAGTGCCTTTTTGTATGTTGTTGTAGAATCCTCTCTAGCGTCACGGATCTATCACCTCAGAAATCCACTAGGGAGTTAATATCTCATTCCAGTGCAGCTTCCTGTTCTGTCTCCACAGTATTCAAAGGCAGTAGCTCATTCCCTTAAGTCACTTAGACTCTAAGGACAGGTGCTCAGTTCTCCTTTTACACCCTCATCAGTGACCAAGTCCTTCCAAGTAGGCAGCATAGTTATGGCTTCAGTGTATGTCCTTATCTTATCCCTAGATGGATGAGGCAATCGCAGCTAATAGCTTCTGTCTATTTCTTGTCTCTCCATGATCTATCCAGCACACTAGCCAAATCATTAATCTAAACATACTGTTCTTTGTCTCCTGAATGAACTCCTAAGGTCTAACCCTGGCATTCAAGGCCTTCAACAATGTAGCTTCAACTTATCTTTTCTACATTCATCTTCCACTACTTTGCTAACACACTGTGTCTGCTCCAGCCATGCTAGTTACTCACTGCTCCTTAAATATATTTCATATTTTTTGGTTCCTGTATTTTCTTCTTCTAGCTTAGGATGTTTTTCCTTTTCTTCCAAGCCTCTCATAAATTTCAAATTGTTCAAAAAGCATCCCCTATCAATCTGGCCCAGCATGCAGGCTGTTTTTCTGCAGTCTTGTAACATTTGTTCTACATACTAATGCTTACATTCTTATTCATGTTTGTCTATATTGAAGTCTGAAATTTGGCCTGTATCTATTCTCAGTTGGTCTCTGAGGCCAGTTGTAACATATGCTACAAAAGTGTCATTATTCATATTTCACATCAGGCCAAAATGGTGCTCCAAAGAGTCTCAACTTACTCACTGTCTAGGTTACTCTTCTCTCTTTGTTGAGATGAAATATGCAATGCCCAAAATTAAGGAAGGAAAGGTTTAGTTAGCTCACAGTTTGTGGAGCTTTCAGTCCATACTTGGCTGGCTCCAAGGCAGAGTGGCACATGGCACAGGGCAACCATTCATGGTGACAGAATTTAACAAAAGCAGCAAGAGAAAAACAGGTGGAGCAGTGACAAGCAACCTCTTTCCTTCCCTTACATTGTATGCAAACTACCCACCCCAGGGAAGTTATAGCACTCACATCCATAATCCCAACATTGGACCATGAATCAGTCATACACTCTAGAAGCCCACCCCAGACTGCATGAGGCTTTGCGGGGACATTCAGACACAAACCATAACACTCACCATCCCCTTCCTTGTGAGTGATGGAGCAGAATCAGAACCCAGGGCCTCTCCCTGCTTAGTTCATTGGATCCACTTTACCTTCCTCTCCATCCCAGACATTTTCTGCAAAACTCAGGCTTTAGGCTGTTCCATTCAGATGGTTTCAATGCATCAAGAAAAGGACAAAGGCTTTTGAAGAATTCAGATTTGAAAACTGTTGGGACTTACTAAGCTAGTTAGAAAGACAATCTTTTGCTATTTTATTCAAAGTAAGAATGACACAAATGAAAATCTTCGAAGAAGGATAAACGACCAGCTGCTTACTCTCTAGTCATTGCTAATGAAGAGGTCCAGTCTGTAAGGTAACTCTGCCCCTCACTTTCTTTCTTTTCCTCCTTTCTTCCTTCCTCCCTCTCATTTTCTTTCTTTCCTCTTTCCCACTCTCCTTCTCTTCCTTCCTTTTTTCCTTTCTTTCTTCTTCCTTACTTCCTGGGTCTGTCCTTTGCACCCTCCTTTATTCCTTTCCTTTTAAAAAGGCTCAAAACTACCTAAAATCAAATAGGCAGAAGGCCTCAGAAATAAGTAGTGATTGAGGCAATAGATAAAGTGGAGTGAGCTTTTAGGAGACATAAGTAGAATTCAGAGCTGGAGCGCACAGCATTGAAGGCTTGAGACAAGTATCTTTTTTTTAAAATATGAAAACTCAGTGGCTGTGTATCCTAGGAAAGAGCAGCCAGAGCAAGACGCTGAGGTGCAGATGCCTGAAACCGAGGTGGGCATGTCACCTGAGGTAGTCCCAGGCAGAGTGTGTGTGTGTGTGTGTGTGTGTGTGTGTGTGAGACAGAGAGAGACAGAGAGAGCCAGAGACAGACAGAGAGAGAGAGAAGAGAGACAGAGAGAGAGAGAGAGAGAGAGAGAGAGAGAGAGAGAGAGAGAGAGAGAGAGACAAGACTTTCCACTCCAACTTTGGGAAAAGATCTTTAACATACTTATGAGCTACTGTGTTCACATTTCTTCTCAAGGGAAAGTGCCTGAACCATTGTCTTGACTGTGCACAGCCTGATATCTAACAGGCTGGCCCACCAAACTTTTCGGAATAAGATATGCTCTATGTTAGAAAATTATGAAATAGTCCCACCAGACGGCTTCTCACGGTGGCTTTCTGGAGGTCATGAATAGATTAGATACTTCACATTTGGAAGTTTTTGGACCCAAAATGGCTCTGTTCTCCCTGAGCCAGTTGTTTCTTTATCCTCCTTCCTTCTGTGATCTTGTGATAACTGATCTTTACAGAAGGCCACTTGGAAAGTATTTTTTTCAAATATGAAAACTCAGTATGGATACTCCTTGACTTATGATAGAGTTATGGCCTGATAATCCCATTGTAAGTGAAAAATATCATAGGTGGAAAGTGCTTTTAAGACATACAACCTACTGAACATCATAGTTTAGCAACATAGCTCATTGCGGAGCAAGGGTTGTTTACTCTTGTGACGAGTGAGTGACTAGGAGAGCTCGCTCCTGCTGCTACCAAGCATTATAAGATCACCGCACTGCATATTGCTAGCCTGGGAAAAGAATAAAAATAGAAGTTTTTTTGTTTTTGTTTTTTTAACTAAATGCATGTTGCTTTCACACCATCATGAAGTCAAAAAATTGTAGGTCAAACCATCTAAACTCGGGGCTATTTGAGTCCTGATAATGCCACTTTATGTTTCAAAATCTTTCAAAATTCTCCAGCACTTTCAAATTATGAATTATTAAGCATTTTTGTTTTGTTTTGTTTTTTTTGTTTTTGTTTTTCTCCGGTACCGGGAACCGAGCTCAGGACCTTGCGCTTGCCAGGCAGGCGCTTTTGCCCCTGAGCTAAATCCCCAGACCCTATTAAGCATGTTTTTGATGACTACTTGTTATTTACTTTCTCTTTCTAAACATCTCACTATTGTATCCCTAGGTCATAAGTCAGTAGATGCTTTCTGTGAAAGGCCAAGTAGTGAACACTTTAATTTTTTTCTGGCCCTACAATTTATAGACATAACTACTCAGGTCTCTGAAAGCAACCACAGACAATGACAAAATACATGACCATATTAATGTTCCTAGAAAATTTATTAAGGGATACTGAAATTTTATATAATTTCATAAATTGTCATGGATGAAATTCTTTTCTGTTTTCCTTTTATCTTTAAAATATAAACACATACAAATATAAAAACAATTCTTCCATCACAGGCTGTAAAAAAACAAGTGGAGGGCCAGATTTGGCTCAGGGCTCAGTGTAACCAACTCTGTTCTGTTCCCTTGGTCCACTTCCATACTCAGGGGACGCCTTCTGCTTCCTTACTTCTGTGCTGCTTTGAATTGTTTTCTATGATGGTCAGACAGGTGTGGCCACAGGAGGAGACAGAGCAGAGGCTCAGGAAATCACTGTTTCTTGCATTCACCAATCATGGAGAGAAAGAATGCAGGGTCCTCAGGTGGCAGAAGATGGGAGGGGGAGAGGCAGTGGAAACCCATAGGCCATGGCCTTCACTGGGAAGTCTAAGGGAAAGAGAATAAGGCAAGATAAACAGTGTAGGATTGGTTAGTTTGCATAATTTTGGTGGGCTTTGCATATAGGACTGGTCTCTTGCTGTTTGGTGCCTGGCCGTGGGATGACCAATCACAGACATAGTTTCCCCTGGGGTGTGAAAGCCAGATAAGAGCAGTGGGCTTTGATTGGCTACTTTGCGTGCTTGCCAGCTGTACCTTTTTCTATTTCCAGGAATTAGCCAGTCTGAACAGGGAGAGTTGCTGCCCCAGCACCCATCAGGAAGCTTTTGCAAGATGTAAAATTGTAATAAGATTGAGAATGCACACACACACACACACACACACACACACACACACACATCTACGTTGACACTGTTTTCTCAAACTTAAAAAAAACTTACTCTCAATCAAGGTTTATTAAAATTTGCCTAATGATTTTGAACAGATTTTTCTGTTTGCAGGTCACACAGGGAATAGAAACTGGTTAGGACTTTGAAATCACACTACCTGGATCTGGATCCCAGCTTTGCTGCGTGCTTACTGTCGTCTTGGGCAACCTAATCTTCCTAAGCCTCACTTGTAAAGTGGAGATACAAGAGTACTCAACTCGCAGCTCACAGGGCTATTGTGAGGATAAGGTATTATAAGCAGGTAAAGAGCTTAGCATAGTACCTGACCAGGATGAAGTAATCTGTCCATGTTACCAGTTATCAGTCCTTGTCCCGGGCTCTCTGCCAGATCCTGTGCTGTCACTCTGCAGTGTAAAGAAAAAGCAATCTTGTAATGAGCACAAACTTAATGTAATAACCCGTGTTCTACCAAATGTCTTCATTCTGACATGTACATTCTAAATTCTTCCACTTGGTTAAGAAATAATTTAAAAGAACAAATGTGCTTTTCCATCCTTGTGTCTGCTTACTCCCAACAGAAAATGTAATTTTCTACTTTTTAAAAAAATTTTGGTTGTTATATGTGGTGATAAACTTAATGCAATTTCTCCCTTTAACAAAAATTTATAGTCTCAGACTCTTATCCTGCCACCACATCTTGGTCAGCGCGCTGGAGCTATCAATTTATATCAACCCAGTTCCAGGAATAATGTTGGTTTATTAATTCATTCTGTAGAGGATACAGGTAGGACTGAGGAACTCTGCAGAAAGAATTTATTTCCTTTCACTTTACTTTTGATAAAGTGTAAAGAACATCAGGTAATTAGAAGTAGGCGGGTAAGATTTTTTCCTAATTCAAACTCATTTTAAACCATGTCAGATATAAGTTGGAAACCAGTTTAAATTTTCTGAATTCAAATGTAGTTTTTCATAATCAAAGATATTTGCTTTCTATGGTTACTTCATGGATTCAGGACATTCATTCATTCAGGGCATTTAATGAATACTTAGTAACTTCAGTGTCTGGGGGAAAGAAATACATGACAGAGAATTATAATAATGCTTAAGGAGCTTCCAGGCCACAAGTGTGCAGCGCCATGCACAAAAGGGACTGTAACCTGGCAGGGTGGGACGTCCTGCATAGGCACACGGCCACAGTAGCATGGGAATGAGTAGCCAGTAGTGTACTGAAAAAGGCTAAGGGCACCTAGGCAGGCTGAAGAGAGGTAAAGGGCACCCCCAGCTGATGCAACAGCATGAGGGTGAAGGGGCAAGTTTAATTTGATGTGACTATAACAAATAATGTGGTGAAGAATATAATGACAGAAGAGCTGAGGAAATCTATACCCACTGTTGTAAAACCTCTGCATTTTTCAAAGCCCTAGCTCTCTAAGAAGCAGAGAAAATCCAATTAAGCAGAGCAATTATCTTTTCAGTTCAAAAAAATCAGAAAAAATATATAAAGCAAGATATAGAGACATGAAAATTCCTAGTGTTTCAATGGTTACTTGAGGAAATTGTCATCACCAGAAAGCAATTTCTAAGAATGAATATGACTTACATTTTGGAAGACACTGCATAATCTGACCCTACTTCAAGTCAGCATATTATAAAAATTTAGAATAGAAAGAAACTATAAAAGTTGTTGAATCTAATATTTACAAAATTTTTTTTAAATGTGAAAATTCCTAAAAAATGCCACAAGTGGTTCAAAAGATGCAAATTAAAACAACACTGAGATTCCATCTCACCCCAGAAAAATGGCTATCATCAAGAAATCAACCAACAAATGCTGGTAGGGCTGTGGGGAAAAAGAACCTTTTACTACTATTGGTGGGAGTGTATACTGATACAACCACTGTGGAAATCAGTGTGGAGATTCCTCAGAAAACTAGGATTAGAGGTCCTGTTCCACCCAGTGATTCTCCTTCTGGGTATTTTTCCAGAAGAATTGGACACATCATACCACAGTGATATATGTGCACCCATGTTTATAGCAGTGCAATTTGTCACAGCTAAGTCTTAGAAACAACCCAAATGCCCGTCAACTGAGGAATGGATAGAAAAGATGTGGTATTTTTATATAGTGGGGTATTACTCAGCTGTAAAGAAAAATAAACTGAAGGGTTTTATAGGTAAACGGATGCAACTAGAGACTGTACTCATAAGTGAAATAAATCAGACTCGCATGTGTAAACATCATATTGTCTGCCTCGTATAAAAAACTCAAAGAGTAAATAAAATACAAAAGTTGCAACAGATATTGTGCAAGGGAAAGAAGCTGCTCAAAAGGAAAGAACAGCTGGGATGGAGGAAAAGAGAAAAGAAAGAAAGTGGAAAAATATGTATATACATACACACAAGATAGATAAGATAATTGTACTACTAATTTCTATTGGTTTATTGAAAGGAACATTTAATGCTTAATTGTTTGATCAATTTTGCATGCCTATAGCTGGTAATCTGAACAACTACTTTGAAGATAACAATATGCAGTATAACAATCATTGTTATTTTCCTGTCATCTTGTTTTGAAATTCTGTATTTTTTTTTATTTTTCTGTTTTATTCTCTTCAAAAAAATACCACAAGCAGGTATGATGACATAAGTCTGTAATCCCAGCAACTTGGAAGGCTGAGGCAGGAGGGTCACAAGTCTGAGCTTAGAAACTTAGCAACTTAACCAGACTATCTCAAAAAAGAAAAATGGATTGGACATGTACTTCAGCACAAATATCCTTTGTTCAGTTCAAAGTACCCTCTTTCCTGTAAAAAGCCACAAAACATCCCAGTATTCTGACACAATTGATTTAAAAATTCATAGTTACAAAAAGCAAATATGGATATAGAAATACTGTTAAATGAATCTGCATCTTATTCCTCTTTACATTTTATTATATTGAAGAAAAATTGACACAGGTAAGTGTGTAAACAGTGTATATTACTTATTCAGACTATAGCTAATGTGAGTACCCAAACTTGTGGGGCCTCCTTGCACACTGAAGAGAGAAATGTCCTCCTTTATCTTCAGACTCTTGTGCTGTGTCCACTGCATCCCATGAGTGGCCTTTTACCTAGTTAACTATTGCTAGACGGGACACAGTTTAGATGCCCCGAAATTCAGCTTTTCTAGATCAAGTTCTTCGATGTGTTTACTATCATGTCAGGGTCCAAGGGCACAAAAGGTAGCCAGAAGATGCTGCATCTGCCCTCGAGGTGTTTGTGGCTTGGCTGATGCTCCATGAGGCATTCTCTGCACACTGGATTACTTCTAAAGTTGCTCTATGAGCAAGTGATATGAGTCAATAAAAGGAATGTTCAGAAACTGCAAAATAGAGCTCATAGTTTTTGAACTATGGATTTAGTTTATAACTAGCACCTTCAAACACAATATTTCAGTTTATATTTTCTATATTTTATCTCATCTTGAGATACTGTGTGCTGGATTTCAAGGATGGCCTCGTTTGACTCACCTCCCATTCTTGTAAGGGATACTTGGGCAGTAGCACTGATGCTGACCCTCAGGCTGAGGATTACTGTCACTGTCTTGAACTTCAGAAAGTACAGGAGCAGGGTTGAGTTGTCTTGACAAGGTTGGGTGGAGCTTACCTGGACTCAGATATTAAGTAAAACCACAATTATTGTTATTGACTCAATAACTGATGCTGTATTGAAACTGGCATGGGGTTAGACATTTAAGATCTAGATGCTCTTGAATTTCACATCCTCCCAAGTGGCGGTATAGATGACCATTCATTGTGATATGTCAGTCTGATTGGATGAAGAGATGCCTAGCAGATTAGTAAAGGACATGTCCGGGTGTGCCAGTGTGGTGTTTCTAGAGATGATTGGCATATAACCCAGTGAACCAAGAGGAGAAAACCCAGCAGACTGTGAATAGCATCATCTGCAATTGTGGGTGGGTCTGTGGCTGGGTGGAATAAAAGAAGAAAAAAGAAGAAGCCTGCTGCATTTTTGGAAGCCCCGTTCTGCACGAGTGAGAGCATCTTGTGCTGCTGCCCTTACCTGTGAACATCGGATTCCCGTTTCTTCAGCCTTCTAACACCAACTCAAACTGAGAACTCTCAGGGAGTTGCCAGCTCTTCGATCTTGCACTGGAGCTGCTTTTTGGACTGAGCAGCTACTGGATCATCGGGCTTTCCAGGGCCCAGGTGGTCACCCTGGACTCTCCCACCTCTAATCCTGCAAGCCTACCTTGCACAATTCTATACATATTAGATTCTGTTCCTCTAGAGAAGAACCTTAACCAGCGTAATATGCCAAAGTGGTGAAGATTATGGGCACAAATGTGAGTGCCATCCCAGCTCTGCCCCTTGCTAGCTGTGCAACCTAGGTTTTCAGTGCTTCTGCATCAGTTTCCTTACGCCCAAGTTTCCTCATGTGATAATAGTGCTGGCATCCTCTGCTAGCTTGTAGTTGTGAAGCACTTTGCTGAATGCCTGTTGTATAACATTCACCAAAAGCTAGCTATTCCTACGTGCTACAAGATAATAAAGCTAAACTCTCAAAGCTAAACAGATGTATTTGAATTCTGGCCCTGTCACTTACTAATTAGGTGATTTTAGGTACATTTTTTTTTGTTCCCTAAGGCTTCGAGTGTTTTTTTGTAAAATGGAGACAATAATACTTGCAACATTGTTCTGAGAATTACATGAATTTATGTCATTCCCTAGCAAAATATCTGGCACATAATACATAGTCAATAATTTGTACTTATTTTGATTTATAACAGCATTTGATGATTTTGATTGCTTTGGGTGTATTTATAATTGGCTATAATGTGTTCAGCTTAAATTTTTAAGAAATTAAGTCTCTTTTGTCTCCAAAGAACTTGCTAGCTTGCTGAAGTGGCAAGAAATAAAAATAACTAACAATATAAAAGTAAAATATATATCATGCAAAAGATGGTACGAGAAAAGATATTATTAACTGTCAAATGTCTTATGAGTTCAAATAAAGACTGAGCAAAAATCTGTGATTCTGTGATAAACCAAGACTTTATCATAAAAATGTATTTTTGTAATATAGCAGCAAGAAATATCTTACCTTTTACAGGTTTCAGGGATTTTTCTTTAAATGTACAGAAGATAAGTAGCAGTTGTCCCCTGGTCAAAGTCTGAGAATGATACATGTCCAAACTGGGAGGTCAGCCATTATCACATGCAGACAAAAGTGGGTGCTTCACGTAGGCAGCTACTTCTAGTTTATTTCAGGTGCTTGGTTTGGTTTGTTTTCAATTTTATCCCTTTCCATTTCCCCATGGAAGCTATCCTCCAATCTAATTGAACCTCGGTTCCCAGCTCTTCTCTTGCAGTGGGGCATATATTTACTTTTCCTCAGTCTCATCTCATTGTCCTGACTAATCCCCCTTGGGCAACACAGAGCTGCTTCCCACATCTTTTGGCACTTGTAGAGTTTCAATATTGGTCCACTGTTCCCTCCCAATGCTACCACGCCATCTTGCCAGCTTAGCCAGAGTGTTAATAGAAATGTTCCCAATTTAAATGGTCAATCAGTAGGATGTTTTTAAGGACTGTGTGGGGAGAAGCGAGGGCAAGACAAGAAAGGGCTGTTGATTTAGAAGACCGGGTAGCAAGCCAGTGGAGGTGAATGGCTTGTGTGTGACTGGCGAACCACCTGCCATACTGCTCTGCCGGCGAGGAGGGGAGAAGTGGCAGGAGTCAACAAGAGACCAATTAAAGTCTGACCTCTTAGCTGGCACAGGTTCTGGTTGTGGGTATCTGGGCCAGGCGGGTGGCCTCTAACTACCTCTCAACCTGTGCAACTGGTTTAGAAGCTTCTATTCTGAGGTTAGCAGAAGGCAAGGGTAGAACGGCATGCTGGAAAGAAACTGTAGCTTGAGAATGGTTTTCGACAGCATAGCCCCCTTGGAAGCAGACCGTGAAGATGACTAAAACCTTCGGGAACAAAGAAGAGCAGAAGGCACTAGAGAGACAAAGTGCAATGGAGCAAATTGGACTTTGCCAATTTGTTTTAGAAAATGAGGGGAAAGAATCTTCAAGGACAAAGGGAAAGAAGCAATAGGGGGAAATTAATATACACACTGCAAACACACCACACACAGGCGCACGTCTGCGCTCACTTACCACATTCAGGGGGTCTCTGATGTTGTAAGCAGCAGGATTGACAGGTTCTTGTCTGCAGGGTCTTTTTTTTGTCCTCCAGAATCTGTCAAACAGGCAGTTACCAGGAGGCACTTCTCTGCGATAGCAGTGTTAGTGATTAAGGGCTTTTCTGTTAAGTTTAGCTTTCCTGACAAACTGGTGTTATCATAATTAAATGCACAAATTTCTTTCTTACCCTTCAAATTACCATCCCACAAGGTTATTATTATTTTTTTTTCTGTTTGCTTCAATTTCTCTCGATACCTCTCCCTTTTAAACTTCCTTCTAAGAAAAAGTTCAGCAAGGTTGGGGATTTTTTTCCTCCCTGTAAAACCTCTTGCATCCTCACTCCTGCTGCACAGAAGTTTGATTACTGAGTTGTCTTCAACTCCATTGTGCTAGCGATTTCTCAGGCCATCCAGGGCACTTAGTATTAAAGGCTGCAAACCCTGACTGTGAGCTCATCAATAATTCGCCTTTCATTTTGATACTATTGAGTAGGCATGTTAGAGCATAAATTAATACCATGATGGATGTTATAATTCTAAAGCAAGAACCTTATCTTCTAGTTACCCCAGAGTTCAAACTTATTTCCAAGGGTTTTGTAACGTTCTCCTTCTGGTGAAGTGAGGATGGCTTCTCCATGTCTAACATTCTAGGCTCCTGGCTTTTGTTCATTGTAGTTCTCTGGTTTGTCTGTCCTAGTTCTACTCCCTCTCAAGTCCCAAATTAAGGTCCCTTTTCTCTAGGAAGCCTTTTACAACTTTGCCTACTTTTAGTTTAGATGACATGCTATTTTCCTATCTATTTATTTTTAGTAAACTTTAATTTTTTGGAGCAGTTTAAATTGAAAGAAAAATTGAGCAAATCACTGGGCAGCTCCTTTGTACCTTTTGTAAACCCATTGCACCTTTTCATCATTTATGCACAATAGCTTTATTACATCTTTGTGTGTGTGTGTTATTTTTCTCTCAGGGGAGGTAGACGTCTTGTCTTCTTTGAGTGTCCAATGTGATAATAATGTGTAACTAGTGTTTAAAAATGACATGTTCATTGATAATGCTATTACTTTTCCTTCGTGGTATAAAAAAAAACCATGAAAATACATGGTAGATTATTGTTTTCCTTATATACAGCTTTCCAGTGTTTCTCTTGTCTTTCTGTTTTTATGACATACTGAAAATAAACACAGAATGACTGAAACATACCAGGTAAAATATAACTCTATCCATATTTACTTTCAGGGCAGAAACCAACTCTTCACTTAGCAAATGTTAGCAGACTGTTGGATCTGGCTGAACTGGTGATCTCCATCATATCTGGGTTATGCAGGTGTCTCAGTTCTTGGAACTTTCTAGAGAAGAAACTGAGAGGCTAAAGTTGCAGGTTCAGCAAGCCAGGTTATTGGGAAGCAAGGATAATACTATTTTCAGCAAACCCTTTTTAAAGGACACTATGCTTCTCAAAAAGGGAGAAAAGGTAATGCTAAGGGGGGCACCTGTCCGTTGTAGGCAAAATATACTTGAGGGAAATCTAAATGGACAACTCAGGGCAGGGTCAGTACACGGAGGGAGTTGAGGGGAATTCACTGGACAGCGCAGTACACTTGGGATGTTCCAATGGGCAGACTGAGTAGTTGAGGGTTTTGTTAACAGGATTTCACCTTCCTGTTTGAGGGGGGAGGTTTAGAAATGGTACAATTTTGGCCAGAAGAGCATGACTAAAGCCCAAGGGACAGCAGTCCAATCCCATAGTGCAATGTGTGTAAATGAGACCCGATTGACTCATATAGGGTTTGCTAGGGTCAGTTTGGGGCTTGAGTTTTTGCGCCACATTCTGTCAAGGCTTCCCTGGGTCAGCTCATCGTCTCCACTCCAGCTCTCTCTAGCTAACTTCCTTCTCTACTATCACCACCAAGTGCTGGTGTCACAAGCAACTCTTCAGGTCTGTCCATTCTTACCCAGTTTCTGGAAAAGGTACTTCAACTAATGTTCCTCTCATGTCAGAGGGATTCCTTTTATACTAAAAATTATGCCAAAGGAAATGAAAAATCTCAAAAGGTCTTCTTGATCTCTGCTTTCTCACTTCGATAGACAGCTTTAATCTATTTATGCACAGAGTGGAGGAAAACTCACTCATCTGAGAACTTATGAATAAGGATATTGAAAGGCAACAAATGTGAAGACCTCACAAGGATAGGATCAGAAATGAGCTCATTTCTGAATTATAAGCACCAAAATGGGTAAAACAGAAAAAGAAACACTGTGTCCAGACATCTCTGTTTTTTCAGAGCAGGAAATTATGAAGTCCTTAAAATCACATCTGCTCACCTTACGTGATGAGAAGGAGAGGCAACTCCTGAAACAGGATTATTGAAATGGAAATACATTCAAATAAATGGACTCTGGAGTTCCACTTTGTTCTAAATAACCTCTACTGTAAGTGATCAGCTATTTGAAAGTATGATGGGTGGGCTTTTGGGGCAAGGCGGTATTTGATTTTTAAAAAATCATTAGTCTATCTTCCTTTTTCATTCAACCTTTTGGAATAAGGTCTTACACTCAGGACAGAACGGGATGGGAGAGCTGAGCCTTCAAAGGACACGGCACGTGTTTCTAATAGGTTTTCAAGTGCATCCTTCTCCCCTTGGACAGTTCTCTTTCAGAACACCTACATTTAAAATTTGCTGTATTATTATTGCCAGGTGGTCAGAATCCAAGGAATGCTATAGGTACTGATTAAAACATGAGGTAAAGAAATTTAATTTTTTCTCTAATCAAGAAAATCATGTGCTCAGCACCCAACACCCCTCGCATAACATACGTGTGTACTCTGGCTGAACACATCTGAGCTATGTGAGAAGAAAGGATCTATCAACACGATATATAAACATGCATAAGATCAGCTCTGATTATCCTTCTGATCCTGTGACTGTTCCTTAAATCAACTTCATCTTTTATTTATCTTTAACTGCACATTGCTCCTGTCACCTGAAATACTTCTCTCCTTTTACTTTCTGAATTCAGTGCTCATTGCTTTATTCTTTCAGGTAATAGGGTGAAGAGAACTTCTTCAGCCATTGGAAACATGGTATGTTTGGGGAATTTTGCTTTTTTTTCTTTATAGTTGTAGGGATTGAACCCAGGGCTTTTGCACTGATTTATGTCCCCAGTCCTTAAATTTTTTAAAACTTTTGAGTCAGGATATCATTAAGTCTCAAAGCTGGGCGTGAACTTACAATTCTCTTGCCTCAGCCTTGCAGAGCACTGGATTACAGATGTGTACCATCATGCCCACCTCCTTGGAGGGTTTTACATACTTTATCTTTTTGTATCCTTTTAGCAGCTCTAAAATAATGAAGTATCACCCCCATTTTCAACTCAGAAACTTTGAGGTTTACAAAGGATTGAATGAATTGTTTGAGTCATACAGCTCATAAGTTTTGAAGACAGGACCCCAATTCTCTATAAGATTAAGTAATACTCTTCTTTCTCCATAATCCTATGTTTATTAACTTATTTCATGAATGCAAATAGATTTTTCAGCTCCTGGATAAATCTATCTGTCTTTTTATCTCATTTCCTCTTGTATTTGTTTCCTTTTTTTCCCCTTCACCTTTCCTATTCCTTTTAAATCAAATACCAATGGTATAAAACTTGAATAATTTAGAAATATAGAAGGCCAAAGTTTCAGTTATCTTTTACTTTTTTGCTCCATCCTTTCTCCTGTCATTCAAGGTAACACTTTGTACCTCATTATGTGTCTCTCCAGATCATTGTTTATGTACTTGGACTGTACAGCTTGAACACATGCAAGTTAGACATATATAGAGAATGAGATATATCTATATCTATATATATGTAAATATCTTAAAACATATACATATCATACATTGTCTTAATTTGTTCCAAGTACCATAACAAAATACCATAATCTAATAACTTATGAGCAAAGGAAAATTATTTCTCACAATTCTAGAGACTGGGAAGTTGAACATCAAGGAGCCAGCTGATTGGTTGTTAGAGATGTTGACCTCTAGCTATGTCCTCTTATGGAAATGAATGGCTGACTTTCCTTGAGCCCACTCTAAAGGATACTAATCTGATTTACGAAGATTTAATCACCTAAATACTTTCACAAAGTCTCTACCTCTTAATATCATTATTTTGAAGCTTATGTTTATATATAAATTTGTGTAGGGGGACACAAATATTCAGATCATTGCATAAAGTATGTGTACACATCTATACACACATACGATTGTAGTTTGGGTTATTTTTCATACATGATGTTATATTACATATATTCCCATGAGTCTTGATGTCTTTCAGGAAAGTATTTGTTCCAGTTATTTGGCTCTATAGTAAATTTCTCCAGAACTTAGTGCCACACAGGAGCCATTTAGTAAGTTCATGGACCCTGTAGAACAGATATTTGGAAAAGTCATGCTGAGGAGGAAGTGTTTGTACTCACCAAAGTCTGGGTTTTGGAGGACTTGGAAGTTGGATGCTGAAATGCTCAGGAGATTCCTTCACTCATGTGTCTGGAGGATGATGATAGTTACCGGCTGGGGGCCTGAGCGCTTCTCCACGTGAGCATCTCCATCTGCTCTCTTTGTCTAGGCTGGTCTGGGCTTCACAGCACATCTTCACAACAGAATGGCTGTGATTTTTTCCACAGTGAGTGTACCTAAGAAAAGAGAGAAACCTTTAAACGTGTTCGCAATCGTGGAAACAAGAACCTGATTTAGTGGAATGTGAATGTCATTTCCAAAAGCATCTTCCAAGGAAGGCTGCTGTCCTCACCACTTCAGGAATGTGATGTCACCTACATAAGTGGCACTCATTTCCCATGAAGCTTAGATTACTTTTCCTGAGAGAAAGGAGAGTAATTATAATTGTGGATGTCTTAGGACATACTATGTACCTGATCTTCACGTACACTTTTAACACTTTTCCAAGTGGCCATGAATGTGTCCACTTCAGATCCAACAACAGAAGCTAAGAGGCATTGAGTAATATGCTTTAAATAGTGTAGCTAGAGAACACCACAGACTGAAAATTTGCCTAACTCTAAAGACCACTGCTTCCTCACACTTCCGCACTTAGACATTGTTACTTCACTTTCATAAACAGGAACAGTATGTGATGCCTACTGAACATAGTTTTAAGCTTTGTAAAATACTAACTCATTTAATCTTTATAAGATAGCCCTGAGAGATAATTGTTATTATCTCCATTTTCAGATGAGGGGTCAGAAATTAAGTAGCTAGTGTACATTTTCCTAACTACTAAGTGATGGAGTTAAGACCCCAAAGGTAGTATTTTTGAGAAATATAAAAGTGTTTAAAACAACATGGATTAATTCATGAATTACAGCTCTGTAAACTATTTTTATAGAGATGCTGGTCTTGAGGCTACACTGTTACACGGTGTGACTCTTGTGCTGCTCCAAACAAAGTTCCTGCAGATCTATTCTTGGTGGTAGAATCCCATCCTAGATGGATCCATTGTATCAGAGCATGCCTTATTAAGAACTGAATATTGAATCCAAACAGAGAAGTCTGGCTAATTCACTCCCCAAATTTGCTTCCTCTCACACAGCAGGATGGCCACCCCACCTGAAGTGTCTAATTAACCCATCACTTTTTCTCAGTGTGACCAGATGAACACAGTGTCGGCAGCACAGAGAGCCGCCTCCAGCCTGTTGAGATGTGCAGAAGAGGCGAGGCACCCTGGAAACGCCTCTTGGAGGTCAGCAGAATTATTGGTGAGCAATTTCTCTAACAGAGGGAGGGAATTTGGAATTCAGAAGTTTCTCCATTCCAAAAGCACACATGCATGTGTTAGGGTAGTGTCCAGTCAGAGCTGACGGCTCAGACACTCCAATTATTACCTCAGCATGAGGAAGACTCAGCCCTGAGGCAACACTAGTGCTGTCAACTCAACTTGCAGAAGAAATTGTGGAGGAGCAGTTATAGGAGTTTGCTTCTGGGGAAATAACTCCAACTGCGGACATCTGGCTCCAAATGAGTTATCACAGAAGAAGAGGGCTAAGTTTGGGTGGTGGTAGAAGCCATTGTCTATGGCCTCTGTCCCATTCTCAGGACCATATCCTTTCAAAGCTGTAATGGCGAAAGTCAACAATTCTTCACTCGAATGAAAAATAACCAGTTCCAAAAATATAAAACAGGCTGAACAAGTTTGTGTGGGAATTAAGAGGCAAAATCACACACAGGATCCATCAGGATCTCATTGAATAGTTGATAACTCAGTGACTTCAATACATGTATAGTCCATGATACACTATTCTTCATTTGAAAAATTGGAACCCCACTTATTTTTATGTAAGAATCATTAGTATTTAAAAATCATGGCCATGAAGCACTATCTTGTTAATATTAAAATATTTTCAGTAAAATCTCTGGGTTAAAATAAAATTTTTTTTTCAAAAAAATAAAAAATAAAAATTTTTCCTTAAGATTTTTAATCCCCAGAGAACACAGCATCAGCTAATCAGAAAGTCTGAAATAAAAGAGTTTATTCCAAGAAAATTACATGGAGAAGAAATATTTTGTTACATTCTAAAGCTAAGTTAGCCACCACCCATTCTCATACTTGCATTCAGAAAAAGAGGATTTAGTATTTATTATAGAGCAGGTTTTGTCCTTGGTAAGACTGTCTCCATCACTGTGACCCTGCTATCTCTCCATCTGAATTCAAGCTGTTCACATCTAGTGAAGACCCAGTCCCTGTATTAGTCAGTTTTTTTTGTTGCTGGGATAAAGTATGAGAAGTCTATGGGGAATTGAGCTCAGGACCTTGCGCTTGCCAGGCAGGCGCTGCACCACTGAGCTACATTCCTGGCTTTTGGGGTAGAATATAAGATATAAAGAACTTAGAGGAGGAAGGATTTATTTTGGCTCATAGTTTCTGAGTCTTTGGCTGACCGGTTCCAGTGCAAAACATCATGGTGGAAGGGCATGTCAGAGGAGAGCTGCTCACTTATGGTGGCCACCAGCAGAGAGATGGGCAGGGAGTGAGGGAGAGGCAGGGACAGGACATGCCCTTCAGAGTACACCCTCGATGACCTACTTCCTCCAACCTAACCCCACTTAGAGTAAATTCATCTATGAGTAAATAGAGTAAATTCATCTATGAACACAACAACAAACTTATTATTGATGAGTTTAAGGTCTCCATGATCTAGTCACCTTCTAGAATTCCTCCTACCTTTGAACACATGAGCCTTTTAAAATATTACTCAATTGAGCCTGCCCTTGATTTTCTTTTACATTGCTTTTTATTATAAAGAGTTAAAGAGAGAGAGAGAGAGAGAGAGAGAGAGAGAGAGAGAGAGAGAGAGAGAGAGAGAGAGAGAGAGACAGAGAGACAGAGAGACAGAGAGAGACAGAGAGACAGAGACAGACAGAGGTAGAGCCCACAGGCATGATTTATATAAAGGCAGGCCTGAGTTTCAGTGCTCTGAGGTATAGCTCTTAGTTGCCCTTGAGTCAGGCTGTGGGTAAAATCAAAGGGTATGGTTAGGTCTATACCATCAGTGTTTAGCCTAGGACCTGCCACAAAGTAGATACACAATTATTGTTTGTTTATCAAATTTCTTGTGCTCAAACATAAGAAACATTATAGAGGTTACCACATGGAACAACAATAATTAATCTTGAATATGATATGTTTTATAAAAAGTGACAGGCTTCAAAGAATGTAACATTCACCGAACAAAGATATTGGGCTGATCACATATTAGTGTAGGCTTTGTTAGGAGCCTCTTCCTAAGGATACTAGCTTTCAGTGTTCATTCTTCAAGGAGTACAGTAGACAATCCAAGGCTATATTGACCCCAGTATTTAGACAGCAGTGATAACATCTGAACTTCAGGTTAATAAGTCAGAATTATATAAACGCTGACAAGTTTTAATCAATGACTTTCTATGGAGAAGAGAGATTTTGGAGTGAACTCAAGCCAATTTAATACCCCGGTCAATTTTCTATACAGTGCATTTAAACCATTTATTATTTTACTTTTTATCTAATTCTCTCTAAGAAATTAAAATTTTTTGGGGAAAAATTTCCCATGTGTGAAATTTACAATATGAATGATCCATCCATCACCTATATAAAATTTTATCAGTCTAAGTTTTCTTTCATAAAAATTATTTCTAATCTAAGTAACTGGTTCAGACTCTCTAGATCAAAATTTGGCCTTCAAGATTAGATTCTTCTGTCAATTTTTAATCAATAATACATTTTTTTCCACAGTGAGGTTTTAGCGATTGGAGTTTTAGTTGGCAATGACTGTTTCTACCAAGTTTAATATTACTGAGTCAATTTTTGCAGTTTTGGAAGTCATTAACGTGATGAGATTCTTCAGTCAATTTTTCTTTTAATTTGGCCATGTGCAGTTTTGGCTTTTCTCAATTTAACTTCTTTGATTATTTCTTAAGGTATTTATTTATTTCTTGGGGCAAAAACCCTTAGTGATTGGAAGGTTTGGAGGGTGAAGTGGAAAGATAGGGTTAAACTGCTCATGTCCTACTTCGTTGTAAGTACCCCTTTAATGCTCTAACAGAGAGATGGGGAGAGCATTTCTCACAGAAGGTTCATAGCAATTATGACTCTGTGAATTCATATTTAATTATTCCTGAAGGTAGAGCTAGGACCAGTATGACCCAGGAGGCAACTTTATCTTAAAATAAGAAAAGTGTCTATCAAACCAAAATGATCCCATTTGTAATGGAGTTGGTTAGCATCTCTGGCGTTCAGAAAAATATGGATGGAAATCTGTCAGAGAGTCCATTAGACTGTCTAATATTTCTTTCAAAAATCTATATCAAACATTTTTTAATGAATTTGTATTCATTCCAAATTATGGTTTAAGGGCAGATGTGGGTTTTCTCTCCTTGTAGCCTTCATCTTTCCAAACTGTGGAGAACTAATTGGTTTAATCATCTTTCTAAATTGTCCAGAACTAATTGGTTTAATTTATTTTGTTTTTAGGTCTTTCGTGAGAGGTCCATGTTTTCTTTCTTGCTCCATTTTGTCTAGTCCTGGTCCAAACTTTTAGGACTCTACCTTTGATCTCAAAAAGTGCGGCACCTTCTTCCTACTTTTATGACACTTTCTCCAAGCTCCTTTTTTCTAGTCCTTCAGAATTTCTCAGCCTTTGGTTGCCCTGAGAAACCTGCTCTGGTGCTCTGAACATGTGCCAGTTGCTCTCCAAGTGTCATTCGTGTGCTTAGGAACAAGGGGCAGTGGCTCACCTGGAGGACTGAATTTTAAAAATTTTAGTATGTTCATATTAATGGGATTCAGATAAGCCAGTGGAACATACTTTTTTTAAATTACATGAAGAGTTTTGTATGGCTTAAATGACACATAATGTGCAATTTTTGTGTAAGAGTTGTCATGATTGAAGAGAAATCAAAAAGAACTTTTGTAAACAGGTGGAATTATTATAGAATATTAGCTAACCCAGAATTCCATAGGTGTTACAGATTAAACTTGCCATAGATGTTTAGAAAATCAAGATCCATGTGGACTTCTGTTATTGCAGAAGGTTTAATAGAAGAATGAAAGTGATTAATTTTTTAGGAGAATTTGAAATTTGTACTGCCTAGACAAATATTGTTTAGGGTATCCTGCCAACATTTTGCTTTAAAATTTGTCTATGACTCATAACAGACTATTGGCATTAAGGTTTCAGCAGACCTTTGAATGTACAGTAATAGTGCATACAAAAACTCCTCATGGTATAAGAGAAAATTTGAGATCTTATTGCAAAAGGAAAATCGAGAAACTCTATGACTAAAACTCTGTCTAGGGAGAGTTGCTGAATCATACATTTCCCAAGAAAGGCCAAAGAACAAAAGTGGGAAGAAATCCCAGGCAGCATGGGATTAATTTTTCCTATTAAAAATCTTTGCTGAACACTTTGTGATGTGTCAAATGTTACATTAATTGCTGGGGAGGCAGAAGTGGATGAGGTAGATGGGGTGGGGGGCTTTCATGACTTCAAGTGGAGGAAACATTCATATTCCATCCCCAGATTCCTATCTTCTGCTTATGATACCTGTTTATCTCTAGCTCTCCCCTGTGTGTGAAATACTGGTTTTTTTTTTTTCCATGAAAAAGCAAGTGAAAGTGCAGTAAAGAGGAATGTACCTGGAGATCTCTGAGTATCCCTTCCAGCCTGAGGAACCCATGATCCCTTCTAGCCCTCAGTGAGCAGGGGCTCCCAGAGAGCAGAGCATCTTTCCTGGGTTTTCTCCATGTTTGCACACAGCTGGGGATGTTCCCAGGCAAGCTCTGTCACTGACAATCACCATTTGAAAACGCTCCTTTTCTTTGAACCTAAGATTGCTCACTTTAAAAAATGAATCTGAAAACTCATATGGGGGATTATTCTTGCAGTACATGTGTATTTTCCCTTGAAGGTGGTAACATATGGCACAATAATTATAGCAAGATTTTCCTCTGTCGTTATCATATCTAACTTTTTTTCCCGACATGAAATATTCATTTTTTAAAATCCATGGCCCAAACTCACAGTTTTCCTTTCAAGTGAGTAAACTTTCATTGGATTTTCATGCCCTGCATCATACAGGCTTAGCTAATCAGCCTCAACCAGCTCATATATCATAGCAAACTGTTTATCTGAACTGCGCAGTCCAGTGACTATGATGATGAACCTATTGAATTTAATGGGTCCATTTCAGATTTATTTTGAATTATAGTTTTGGTGTCTGTGACACTTATCATTTCTCTCTTCATCTTCCATCTCTTCTCTTGCCCCTCTTTGTTTTTCCTTTTCATTTTAAGCTACTTCCTCTTCATTTACTTTGTCTTTCTCTTCTGCCTAGTCTTCCTTTACTGGGCTTCCTCTTTCTTTCTTCCTCTTGTCTGCTAAGTGTCATTGCAGGCAGTCATGACATCCTTGCTAATAACTGCTTTCAGCCCTTGAAGCAGGACAAACAATGTAAATTCTCTGCTTTTTCTAACAGTCTGTATTTGGGTAGCTCTTCCTAAGAGCTATGATGTTTGTCCCATTTTCACAAGGACGTAGGGACCAAAGGATAAACATTTCCCACCGTCCCTCCTAATTTAGTCCTACTTTAACTTCCATTGAATTGTGCAGGCATTTTCTTACTCCAAATGGACTGGCATTTCTAAGTCTGCCTCTTTTCCCTTTCTGGGTTGCTTATCTGGCCCTTGTTGTGTTTTTCACTGCTCATCAAGCTGTACAAGAATGCCGTCTGATGTCTCTGGGGGAATCATCTCTTGGGTCTTACCCTCCCTCACTGTCATATCAGACAGTGTCAGAAACGTCACATAGATTTTTCCCTTCCATCCTAACAGCAACTCATTGAGGTGGGTCTCATTTTCTCCTCTTTAAATTGAGAAAAGTGAAGTTCACAGAGTTTAAGACATGTCACTATCACTAACTGGACTTCAATGGACACTACTGACTCTAAAGAAAATGTTCTTATTTCTTTATTATTTTTTAAAGTTTTTTTTTAAAGTCAGGGTTTCACTAGGCATTTCACTTAGGCCTTGTAACCTATGTAACCTAGGCTGGCCTTGAACTCACAGCAATCCTTCTGACTCAGCCTCCAGAGTGGTGGGATTAGAGTCACGTGCCACTGCACCTGGCAATGTTCTTGTTTCTCAACAAATTTATTCCCAACAAGTGTGCATGCCACTGGAAGAGAATTTCCTTCTATTTATTCATTTGTTTATTTTGTTTGTTTGTTTTCAGAGACTGGGTCTCACTATGTCATGCAATTTGGTCTAGAACTCTTGGATTCAAGTGAGCCTCCTGCTTCAGCCTAGTAAGAGCTGGGATTACAAGCATGTGTCACTATGCCTGGCAGGTTTTTCTTTTGAATTGCTTATATGTAATACAGCACTTTACCAAGAAGAAGCATCCACATATCTTGTTGACTGTTTCTGTGTTTTCCAATATTCCAATAGTCTCAAGATAGATGTCCTCTCTAAATATTGATTGACCTATTGATTGATTTTTTGTGTAACCTTTAAATATTTGTAAATGTCGTTCATTTTAAGACCATCCATAAAAATGAGCCCATCTTATTATTAGTCATAAAACATTAATCATTATCAGTCTTTTTAGATGTTCAATGATCTCCTTAAATACTATCTCTTTCTATTTGTCTTCTCAAGTTCATTATGCTTAACTTTAATCTTGTGTTTTGAAAATCTGTGTTACTCTTGGACATTTCAGAGTGAAGGTTTTGTGCACTCATTTATATTTAAATTCCTGTCCCTCTAGAATACCAAATGAGAGAGATACAAGTAACCACAGTACAAACAGAAGACAAAACATCACTCTGTAGATAGCTCGTCTATTAAACCCTGAGTTTTAGTGTAACACTCTAAGAAAAGCTGAATATGATTGAGGCCAGTGAGCACCTTTCTTCTTCCATGTTTCCTGAGTCTCAAATGACTAAGCATTGGCAATGTTTTCTTTCCTTTTTTTGGACATAAGATATCTCTCAGCTTGTGGTTTGCTTGTCTTAGTTGTAGTAGACTGCAGTGAAGCAAGCTAGAGAAGCCAGGAAGCATGTTTCAGGGAGAAGTCTCTCAATACGGCTGCTTGACACACTAGTCATGTGGAGAATTAGAAAAGTAAGAAGCAGGATAGCTGTGTCCCTCCTAGGAACACATGTTATGCTGGGAGGTTGGGACAGAGGCAGGAAGTGGGAGTGCTGACTCTGTACTTGGGCATCCATGTGTAACCTGGAGTGACTATGACCATTATTAACAAAGAAAATACATGACTTTACGTCTCTGAGGCTTCACAGTCAGACTGAGAGCCTCTCTTTCCTTGTTAAAACTATTGAGCCTGACAGGAAGTGTCTGGAGGAAAGTTTCCTTTGCAGTACATACTAGCTCCAGATATTCTTTCTATTCCCACAGAAGGCTTCCTCCAAAAACTGGGGAGAGCTAGAATTTCCCTGCTATCTTGAAGATCATCATGGACTAATTTATATCTATCTTGTTACTGTTGAAAAGAAGAATGGAGAAGCAGCAGTCATTGTTGGTCCTTTGGGCACCAAAACAGACAGATGGAGTCCTGGGGTTTTCCTCATAGTATTAGACAATCTAGTGCCCTTTGGTATTGCTTAACTGGCTCACCTTTGCTTGTATTTATCATTTAATACTCTATTATGGTTAATGGAAGGATAGCCAATATTCTTCTACAGTGGATTAAACAGAGATAAGCCTTCAAACAGAGAAACCCACCCATAGAAGTCAAGGAGAGAAGGCCAAGTAGATTTTGGAGATGTCACTTCGGGAACTTGAAGTAGGTCTGAGATCCAGAACAATCACTTTCATATTTACTCTTATTTTTGGACCTTGGAATGTGCCGTTTTGTTCTCTGTTTTTCTGGAGATTAGTGCATTCAACTCAATGGCCCTCACTCATTTTTGCCTGAGCTTTTGAACATTTCTTTTTCTGCTATTTCTTGCCTTACCAATCTGGGTTAAAAAGCTTCTTTCTGTTTTCTTTGGAGGCCCTGCTTCCATCTACAGGACACTAGTTGTTAATTATTTGTTTAATTGCCCTTCCACCCCTACTTCCTGGCTGAGTTCCCCTCAGAGCAGCTCTTGGAATGGGGATTAAAGTTCACTCAGGACCTTCAACTTGGAAGACATGGGGGTAGATGTATCCTATACCATCTTAATAACTCTCTCTCTAGCCCTGCAAGGGGGATTGTATTATCTTTATTTTATGGACGGGTAAATGGTGGCTTAGGGATATTATGTAGCTTGCCCCAGGCCATTTATTAAGTGGTAGAGCTGGGATTGGAAGCCAGTTTTCTCTGACACTCTAGCCCTTGATTTTCTCTTACTGTTGCCCTTCGGACCCTCTAGTACAGTTCATAGCCAGCAGTGACTCCTACATTCACCGCTGACTCAATTAATGCTGCTATCTTCATTTCACTTTCCTGACCTGCTATCAGGGGCACCTACAGCCACAGCTGAACTTGTCAGCTTCTCCTTCTGCCCTATTTCTGCTTCTAGGTCTCTCCTGCTGACTAGAAGATTTGCAACTCGAGTGACAGAGAGTGACTGATATCATCCCCACTCATTTTACTGTCAAGGGTTGGGCCTGTCAGCAGTTGGTGAATAATATGTCGGCAATTGGCACTGATCATAAATCGTTCCCCATTAGCTGTAGCGGTCAAATTCACCTCCCCAAGTCTTAGAGTTTCAGATGGGCTACTTTCTACTATTATACTTAAAAAAAATAGAAAAGAGAGACAGAACCTTGTCATTTGGTCATTTGATTTTTCACTTAAATGGGAGGCTGATTCCCTAGTGGTTTACCTTTCTGTAGTCTGAGAGGAAAATGTAGGTTATTCAGGATGGAGCACATATTTCTTTCCATGCTTATTGTGAATTGACATTTATCAGATTAGAAAAGCAATTAGCAGTTTTATTGTCTTCTCTGTAAATATCCGGTCCAAGTAGTGACTTTTATTTGTGCTTGTTCTTGTTTTGTTTTTCTTGCTATTCTCTGCTTCCTCTTCCTCACTGTCCTCTTACCAAATTTATTGTAATAATAACTTAGACATATTGAGCATTTATCAGGTGGAGGCTTTAGTCTAAGTGCCTTACATGGACTGACTCATATCATCCTCACTACAATCCTTTGTGGTAGGAAATATTCAGGGCAGCTGAGTATATCCATTCCAGAGAAGCTCTGCACCACACCAAGGCACCACTAACACTGATGCAATGTGAACAACACCTTGGCAGCATTATCACTCCCACTGTAATAATCAAGAAATTGCAAATCAGAAAGACTCCGTAACTTGCCCAGCTTCACACTGCTGTAGGTAGTGGATGTCAGGATTAAAGCTCAGGTAGCCTGGTTCCAGAGTCCACAAGCTCTACTCAAACTACCTCTTTCCTCTCAAGTTCACAGGATAGCCTGGCAAAGAGAATGTTTTGTTTCGCTATGTATTGTGGATAACTTAAAGTAAAAAGATTTCTTGTTTTATGTATGTTTGTGAAAATCTTTCTAACATGACTCTGTTGACTGTCCTGCTGTGATGAATCAGGTACCCAGTAAATTATGCTTTGAAACTATTTAAGGAAGGCTTCTGCATTTTTGTGAGTTTATTGTGAAACTCTTCATCTCAGGACTCTCCATATGGATGGAGAAAGGATAGGATCTATTGTAGACATTTAACTTTAAAAGTGAACTCAATTTCAAGACATAAGCTTTACTGTGCTCACTAAAAATGTGATTTTCCTCATTTTGAGTGTTATACTAGCTTGTAGATGACTAATGGATTGATTCAGAATTTTAACCTAAATCACCTTTCAATGTGAGTTAAATGAATATGCTCTTATGATGGGATACAAATATTTAAAATTATCCCTTGAATGCAGCCTCCCAGGGGCTTTATATATCATATATGTCAACCCAAATCAGGCATCCTTTTATTGATACTGTAGGTTGTTTAAATGAAATCTCTATTTTGTTAGTTTTATTACAAGGAATCTCCTTCCATCTCTGAAGACTGAGGTAATCCATTAAATGGGTGTTCACTTAAATTCACTCCTGAATGCAGCAATCAGCACTACTTTTTGTCAGGCTAAGATTGTGGAGCTACAGGACTACATCGCATGTTTTAGGGAACCTGGAAATTAAAAACACACAAACATTATAGATTTATTTAAAATGCTCAATGGCTTCTATTTCATGAAATCTGGAATTTAGTATTGCTGTTACATAATCCACAACTCCAAACATCCACTTTCACAACTAATACCACTGAGATCCCAGGGAAATCTCCACATCTCTTTAACTTTGTAAAACACAAAATTCTATGTCTGAGTGTTATGAGGGCTTGTAAATTAATTTACTGTGGAAGACAGGGGCAAATAATGATTTGAAGGATGTGGAGGGTTTGAGCAGAGAAAGGCCATAGATGAAAAATGATTAATATCTGAAGGCTTTTCTCTCATCATTTCTGGTCATCAATTTCTGTAAGGCTCAGGTTGCATTTCTTTTTGCTCTTCAACGTGAACTTCTTGCTTCTGGATTTACTCACAAATATAGTGACAGAGCAGCTTTAAGTATGTTCAGCAATTCATAGTATTTCTAAATTTGTGTACATAGAATTTTAGCTGGATGTAACATGAAACCTAGAGTAATAATGATTTCTTACACTGAAGATTCCATGAACATTGAAGCCTAGTGAATAGTTTTTATTTTAGGGAAATATTTAATATTTTATTACATTTTCAAACTTTTCTGTAGTCTAGCTTATAAAAATAATAGTTTCATAATTTTCATTTGCTAATTCTTTTTAGCATTTATCTTTTAATTATTTTAGAATTAAATAAACTTTGAAAGTTCACAAACTGCTGGGGGTAGAGCTCAGTGGCCTAGTCCTGAGTTTGATTCCCAGCACTAAAAATAAATAAATAAAGTACACAAACAATTTTAATCTTCCAATTTTTATGTGATAGCAATTTACATTTTATCAAAGTATTTAATATTTACTGTTTATATACTTTTTTTTTTTTTTTTTTTTTTTTTTGAGACAGGGTCTCAGAATGCAGTTCAGGCTGGCCTTGAGCTCTCTTTGTAGCCCAGGCTGGTCTTGAACTGATAAGGATACTCCTGCCTCAGCCTCCCAAGTGCTGGGATTACAGGCATGCACCACCACACCTGGCTATTTATATATTTTAAAAGAGTTGTATTTTTAAGAAATTATAGATGATTATGTTTAATAGAATCTAAATTATGTGAAACTATTGCCAACAACAAAGTGATTTTATTACAATGAAGGCCAGCAATATGTTTTGTGGAATACATAGCTTATGAATTATGAAGGTAGTGTTTTAAACATGACAGGCTCATTAATAGAACATTCAGGCCTGCAATCGTAGTTTCTACAAATTATTAAATTCAATCATCTTTTATTTCTTCTCAACTTTTACTCATAAAAGAGCGTAGTTTCAGATTTTGTTATTTGAAGACGTATTTTGCCAAGGTAGGAGTCTGGGGTATGTTTAATTGTTGCTTGATTTATCAATTTTAAATATTTAGGAGTCAGGAGTAGGGGCCTCCGGTTGTACTCTTGCCCCGGGCCCTGCAAATGTAACAGAATGACCGCAGGTTAACCTCTGTAGGAGTCACTGCGCTCGTTTATAAACTGATGATCATGATCTCAGGGCTGAGGTAGAACTGATAACGCATGTCCCGATGCTTTGTGAATTATGTGGCGCCACCCCACTGTATAAATTTTTATAATTTAGCATCACTGTCTAAAAACACTTTTAAACATTGAATGAAGATCTGTTTCCACATAACTTAGGGTAGCAGATCTTCAAATTGCAAGGAGCCTTACAGTTAATATAGACCTCTTTTATGCTCTTCCCCCTGTGCCTTTGGAGACGGCATATGTTATTCTTTGATGCTCGGTTTTTAGAGTGTTGAGATGTGCCCCTCCTTCTGTCTTTGTAATCTGCCCTCATCAGGGGTCATTACCGCTACTTTTTTTTTTTTTTTGGATTGCTGCTCTCACTCACCTTTAAAATTGAGATAATTCTCAAAGGCATAATAAATTACAATTTAAAGACACTTCCATCTCTTGTGAGCCTTCTTAAAAAAAAACACTCAACAGAGTACCATATCTCTTTTTTTATGTTGTCTCCCCCACCAAATATGTGTCCAAGTTCTCTTCTTGATGTATGAACTCCAGACCAGTGTGATCACTTTCTCTTGTATTTTGGGTTATTTTTAAGTTATTTGTTTTTCTCATTGGTCACAATGAAGCCTGGTATAGCAATTTCCCTCTTTGCTTCCTCCATCACCCACATTAATCAGTAAGATGAGCTAAAGGTACAGCAGCTACTACTGTACCTTTAGCATAATTAGATCAATTCTTCTGTTGATGAAAATTGTGCATGTATAAGTAGCCTATGTGAGGGAATTACTGACATGATGCATTAATTTTCATTTTTCATAGATGTGGAATCATTTGCACCCCAATCTAGCAGACGTCCTGAGCAAAGAGAATTGAATGTAGTAAGAGCTAGCTATAGATGCCTCAGGATGGATTAGGGAAATTTGCATATATTTGTTTTAGTAAAATTCCTCCCCAAAACTTGAAGGGTTGTTTTTTTCTCCCTATGGGATATGGTATCCAAAGATCTACACAGAGAAAGGAAGAGTACAATTTTATTAAAAAGCTGACAGTGTGTGTATATAACATTAACTGCATGGGGTAGCCTGGCAGCAGTTTAGAGTGGAGTTATGGAGGCTCACACCTCCTCCTGCTGCCTCCCCTCCACAGGAACAAGTGATGGATCATTTGAAGTCCGAAGTAAACCCTGTTGAGTTTCTATATCCAACTTAGGATTGTAACAGAATTAATTATACCTTCTGCTACTCTGCAAAAGATTGTCACCGATAAATTCTAATAAACAGGAGTACAAAGATTTTATTCATGCCATTCCCCAGAAATTAGAACATAGTAGTGTTACTTAGCAATGCAGATGTTATATTATTGTGTTGCTTATATGAAAATAGATATGACATGGAGAAGTATATCAAATGAGCAGGAGAGAGTTCTGAGCTGGGCTACTGTTTTGATTATGCATATGTATTCATAATGCAGAATTCACTCTATGGAACTTCTCTTTAAGATGGATTACTTATTTTTGGAAACCTTATTAGTTTTTTTTAATATTTAGATGTGTCAGTACCACCCCGGTACAATATTTATGAGTGCCTTTTAAAAATTGTACCTTAATTGGTTTAGTCTCCAGGGTTGTAAGACATGATGCTAATACCAGGTGGCCAAGTGAGCAGGATAGATAATGATGTGGGCTGTCGGTTGGCTGCTGCAGGTCTGGCCTGCTCTACATGGTCTGAAAACAGTAATTGCACTGTGGCTCTGATTTGTTATTTCCAGCATAATATTGTTTTAGCATTAGATCACCTCATTTTCTATTATGATTACTCTACCAGGACCGTACCTTCGGGTCCATATTTTATTTTATGTACTTGATGGCATATGCCAAAAAATCTATGTTAACCAACTGATAAAGAATTAAAATAGTTAGATGACCTGTATTTATACATGTTGCCCACAGCATGTATTCATGCACATGCATGCTCGTGTGTGTGTGTGTGTGTGTGTGTGTGTGTGTGTGTGTGTGTCTTTCTCTGGCTATGTATAGTTCTTACTTGAAATACTCATGTTTTATAGTCAGGGTGATTTAGGGAGCCTCTTGAATTATATACTTACTTAATATACACTGCAGCGTTCCCTACCACCTCTGTTCTCTGGACATCTCTGCACAAAACCTGAAGGAAAGTCAGTTTTGCTTGATTTGCCTTACTTGTTTGGCACCAGAAAGACTCACAAGTTCTAACACTGTCACAAATACATATTAGCAGCAGATGACTTTTCAAATAATAAATCTGTAAATAATGAGAATTGATTGACTGTAACTTTTTTCTTGTTTTTTTGAGACAGGTTTTCACTATACAGTTCAAGTGGGCCTTGAACTCACTTTGGAACCCAAACTGGCCTCAAACTCACAGCAAACCTCCTGCCTCAGCCTTCCGAGTGCTGGGATTACAGGTGTGCACCACCATACCTGGCCTGATTGTAACATTTACATTTGTTGGGATGTTTTAAATGCTGAGCATAATCTCTTGCCAGTAATGATTACTCAGTAAAGGCTTATTGAGTGGCGGGGTCAACAGCCGCAGAAACAAAGAGCAAGACCTGGGTTTATTTCTCTTTCTTTTGTCCTGCACCTTCTAGTGTATTGAAAGGCACATAATTAAGACATTGAGAGAATGAAATCTGGAGACAAATGGTCTGGATTCGAGTCTGCCTCTATGATGTTGGACCTCAGCTCATATCTTTGAAAATAAGGGGTAATAATAGTACTGAACTTAGGGATTTATAACAAGAATTCAATGAGTTAATATTGGATAGAGCTTGGAAAGTCCCTGGCACATAGTGCTATGTAGATCTTTGATTAAAATAGCAGTGGCAGTTGGGAGTGGTGGTGCATACCTGTAAGCCCAGCACTTGAGAGGCTGAGGCAGGAGAATCACTGGAGTTCAAGGCCAGCCTGGGCTACATAGTGAACTTAAGTCCAGCCTGAACTGCATAGTGAGACTCTGTCTAAAAAGGAAAAGCAATGACAGCAGAAAAACCAATTCCTCTTTCCAAGTACCCAGCATTTCAACAAACTAGTTTTAATGTTTTTTTGAAAAATAATGTGTTTACTTCCATATACTTATTGTGAATAAAAACATCTGCATTGTCGTCCACATGACAGTAGGAAAATACAATGATAATTATATCGAGAAGTATGGACTCGAAGAAATGCAAATACTGGTATGACTTTTTTGCATGCAAGTCTGACAGGACTTGGTCTCCTGGGTTGGTCTTAGCACTAGTCTGAGGCTCGTACTTTGAGGTTCACAGAGTACATGGACAGGTAGCAATTTTGTTGTGACTCTCTCACACTTAATGTCTTTGAATGAGCCGACAGAGCTCACGGCTGCACTGCCGGGAAATAACCATTTAAGGGAGAAGTGTATACATGCCTTCTCTTTTCCACCAATCAACAGGTTGTAATTTAAGATAGAAATGAGGCCCCTGAGTTCATGCTGGAAATGGGGGAAAAAGTAAGAAATGATAGGTTGTCAGCTTCCTTGAAAAGGTGCAAGGCATCAGAACTGAAAATAAAGACTTTATTACCTAGCAAAGAAGGCCTGATAGCATTCAGATATTACCTACATCTGCTTTAATGATTCCATTTAAGCTGTCATTTTCTGCATTTACCTTGCAGCATTCAAAAGCAACTATACTTACCTATTCACAGCTGACGCATTGCCAGCATCACGCAAAGGGAAGTTGAAAAAAAAGAAAGAAAATGGCATATGATGTATTTCAAGAAACAGTTTCCTTGTAGAAAATTAGCAGTAATTTTGAGGCCACTCTTAAAGGGAAATAAAGTTTCTCCGGAGATAAAAAAATGCTGACACTGAACGGAAGGGGAGACACAGACAGAAACAGAGTAGGGAGAGGGAAGGGGAGCGAGGACATTAAGCGGGGGAGAAGGCAGCAGGGAGAGGGAGAAAGGGAAAGAAAGAGAGAAATTTCTCTTGAGCTAGGCATGGTGGCATATGCCTGTAATCCAAGCTTCTAGGAGGCTGAGGAAGGAGGCTGGCTGTGAGTTTGAGCCTGACCTGGGTTTCAGAGTGAATTCATGACCTGCCAGAACACATAGTGAGACTCAGTCTCATAAAACCAAAAATAAAATTCAAACAGAAACTCCTCTTGCCTCTTCTTTTTCCATCTTTGTGGTAGTTGCTGCAACCCCTGTCAAGCACTAGGGTGTTGATGCCAGAAAATTGCAGATGAAGTCATCCTGCATTTATTCCCACCATGGTCAGAATTCTGTTACTTCCAGAGAGTTCATTTGACCTCTTCTAACATGCAAAATGCAGATAACAGTGGCTGTGGCTTCCAAGGGGCGTGAGGCAGGTTGCAAGAAATGTTAGCAGTTCTTGAAAATCTCACAGTGACTTATCGTCTGGAAATGCAAACCACTGTGATTATGGCAATTTTGTTACAGCTGGTCAAATATTCTGAATCAAATGCAGCAATTCTTTCCCTAAATAGTTTTCATTTTTAAAGTTCCAGCCTCAGTCTCATCAGCACTGCCTCAGATATCTAGAGCCTGAGAGCTTCTTTTCCTTTAAGACACAGTGGTTCTGGTTAACCCAACTCTAGGTCTGTACATTGAGTGCTCTTATGGCTTGGATCTCAGAAGTCCCCAAAGCCCATTTGCTGAAAGCTTGATTGCCAGATGATAGGCTTGGGGAAAGTGACTGAATCACAAGGACCCTAACTCCATCTGTAGGTTAGCACACTGATGGCTTCGTAACTTGGTGGCATTATCAGGAGATGATGGAATTTGCAGGTGGGTCCTTGTTGAAGGGAGTGGGTGATGGAGTATTCCTTTGAGGACTACATCTTGTCCTCACTACCTTCATCTCTTTTTCTCTGCTTTGCAACTGCCAGGAAGTGAGCAGCTTTGTTCCACTATATCATTCTACCATGAGTTCATCTATGAACTCATCAATGTTCTATGACCCAATCACCTTCCCAGAAACTTACCTCTAAGTACAAGAGATTTAGGTGGCATTTTTTTTAAAAAAATCTAAATCATAATCGCTTCCAGTTAAAATTTGATTTTGTTAAATTAAATTTTGAGCTATCCTTGGAGTTGCTCAAGCCCTCTGCCTAGCATGTTGCAGGAAATAGTTGTGTTCAACAATAATAATCTGTGTGGTGATTTTTGCCAAAGGTGAACTCCAGACAGTCATGGTGGCCCAGAACTGTAATCCCAGCACTATGGGAGTGTGAGGGAGGAGAGTCACAAGTTCAAATCCTGCCCAGGAAACTTATTTAGACCCTGTTTTAAAATTAAAATGTTATAGAAGGGTGTGCTTTGGGAATATAGCTCAGTGTGAAGACCCAAATTTTAATCCCTGGTGTCACAAAGGCGAACTCCAACCCCACAGTCTATAGGACTATGTCTATTTCCTTTTTAGAATTCCTTCTTCTGGCAATTTTGCATATCATTGGATTCCATCTATTTTAAGCTTTCAAATGGTTTCAAAGCCATTTATGCTAGTCCTATGGGTTGGGACCTTATTTGAGTATCCCAAAGGTTTCAAGTGTTGAAATTTAATCCCTATTGTGTGTAAGAGGGTGGAAACTTAATATGAGTGTCGTATTTAGAGATGGAGCCCTTGGGAAATGATTAGGATTAATTAATGTCATTAGAGTGGAGCCTCTGTGGCTGAGTCCTGCTAGCTTGAAAAGAAGAGAGAGGTACCAGGAAAGACATGGGCACACCCGCTTCCGGTCTCTTGCTGTGTGATAGATTCCCTTTGTTGCCTTTGAACTCATCCAGTCAAAAGACCATCAGCAGATGTAGTACCTCAACTTAGACCTGAGCTGTGAACCAGAATAAATGTCTTTTCTTTATAACTTACCCAGTCTGTGGTATCATGTTATTTGCAATAGAAAACAGACTGCTGGTTAATAAGACAATAAGCTCAAACTGGCAATTCGGATCAAGAAAATATGGTTTCACGGAAAGAATGTTGGTTTTCGGCAAGGCAGGCTTTGCCCACCTGTTGGTGATTCTGTACTGTAAGCCTTTTCTATGGAGTACTGTTGAAGTCATCTCTTTTTATTTTTGGTTCTGGGAATCAAACTCAGGAGCTTGCGCTTGCCAGGCAGCTGCTGTGACCCTGTGCTCTATCTCCGGCCCTTGAAGTCATCTTGATGAGACCACAAAATACCCCTGCTTAGACAAAGGACTTTGTGAGCCTCTTCTAAATAAATAAATGCAGGGATGAATTAATCAACAAAATCAGTGCCCTTGAGCAATTTACTTGGCCCCTTTAGATCTCCTGTAATCATGGGGATAATGCTTCCAATTTGAACGCATTTCTTGAAGTCATGTTTCATGGAAGTCATTGTAATAAAATATTTTGAGAGATTAGCACTGTATGTAAATTTCTTTAGGAAATTTTATGTCACTTCCTAGAGCTTATTCACAGAGTAGGGACTATAAGCCTCAGTCTTGAAAATAAGCTGAGACAGAACTGATAATCCTCTGATTTTCTGTTCATCTAGACATATAATTCGCTAGGTTTATAGTCTTCTTAAGAGAAATAATTTTTAATCTTTTTTTTTTGAGTAATGAATATTTCAAAAGAAAAGACATTTAGGGTTTCTAAAAGACCTGGTAAGGCCAGTGGCAGAAATAGAGGAAAAAATATTGTCTATTTATGTTACTGTAAAGAGATTTTATATCCCACAAGGTGAGGGGACTCTCAGAAGCACAGGCTATGATTTAATTACAGATTTTAATTGTTTTCACTCTTGAAAGGGACAAGATCATATCGTAGTTTGCTTTCAAATGGCATGTGGTGTGGAATATGGTAGGTATTCAATAGTTACTTCTTTAATAAATGAAAGGAGGAGTGAAGAAAGCAGTGACACACACAAAAAAGGCCAGGTGAGTAGAGAAGGAGGGGCCATGGAGAACATCCTCTTTCTGTCTCTCTCTTTCTCTCCTTTCCCATGACTGCTTCCACAGGGAGCAGGGAGAGTAGAAGGGAAGAGAGTAAGGTTGGGCTGCTGCTCAGCAGCTCTATCAGGCCCTGGCTCTGATTCCTTCAAGTCAGAGCTGTGGATATTGACAGCATACCTCACTCCACACCTACTTTTCACTTCGCACCCACTTGGGAGGCCTGTTGTCAGGTTAGTGCTAATAACTGAACAGATTAGTAGGATTTCATATTTAGCTTCATCAAGAAACAAATACAGATACGTAGGATCTCATGTATAATAAAGCTTGAGGCAAGATTTTCCAAATATATTAATTCATCAATCACCCCAAAGAGAAAAATATACAGGTCCCTTTCAGGGTGAAATAAACTTTAAAACTTGAAAAAAAGACCAAAATACAATTAGACACATTGAACTCCTTGATTTTCTGTGCTTAGTATATAAAAATTCTTTTTTTTTTTTTTTTGGTTTTTCTCCGGTACCGGGAACCGAACTCACGACCTTGCGCTTGCCAGTCAGGCGCTTTTGCCGCTGAGCTAAATCCCCAGCCCCAGTATATAAAAATTCTATGTGAATCTCTACATTTCCCAAGGTTCTTTTCTTTTTATTTTGTCTTTTTGAGACAGGTTCTCACTATGCAGTTCAGGCTGGCCTTGAGCTCACTTTGTAGCACAGGCTGGTCTTGAACTCACAATAATCCTTCTGCCTCAGCCTCCCCTGTGTTGGGAATACAAGTGTGTGCCATCATGCCTGGCTTTCTAAGGCTACTTTTATGGAGCTTTTCTTTGTAACAGAGCATTTTGAGAGATTAGAATTCTATGGAAAAGTCTTTAAAAAATTATAATAAACCATTTACTTGAGCTCATCCAGAGTGGGGGGATACAAGCTTCAAACTTGAAAACAAGCTAGAATGGAATCAATAACTCAGATTCTTTTATTTCATTCCAGAATTCACATAGTATTATTCACCCCAAGGGACAAGAATGTTAGTACCACTTTCCATTTACCAAAACAAGAACGAATACATTATAGTGTGTGCAAGAATCTTTGCAGTCAAATCACTTCCCTGCCTGATAACTAGTGTAGTTATTGATAAGATTGGAAACAGTTGTTCTCTGAACTCTATGCTGATAGTTCTCATAAAAACCACATCCTTATTTTTCAAAGTCTCTTTCAAAACCAATTAATTAGTGAAAAATTGTATCCTTAATGCAGCAGTTTCCCAATAAAAACCATGAGTATCAGACAGAGTGGATGCAGGCTGATCAAAGCGCCATATTATTCTTCTCCTAGTTCTGGTGGATCGTTTGGTTAGTATCAAAATTTAGATTTTAGTTTTCTGCCACCCCTGAAAGGGCACTTCAGCCAAATGTGGCACAAACTTGGAGGTGTTTAACCATCAGGCGTGCTCCTGGAGGACAGCACTGCGGGCCGGCCAGGCTGGTTTCCACAGATGGGGAGCAGCTAGGAGCGGGAAGAGGCAGGTTAGAAGAGTACCAAACTCTGGACAAGCTCCAAAGAAAACTCATCTCTCATTTCACACCTTTGCTATGTGCTGTCAGTCTCTCCCCAGCAGCCGTTATTACTTTGCAGTGCTCTGCAGGAGTTGATAGGCAAACGCCACGCGTCCCCTCGGCTTCACCACCTAGTGGATGGACTTCTTCATTAAAGATCACACCGCAGTTTGCCAAGCTTAATGGGCATAAATATAGCTACTCAAAGAGGGGGAGCATTTTCCTGTCCATGACAGTATTACATCTGAGAGACGAAAGGAAAACCTGCTAATTGAGAATCGCACTTCAGTTTAATTACACAGATGCTAAAATAATGTAACTGAAGCGCCTTAAAAATATAATTATCTGCCATGCCATGCTTGAGAGCGTGCTTTATCTTTTTGTGTTTAATGTACATGATCAAGAAGGAGCCAACAAAAGAATCATTCCTGGATAATTTGGGAAACTGGGACATGTTTAGGTTAGAAAGATGTTTCAGAGGGTGTCTTGCATTTGGAAGGAATCATCAAAGGCATTTTTCTGAGCCATTATACACAAAATCCCTCTGCTTTACCTGTAAGTTCTTCAAAGGCACCTGGGATTAAAATAAATAATGAATTTTAGGGTACCTTGAAACTGTACCCAGTTATCTCCTCCAATACTATAAAAATACATTTATAGTGTTACTATAAAAGTAATAAACTATATGTTTGGAATACTGTATATTTGGAAAGAAAGACACAGTATTTATAGTGTGACTTGAAAAATGCCTGAAAAGTTCCCCTGATTGATTAAATATTCCCTCCACCCTTTGTTCTCTATCCTTAAACTTTATCCCATTGAACTAATTGTATTTTTTCCCAAAAATTTTCATAGAATGTTAATTCCTCAACATATTCGTTAAAGAATAAACTCAATAATGTATTTTTTTTCTGCAGCTACTTACATTATGTTTTTATGAGTGACCCATCCCTTATTTTCCTCTGGATTTCTCTTGTGTCTATAAATAGTGTCCAACATGTATTAAATATTTGTTGATGGCTGCTGATGTCTGTGTTTATGATTACCATAGTGGGCAGCGAGTACTGCTGTGCTTAGGAAGATTCTCAGCAATATATATATATATTACTAATTCTAGGCTTTTAGGGGTGCAGAATCTCTAGACACTGGGATAGAAAGGATGTAGTTATGAGAGGTGATGTAGCAGGAGATGGACTCCATAGTTTCTCAGGTGCAAACTACTGGGTTAGATGATCATCTTGATTATCACTCTGATACAAAAGAACGCACATGACAGAGTAGGAATTGAGCTTGTGCTAAATTCAAGCTTAGAGATGTGGGTTCTTCAGACCATACAGTTTAGAAGGGGAGCAGGAGATTAAAGTGGAGGATCTGGAACATGAACCCCTTGATCCCAATCTGAACTCTACCTGACAGTGGCGTTGCACTTAGAAAAGTAGCCTATCTGTTCAATTCTCAGTTTGTTGTTTTGTAAAATAAAGTTACTGATAGTCCCAATTCCCCTGACTTACTGTAATAATTATATGAAACAGCCTGAGCAACTCATTTAGAAGTGTTTAGTCACTTAAGTATTCAAAAAACTTACCTGGCACAAAAGTCCAGGCTGATGGTACTGATTTTAGTCCAGGCTGGAATACTTTGCAAATCACCCACACATTTCAAACACCTTTATGTATGAAGACTCAGAAGGTGGGCTGTAGCTTCTAGAACCTTGGAGAAGAAAAAAATAATCCGTAAAGTCTGGGAATCTTGGATCTTACATCTAGTGCTCAGCTGATCTCTGTGCTACATCCTCACTCTGCTTATGCTAAGAAATGCAGTTATACTGCACTGGGTTGTTCCCAGGTTGGACTGTCACAGACATGTTTACACCCACATCTAGATGGTGCATGGCTCATTACTGCAGGGTGGGAGACTACGGGGTGCATGCACATCTGCTTGTGGGTCTGGATGCCCCAGCCCACTGCCCAGATAGTTAGACGTTGAACGTTTTTGGATGTGTTACTGTGTATTCTGAGTAGAATGAGAAAAGAAGATATGGGAGTGTTATTTTTATTTGCTTGCCAGTCAAAACATTTTTGTTTGTAGTTAATAGTCTCTAATTTTGTTACTAGTGAAATTGAAGAAATAGCCAACATGTACTGAGCACTTTAGATGTGTTATCACATTTATCATAAAAAAGACGAACAACTTCAATAACATCTACTTTAATAATGTTCTTCTCAATATATTGTTGATGTTTGATTAAGAAATCTCTAGGCTTACCTTTTTTTTTTGTGGCTTAGATTGATTTGTGAGCTTCCAGTCCTGAGCCAAATGAGAACTCATTGTGTAGCATGAGATACTATAGTACAAAGAAATTTGGGGCTCAGGGAGACCTGAGTTGACTCTTAGATCCCTTCCTTAGTAGCTGTGTGACCTTGAACAAATTGGGCTCACTGAGCCTCACTTTTCTTATCTCCAGTATTGGAATGTTAATACCTACCTGTATGTGTGTATGTAAAATGTTTAGAATGTAAACACATACCAGTCATTTGGTAGATTTAGTGTGACTTACTTGTGAGAGTAGATTTTATATCATCCACTAAGAATGTCTGGAGATTTTCCCAGCATAGTTCCTACATCCCTACAGCAACTTCCTAATCAGTTTCCCACTTGCACTTTTGTTCTCTCCACTATGTCCCCCCCCCCAACCAGTCAGATTACTTTTCAGTTTAAATTTATTTTTTTATTTTTTGGTGCTGGGAATCAAACTGAGGACATTGCCCTTGCCAGACAGGCTCTCTGCTACTGAGCTATACCCCAGCTCCAATTTCAATTTATTTTTATTTTTTAAATTTTTAAATTTATATTTATTTATTTATTTTTGGTACTAGGAATCGAACTCAGGACCTTGTGCTTGCCAGGCAGGCACTTGTGCCTCTGAGTTATATCCCTGGCCTCAATTTAAATTTAATAAGTGGATAAAGAAGCTGTGGTATTTGCACACACAATGGAATACTACTCTGCCATAAAGAAAGGTAAACTTGAGTAATTTGTAGGAAAGTAGATTCACCCTGAGTCCATAATGTTAAGGGAAATAAATCAGACTCACAAGCTTAGGTATCACATAGTTTCTTTCATATGAGAAACCTGAATTATGAATAAAGAGCAAAATAAAAGATAAGTAATAAAACTAGATAAATTTCTCAAATGGGAAAGAGATCAATCTGTGAGGGATAGGGAAAAGAGAGAATGGAAAGGGGATGAAAAAAGGAACAAAAATGTGTAATGTACATGGGCCAGCTCCCTGCAAGGCATGCAAACATTGTGTACTGCAAACATAGACTAATTAACTAACTAAATAAATAATATTCTTTTTTACTTTAAAGAGAAAAAACAATAAAAATGATACAGAATTTTAAAACAAGACAATAGGAAATTAATAATGGTTATTATATTGTATATTTTTATCTTCAAAGTAGTTGCTCCAATTACCAGATACAGGCATTCAAAATTGATCAAACAATATAAGCACTAACTGTTCCTTTCAGTGAACTAATAGAAATTAGTAGTACAATTATCTTAGCTATCTTGTGTATATATATATATATGTATATATATATAATTTCCCCTTTTTTTTTTTCCCCCATTCCTGTTCTTTCCTTTTGAGAAGTTTCTTTCTCTTTCATAATATCTATTGTACCTTTTAGATCTTATTTATTCTTACAGTTTCTTACACTAGGGAGACAATACAATGTTTACACATGGAAGTCTGATTTATTTCACTTACGAATATGGTTTCTAGTTGCATCCATTTACCTATAAAAGGTTTGAGTTTACCTTTCTTTATAGCTGAGGGAAAAAAAGAAATATAATTATGCCATTCTTCTGTTTTGACCTGTTTGGAATTTTCCATTACACCCAGGATAAAATAAAAACTCTTCTTAAGCAGACTGTGGTTTGGATGACCCAGTCCTGCCTATTTTTCTGCTTATCCCACACATCCATTTGCTCACTGAGTGCAAACTAGATTCTGAGATGTATCTCTGCCACCTGGTCTATATCAAACAGTACTGTCATTATCATCTCCTTTTCTTCATAAATTTGGAAACAATTGGCATTTATTTGCCTGAAAATTGTCTTTATCTTGTATCTCTCAGTAAATGTTAGGGTCCATGTAAGCAGAGGCCATGTATGTCTGGCATTAAAAGTGCCTAGTACAATTACAACTGCATTGTAGATGATTAATTGTTGAAAGAAGTGAGTAAATATGAGTGCACCACAAATTAACTAATGTGCTTTCACTGGTGACCATTTACATCATATATCCAATTTCTTTCACTATTGAAATAATATCACAATAAGTCCTTCATGTGATTTTCATGAACTTCTATGCTGTTATTCAATGGGATAAATATTTGCATCAGGTGCCCATCTGATATGCTCTCTTACTGCTCTAATTCCCCATCATAAGTACAATTTTATATATATTTAGTTTCCGATGTCCTTTTTCTTATCCTGACTAACATAATACAATTTTTTGATCCTGATAATTCTCCTTGCTACTGATTTCTATGCATTTGGAACAATGCCTTTGTCATCATGCATGCTTAGTAGACACTGGCTAAACAAGAGGAGTTCAGGTTGCATAAAATGTTAGACAGGCAAAATGGAAGGATTTTATAGAGGTGTATAAGTAGAAGTAGGTTAAAAAAAGGTGTGGTAAAAGGTATTTATTATTTTTATTCACCAAAACTGCAAGTTGAAACTTGTATGAAAGGATAGCAAGTTATCACTCTATTATAAAATGTGTTTTATTTTTTAAAATAATAGTGATAGATGAATTGTTGATTTTATTTATTTCTTGGTGTTACCTACAATTAAAAAAGCTTATGAGCCTCAGGTATTTGCCTTTGCCACATAATGTATTACTATTACCCAGCACTGAAATATACAGATTACTGAACATACCTGAAGCATGTAGGATGGTATAAACAGTCACTTCAAGTCTTAATGGTTATATTCTAATATATTTTAGGAAAAAAAGTACAACAAACTCATCAATAAGTAGTTCTCTTGATTTTTACATTTTGAAATTACATGGAAAATTTAAGTCCATAGAATATATTAACTAAACAACAATGTAGTAAAATTCATGAATACAGCACTTGAAACACATCTCAAATGTGGAAGAATAGAGGGAAGACACTGTCATAGAAGGGGATATTGTGGGAATTGACACACAGTATTCACATGTAGTACTTTCCTTGGGCTTGGAGTGAGGAAAGAGAAACAGTGCCTTTAAAAATCTTCCAACTTCAGGAGGCTACCAATCAGACTTCCTTCACACCTAGTCAGCTTCAAACTTTTATATGATCTCCTTGTTTCTACTTCTAGATAATAGACAAGGACTCAGATATTATTCATTGCATTTTCCTGGGAAGAAACCTTTTGCCTGAGACCTGCTTGATGTGTGTTTGTTAATGTCTCTTTGGTTAAGGCAAGTCATAGCGTCACAGCTAGTATCACATTCAGGAGAGAGAAGATTCTGTCTTCAAATGCTTAATTTTTTTTTATCATCAATTTTACATGCCTATAGCTGGTAATCTGAACAACTACTTTGAAGATAACAATATGCAGTATAACAAACATTGTTAATTTCCTATCATCTTGTTTTGAAATTCTGTATTGTTTTTAATGTTCTTCTTTTAGTTTTTATTCTCCTTAAAATAAAAAAAGAAATGCATTGTAAATTTGCCTGCAAAGAATAGGTGTCTTATCTCATTATTGGGAGTCAGTGGAGCAATGTTAGAATAATCTAGGCTTCCCCAAAAGGATTTTTCTCCTTTATATTTTCTAATTTTTCAACATCCCCCAGGTAATCTGCTCTGTGTCACCTATCTTCATATAGTAAGCAATTCTTTCTGTAAATGTGGAGATGTAGACTAACATGTGTCGGGGGCAGTGGTACTTCCCTAAATTTCACTTTGTTTGTAAAATAAGTGCACTTTTTAGGTAATCTCTAAGGTCTTCCAATTTCAAGATTGTGGAAATCTACTCAATTATTTTGAAATCTGCCCTTCCATTTAATTTGTTATAATAGAATAACACAGTCTGATTGGTTTATAAGCACCTGAAATTTGTTGATCATTGTTCTAAACGCTGGGAATTCCAAGACCAAGGCATCTAGCAAAGAATTGCCATCTCAATGTGTTCTTGAAGGAGGGAAAGGGCACTCACAGGAGCTCTCTGGAATTTTTGTGAGGTCACTAGTTCTATTCACAAAGACTTCACGTTCATGACCGGATCACCTCCTAAAGGTTTTACCTCCCAATGCCATGGCATTGGGGGTTGACTTCAACGTGTGAATTCAAGGGGCAATGAATAGCTATTGCAAAATACCATTCTGCTGGTGCTGAAATCATCAGGTTTTAGTAAGAGGTATTATTGATACTAGCTATTGCAACACACACCTTTGTTTCTCAGAGGCTTAATCAGCAGTGTAATGTAAATAACAACTATCCTAACAAAAGGGAGAGAAAACTTTGATTTGTAGTGTGTGCTGATTTTTCTATTGTAAATATTCCCTCAGTGGCTGATTTTATTATTTAAATTAACAATATCATGCCACTGAATGTGGAATGGGAAACAGATGCTAACAATTGGCTCTTTGAGCCAGACTGGATTGTTTTCCATCACACGACTGAGATGAGCTCGGTAATGCTTATTTCTTACTCTTGTCTCAGTTCACTGTGGTCAGTGGCCTTGCTGCTCATAATCCTTCTAGGACCAAGATTGAGAGTCTCTGTTATTTTGAATGTATTGTTCCTCATGTCCTGTAGGGTACTGGCGTTCTGTTACAAAGCTGAATATAAGACACAGGGGAGACCTGTGCCCCTTTTGGTCTGGAACACTTCCAATTTCCTTTGACCAAAAGTCAGCCACGTGGCTGTATTACTGCAGGGAAGATTGAAAACTGTAGTCTCGGTGTGTGTCCAGCAGGTTAGAAAAATACAGCATTTTCTTTGATAGAGACTGTTATGGCTTGTATCTAGGTGTCCCACCAAAGGCTCCTGCACTCATAGGTAGAGCTTTCCAGAGGTGGCTAGATCTAGAGTGTGGGATGCTAGAATTGAGGATATGATGATGTGACCCATTCATGGTGCAATGCTAGAATGAAGGGTGTGAATATTACCTGTCGTAAGGGCAGGTAGCCTGGATAAAATATAAGAGACAGAAAGCCGGGTGCTGTTTTTGTCACTTGTAGCTTATAGCTCGCTTGCTTGCTGCTTGCTGCCTTCTGCCTGCCCTTCTTTAACATGGACCATTTATCCTCTGGGATGTCCCTCTGCCTTGGAGCCAACCAACTATGTACTGAAACCTCCATGAACATCAGACAAATAAGCTTTTCCTCCTTTAACTTTGGGTGTCAAGTATTTTGTCCCAGCAATGAGAAAAGCAAGACAGAGACTCTATTCTGATAATCAGTCTGCCCAACAGTATCACTCTTTCTACAATAATCATACCTCCACCGTAAGAGGTAAGGAAATCTAAAATAAATCTTTTGCCTCCTATAACAAAATGTCAAAAATTGGATTGCTTAAAACAACAGAAATGTATTCTACAGTTCTGGAAGTTAGAAATCAAGGTATCAGCAAGACTGTGCTCCCTCTGAAGTCACTAGGGAAAAATTCTTTGCCTCCCTCTTCTAACTGCTAAGGGTTGTTGGCAATACCTTGTATTACCTAAGTTGCAGATGCATCATTCTAATCTCATTCTTCCTTCTACATGATCTTCTTCTCTGTGTGTTTGTGTCCAAATTCACCTGCTGTTGGAAGAATTCTAATGATTATATGGGTCCCCTTAATCCAAGGTGACATCATTTTAATTTCATGACAACAGTAAAGACTGTATTTCTAGCTGCATATTAACGTTGATAGATTACATATTTCTGGAGGACAAACAATTAACCCATAACACTGATATCCCTCATTAAAGAGTTGGTCTCTTACAAATCTCAAGAAGCATCAACTCTTTGAACTCAGAACCATAAGCACTCTAGAGGAGTCAGTGCTTCCCCAGCCATAAGTGTAAGGGAAGAGCTGGGGCTGCCATACTGCCTTATCACGTTGCAATGGTTTCCTGTAACATAACCATGCTAGTGGAGATGCTGATGTTTTGTAAAGTCTGATTCATTGTCCTGCTAAAGGATGAGGGGACCACAGGGGACCAACTCTGCTTCTGAGAGTTTTCACCCATCGGTGCTGCCTCAGGGGGCAGCTGTGGGAACTTCTTGACTATGTGCTCTTGCTTTCATGTCACCCGTTTTTAAAGAGTACAACTCAGAGTTCCATTGCTTCACACAGCAAAAAGGGCTGCCCAGTCAGGTCCGGTGATGTGACTTAGTGCATGAAAATAAACAATATCTGTATACCTCCCACATCAAATCAATACACAATGGGGTATAAAAACAGGTTCTGATAATTAAAACTCCCATTTGAAATAAAAGGAATGAATAGAAAACACACAGATGTCACTGGTCCACAGTAAACTGAAATTCTGTGGATCTGAAGTGGTCATACTTGTTGTCCATCTAGTGGAAAATCCCCTGCTGAGACTCTGGATCCATTATCTGGGGGATGTTTTCTGTATTTATTTCTCTTTCTGGCTCCTTGTACCTCTTGTTGAGGGGAGGGCTTCTGCCTGCTCATTCTTCTCCCTGCCACATTTGAAGTAGACATTACGATGTATGCCCATCTTGGGGGCAGTGTAGAATCTGTTTACAAGACTGAGGAAGTAAGGTTTGTTTTAAATCTTAAAGATAGAAGGGATTGACTAGTTTGTCTCTGGCAACACAATTCCCTTGAAAAGTTAGTGGACTTCTGAGCCATTTGATTAAAGTCAGTTCTACCTGCCAGTAACTGCAATATCCAAGACCTTTCCCTGGGAAGAGTTGAAATCTACTTCATTTATTATTATGTTTCCTTCTTTTAGCTTAGTGAAGCTATATTGAACATATTAGTCTTTTTTACTTATTTTTTATTAGTACATGTTTTTACTACACAGTGATTATGTTTATCTGGGAAATTTGTACATGTACATAACACATCTACTAAATTTTATTTAGTAAGAACACTTATCCCAAAGTCTATCCTCTTAACAGACTTTTAAGTGCACGATACAGTATTGTTATCTATAACAATATCTATAACAATATCTGTTGTATAGCAGATCTCTAGAGTTTATCTTGCATAATTAAATTTTTAAAAAATTTTATTCTTCTTTTTTTGGCTCTGGGAATTGAACTCAGGACCTATGTTTGCTAGGTAGGTGGTTGTCCTATTGGGCTATATCCCCAGTCCTTTTTTTTAAATTTTAAAGAGAAAAAAGATAAACAAACAATGAAACTGAGTTTTAAAACAGGTTAGCTGGAAGTTCCAAACAGTTGGCACATTGCGTAATGTCTTCATATCATAACTAAAATGTTATACTCTGACTAACAACTCTCCATTTCTTTTTCCACCAAGCTCTGAAAACCACAATTTTGTTTTGTGTTCCTTTGAGTTTGACTATTGTGGAAATCACATTTAAATGGAATTATGCAGTATGTAGCCTTCTGTGATTGCTTATTTCACTTGTTGTAATGTCCTTGAGATCATCCATGTTGTGGAATATTGCAGGATTTCTTTCATTCTGTTTTCACTACACAGCTAGTCCAGTAGGACTCTGCTGTTCAAAATCCTGTTCAGTATTTTCTTCCTATGCCTTGGGGCCTAGATAATTTTGATTTTTGTAATAATTCAAGGCTCCGTATTACTGGACTCTCTCCCTTTTCCTTTTTATTTCTTTTCATAAGCTGGTGAGTTTTCTCCTAAATTCATCAATTTGTTATAATATGCAGCCAGATTTAGCAGTAACTACAAGCACATAATAGTACACCACTCTCTTTCCAGCCACTTTTATGAAGGTGACAGGCTCGGAAGGTATAAGACCTTTCTCTCAGGTTATTGTTAGCACTGTCACTGCATAACAAGAATTACTATCTTTCTGATCTCTAGGATCAGATTCACTGTTATCTGACACCTGAATGCCAAGACAATGCCACATATTTCTGGCTTTTGTTATAAGAAAACTACATTTAAAAATTACATACCCATTTCCATATTAGAGTAGCTGTGGTAATAAAACCTCCTTGCTCTCAGTGGCTTCATGCATTAAAAGTTATTTCCTTACTCTTGATAGGCTGGGAGAGGGAAGGTACGGGGCCCTCTCTGCTCTACACAGTGAGTCTGGAACTCACGATCTTTCCATCTTTTGTCACCGCCATCTTCCAGGTGTTATCCCCAAACTCAACACTGCAGAAGGACAGAGCTTGCTTAACCACCTCGCTGTGCAAGTGACGCATCACTTCTAGACATTTCTATTGCTCTGCTGAGGCAAGAGGATGTAGAGATACCGTTCATTTAGTGTGACCAGAAAGAGGAAATGGGTCTGGCGAGTATCTGGAATGGTTTCTTCCAGTGGTCTAATTGTTTATTTCACTTATGAGTAGCTTTGTGCTACCTCAGTTTGAAGCAGGCATTGGGGTAAAAGCAGTATGAGAAGTGAAGAGGGAAATAAGAAGAACTTACATTGGAAGCATCCAAGATTCAATATAGTAAATATTTATTGAAATCTTGATATGTTCCTAACTTTTGTTAAGGTGGTCTTATCAAGCACTTTCTAGTAAAAATGCTAGAAACTAAACACATAAGGCAATTCATGATTGCGCCCCTTGGTGTTATATTACCTTGGCCTAAGAAATAAATCTTAAGGGGGCTGGGGTAAGTTTTCAACAAATGGAAAACTTCTCCAATAGATTCTCTGTTCTCCAGGGCAGTAGCCCATTCACCATAAATATAAAAGAAAAGGCAAATAGTATTTCTTTGTTAAATCCTTTTTAGGCTCCGTTGTCTGCTGCCCCGAGGATAGAGCCAAGTAGTGCCTGGGTACGGGGGCATTATGATAACCAGATCCTCACTGGCGGTGGGAACTGAGCTGAATAATGCATGAACCTCACAGCATCAATCCATACCCTCCCTCTCTCAGTAGTGAAGTGCTTTGTTTTTCAAAAACTCCTTTGGGAGGCTTCACAAACAATCCCTATTTAGCTCACAGATTCCAAAGATGATAGACAGTGGCCTTTTCCTGCAGGTAACGATAGCTTACCTTCTGATGGTGGAAATCTGATTATCAGCATCCTCCCTGCCAAGGAGGATGCTCTATCCAAAATCAAACAGAAATCTGAGAAATTGAAAACCAACTGAAAAAGGACTGAGAGTCTAGCAAAACTCAAATTAATGCTGACCTCCAACAGCCAAATACATGAAACAGTGTACTTATTAAGAGGCAGATTTGAGCCATTTGGGGTTGAGAACTTTGCTCTGCTGATTTTGAAAGAAAGAAAGCAGAGAAAAGAAAAAAAAAAAAAAATCCAGCAGCTGCCCTAGTTTCCGTGAGGACACCAGAGTATTTACTCAGCACAGAGCGAGTCTGAGCTAATGGTGCTGAGTGCCTCTAATGGGCCTACGGGTCGGGCAGGGTGAATTTTGGCCTGAGCGGAAAGGTGTGCCCACCTGAGGGGGGGCAGCTGTGCTCAGGTGGAACTCCCACACCTGCCCTCTCCCTCCACAGAGCATGTGCGCATGCTTCCAAAGCTCAAGAGCTTGGATCAATAGCTAAAAGTTTGGAGGCTTATGAAATCTTCCAAATTGGAATGAAAACATCTCCCCGGGTACTCTGCAGTGCTAGTAAATGGAAATGAAACATCTGAGTGAAGGCAAAGCATTCCCTAGACCTTCATCTTATTTCCACTCAGATGTAATCCAAAATTAACACTTGCTCCAGACACCCAGCCTATTAGCGTGCCGAACGATTCTTCAGCTTCAACGAGAAGGGCAGCGGCTGGGGGCCTGGGCCAGTGCTGAGGGGCTCCCCCGCTTGGAATTCCACCCTGGTAACCCAACAAGAGACACGCATTACCATTTAATTATAATGACAGAACAGATGTGATAACAAGGTTGTCTTCTCTGGCTCTGTTCCTGATGTCACCACAAGGGTTTCCAGTTGTTGCTCTTTCTCATTTTGTGCTTCCTCATTAATCTCGGCTCCTCCAGCTGCTGCCTGCTTGCCTCCCTGACATGTCTGACTGGCCCTTGTGCGGGGCAATCATGGCCTTTCAGACAAGTGGCTGCGAGGGGCTGGGTCTTTTCTGAGCTTGGTTCCAGCCATCTGTGCCTTCCTTCAGGCCACCACACTCTGCTCAGAGCCCCAGGACCTCATCTTCACCAGACTATTGCATTTTGACAAAAAAAAAAAAGACATTGCAAACCTCAGTGATTCCACTGTCACACCCATGGAAGAATTTCTCTTTTAATTCTTTGACTGCTGTTTGTATTTCCTCCTCCCCATGCTCCTGGCTACCTCCTTACTTCCTTTTTGCTCCTTCCTATGTTTTCTTAACTCCCAACCTGAATGCAGATGAAATTGTTTGATTGTTTTTCCAACGTTCAGGCTTACTAGATCCAAAATGAGGAACAAAGTAGCGGATTCATTAGTTTCACGTAGGCCGGAGATCTAAATCTTTTCCTGCAAGAGCAAAACCTAAGGATGAGATTGATTTTGGTAAAGCTGGGAATAAGTAATCACAAAATTTATTATACTTGAACTTTTGTAGGCAACTTGGTCTATGCATTTTTTCCCAGTTATCAGTTATGTAGCCCTCATGGGACACAGAGTTCCTGGGGTACTATGGTCAATTTGAGATGGGAAGGTATATGTAAACACGTTATTGAGAAGTCATTGATGTATTTTGCTTATCTTTTTATTTCCATTGATGTGCTGGGGATATAGTAACAACTCAATAAATGATAAAAATGCTGAGTGGGGAAGCTTAATGGAGATTTTATTTCAGTTGCTAAGGAAAAATTTAAGGTTCCATATGCTTTGTTATAACAACCCACAAATCTTGATATAATACACAAGTTGAAAAATAAATTCAGCCAATTGGTAATTTACCTGACCTCACTTACTATGTCTAAAGAAAGAGGTTATTGAAACAAAAGTAAGAAGATTCTTGTAAATGTCTGCTGTCTGCTTCATGATCCTTTTCCATTAAATGCTCCCTACAATTCCTCAAGGTAGCATTGATCTCCAGTTAGTCAGGTGGGGAGTCAGGAGCTGAGAGAGGTTAACTTACTTGCTTGGGATCACCCAAGTAGAGGTGGTACTCTAAGCAGACTTAATTCTTTTCAGTTTGTATTCTTTCAATTTTTCACTCATGGTGTTCATTTCCAATATATACTACCTACCTAAATTATCCTCCTCAGGACCTAGAGGAAAGGAAGGTGTCTGCCTAAAGTGAGTTTCTCCTATGCGTTTAGAGTTTTAAGAAGGTAAAGAGGAGAAAAATCATGTGAGAGGTTAGCACATGGCTAACTAAATGGCATCGCTCATTTAGTTGTTGTCAATGAAATGATGATTCTTTTGCAAATGAATTCTATACATTTTGACATGACTATAGAACTGGCCATGAATGCAGTGGAGACATCCCCAGATCTGAGGACTAGTGGCCTGTTTAGAGGGCCCACTGCACACAGCAATATGTTGACTTGCTCTGAGTGTATAGTTAAGGTCTGACTGCAGAGACATCCCTCAAGCTCAGGATGTGAGCCAGGGAGAGAAGCTAGAAGTCCTCAGCCTTCACAGGTGAGCTTTTCTTTTTCAAATATATTCCTTGCTCTTTAAGCCAGAATTGTACTTATACCCAGCAGGCACAGGGGGCTGCAGCATTGCTGATCTGATTCCAGCTGTCTTCTTGATCGATCTTCACTAGATCAATACAGAAAACTCATACTAGAGGTCATTCTTTAAAGCTGTAAGTTTAGGTCAAATAAAAGGAAACATTATTATACATAAAAATGGAGAAGTTACAGAGTTTGAGAAACAATCCTTGTAAAGGTGAAAATAAAAATAATTTCAAGGAGTGAAATATACTTATACATGCACATATACCTGGCAGTTAATATCAGTGTCTTCAAGGGAGGCCTATCCAACGATGCAGTTAATTTGCTGATTTTAGTTTCAGGTCAAGCATAATGGTGTTCTTCAGTCTGGGGGCCAGATGCCTGGGTTTCAACAACTATGCATCCATGGAGCTATATGCTTATAGGATTTGCGCAGAGATAGAAGGCAGGGAGAAGTAAGCCAGGAACAAAACCACTTAACCCATGTTGAGTTTATTGTGTGGCTCTTGGTAATTTATGAGACTGTCCATGGGGTTCAGGAGCTCTTGAGACCTCCCGTCTAATAAAATAGCCATGTCGTTTATCCTGAGTGAAGGGACCGACATATATCAAGAAGTACAATTTGTTTGATATCCTTTTGTACAGGAAAAGGAAAGGTTGTGGCATTTGTAGGTTAGTAAAAGCAAGGAAGAAGTTAAGGTATATAGGTGTGTTGAGAGAGACCTTGCAGTTGAAAGTACATAAAGGTCCTTTTGTATTTAACATCTTGGGGGCATAGGACATTATACTAGCAATACTAAAGTCTCTGGTGGGAGCTGTCATTTTCAAGACTTTAATATAGCCCATTGCGTATTCCTTCTGGTTTCAAAGAAGTAAAAAAAAGATCTCTTTGAAAGAATACAAAACATTTCTTTCTTTTTTTTTGTTTTTTTAATAATTGGTTAAACTACCCTTTGCACGAAGAGGAAGACACTCTGCTTTCTCTAACTGCAATGAAAGCTACACTCCTGATTATAAGGGAAGGCAGTTTGAGGAGTCTCTATTCCCAGTGAGCTTCCTGTTCATAATGAAATTCTCATGAGAGGGCTTTTGTAACTGCACATTGCGTAGTATAGCAGAGACTATCCCTGAGTGAGCCATTGGGCTTGGCACTCAGGTGTCCCAGAAAGTGAATATCCATCGAGTTTCTTGTAAAAGTTACAAAATTATAATTTTTTTTTAACTGGCAAAAAAATCTGCTTTGTGTAAATCAAGAAAACAAACACTGAATAATCCATGATTGTAGCAAAACTCAGCCTGGATAATTTAGGGTAGCACTTCTACCTAGGAGTACAGTATAATAGAACTATGCTTTTTGGTGTACGGAAGTGTATGCACACGTGTGTGATACTGCACAATGTGTGAGATACTGATACCACGAGGCTGAGGACTCAAGGGGATGCTGGTGACACTGGGACTATCATCTGGCAGATGGGATTTCAACCAGGAAAACAGATGTTCTGACTAGAAGCTGGGAGGTTCTTGTTCGCAGGATGTAAATGTGTGAACGAATGTGTACCGAACCACAGACTCTCGTAATAGCCTCTTTGTGGTAACGGTGCCATGCATTCAATACATGCCTTTTTGTTTCAGGATATAGGATGCCTTTTTTCCTTCCAAAGGTATTTCACTCTTTGGCTAGAGCCCCTTCCAACAGTGGAGGTTTGACCCATGCCCAATTTCAAGTAAAAAGTTCACTTCTTTAAAGTGCTTGTCTTTTCCAGTAGAAATCATTTAGCCAACTCATTCCAGGGGATCCTCGGCAATAACCATAGAGTGCCACTGGGGAGTAGTTACAGAAGGAGCCCAAGATTGTATGCTTCTAGGGGTCCCCAGAAATGGACACCCCTGCCGTTAGTCTGAGTGCTAGCCGGTAACTTATGTGAAGTTCAGACAACTTTGCAATAATTCTTCCAACTGTCTGACTCAATAGCAGTCTTCGGAGAGTATTTTTTATCTATGACAGTTGCAGCTTTCAATCCTAGATTGGATTTCTCCCTGTCCTCCCAGAAGATGTTTTAGTGATGTCCCAGCTTTAGCATATGATTGGTAAGGCCTTGAAATAAATCCCCAGCTAACAGAAAGGCATGGTAGGGCAGGGTAGAAAATGATGTTAAAATTCACTACTAAATCTAATACTCTGCTAACACTGTTTTTGAGAAAGGAGACACTTCCTCATTTCAGAATCCTTTCTAAGTTTTTCAACTCTGTTCTCTTTTTCATGGTCATTTTTCTGCATAATGGATTAATTGGCTGTTTCACCACTCTTCTGAAATTTGTGATGTCCAGTTGCTGTCAGGGAACTAATTTTCTCATCTGAGGTGGTGCAAGGGACCAACGACGTGAACCTTATAGGGCTTGGGCATCCTCATCGGCAGTAATTTACTATGGACTTGGCAAATGCCTTTTCTGACAAGGTCTTCATTTTCTTTATCCAAAACCACCTCAGTTTGTCCTTAAGGGACCTAACTGTCAGAGGAAACTGATAAATCAATTTTGAGAATTTTAAATAAATGAGAGGACATGGAATGAGAAAACAATTCTATTCAAAGCAATGATCAATGAGTGGGTATTTGTAGAAAAAGGCAAAGGACAAAGCGAACTTAAAAGTTTAGGAGTGTAAAAGGAAATGAAAGAGATGAGCTGTATTAAAACAAGGGGAAGAAACAAGAAAGGTTGGTGGCAAGAGAGACTGATAGGAGAGGTACAGAGGGGGACTGGAAAGAGACTTTTCCTCAGGAGGAACTTTTAAAGTGCCCTGGGACCTCTGGACTTCTCTCAGACACTTAGAGACAGTCAGACTTGCCAGTACATCATCCATGATGAGACGTCACTTTTTCAGGTGTCTCAGTCACCTAGGATCCTTATGGCTTTGAGCAGTTAAAAGCTGCTAGTGCAACTGCATCTTTTTAAGATAGATTGTCAGGGATCTCCGGCAGTTTCTGATTTTTAGAACAGAGCATTAGTAAGGGCAGGGGCAGTGTCTCAAGGAGGTTCCATAAAATTTCCTATCACCTACCTCAGTGTCCTCCTCCAGATTTTCTTGTTAATACTGATGCTTATACAACAATAAGCCTGGCTCAGTTAAAGTGGAATGATCAAATGTACGATGAGCCCTGTTTCTGAATAGTTACAGTGTGGGAAAAGAAAAGACAGATACGACAAATGTGGCAGACAGTGTGAGTATGCGTATGTGTGTGCACACGTACACACCTAAATGTGTTTGCAATCTAAGTGGCTTAAAAACAAAAAGGACAGAGCATTACAGGGTGAAGAAATCATGGACAACTTGATGAAGGATGTGGAACAGAAGGAGAATATAGAGATTGAATAGATGGGTAGGTACATTGTGGGAACCTTCTGATGAGAAAGGCAAGGGCAAGCTCAAAGGCATGAAAAGTCATGGTCTATGCAAGTAAAACTCAGGAATCCCTGATTATGTACAATACAAAGAATAGATAGTCTCAAAGGAGGAAAGACTTCACTATTGGGATAACAGTTGGCATCTGGAGCACACAGGATAAAAACAGTGATTTGACACTAGAATTAAAGCTGTAGAGCCTGCATTTTCTCCCTTAAAACAGTTTACTTTGCATTTTATAAACAGTTTTTAATTTTCTTCTGTCAAAGTTGTAAAGAATGATCCATTTTTTAATGTATAGATTACCATTATATGTTCAACTGTATTGATTTTTAGGACCTGTTGGTGATGGCTACTCAAACTCTAAACTGAATTTTTTAGATTTTCTCAATTTCTGATGTATCAATGAGGACTGCATTCAGCTGCAAGTAATACATAACTTAATAACTGATGCTTATTATGCAAACAGGGTTACATTATTTTTAGATTCATAAAAGAAATCCAGAGTTAAGCAGTGGTTTAACCGTGTCAAGGCTGAATTCTTCTTTATATCTCTGTTTTTCTTATTGTCTCACAGTGGGCCTAGCTATTATATTCACAGTCAAGATAGAAAAGAGAACAAAGAAGGATGGAACTCTGGCAGTCTGTCTTGCTCAAACAGAAAACTAGGGAAGGTGGTTGTGGTAGATTGACAACTGGTGATCAACTTGTAACACCCAGCTGCGCTGAACCAGCATAGTGCTGGGTGCGGGAGGCCAACGTGAGGATTACTGCCAGCAGCATAAGAGGCAGAACTGGAGAAGAAAAAGAGAAGCTGTTGAAAGCTGTGAGGAGCTGTTGGTTTTCTTGGAGAAGCTTATCATGCTGCCTTTTCTGATGAACTTGGCTGTTCTTATCTTCGAAGGAGCTTGGGACCTTACTGCCACTGAGAATGGCTACAGTTTCGTTTGGGGGAGTTTTGGTCCTCACTTTGAGTATCAATTCCTGGCTCCAATGCAGATCCCTCAGCCTGCTAGCACAGATCCTTCATCCCTCTGGCACAGATTTTCTAGCTTCCACCACTGACCTCTGGGCCTTCTCAGTGCAGGTCCGTGAAATAGGCATGCACGGGATATTGTCATGAGCTCTTGGCCTCCAGCTGGACTCATGAGGGGCATCGTTATGGATCTTAAGCTGGACTCATGCAGGACCTTACTGTGGGATCCAGGCCCTCAGCTGGATTCTTTAGTCTTTACTGTGCAGACAGATTTCCTGTACTCTTTTTGTATATGACTCTTTGGGTGACTATTATAAAATAACCTTATAAAATATGTGTCCTGTATTGTATTGTTTCCCCTTGTAGAGCACCTAACTACAACAGTGGTTCTTGGCTTTCCAGCCAATTAGGTGAGTTATGAAATGGAGACCAGGTACGGGAATAGTGTTTTGTTGCTACAAATATCTTCCATGATTATCTAGATATTTATCTAGTGATTAAAGCTTTGTTGCATCTTTTAAATATGAAAGCACCTGTCCAAACAAAGTCTATGGTGGTTCCCAGGCTTCAGTTATCAGTATTATGTAGCCAGTGTCTAGGTTTTCCCACTTTCTGGCATTATTTCTAATTTCAAATAGCTTTATAAGTATTATTCACCTTTTGTACTGTGTATCAACATTCCAGTGAATCTTTACAATGCCAAATATGTGACCACTCCCATGAAGTTATCTAGTGTCCCAGTATATATCTTTCTAGCACTTTCCTATTTTCAGTAACAATGATCCTTATCATCATCTTCCTAATGGTATCAACTGTGCCCTAGATATACAAAATCATTATGTTCATTATGTCTAACTTTGGAATTCTTCAAAGTAGTTATTCTTTTCCCTCTTTTATAAATAATGAAACTAGGGGTCTGATAAAAAGCAAGTGATTTACCCAAGGACATTTGGCTGACCTAGGTGCCAGGACAAATTCAAAGTTGGTTCTGTCCATTGAGAAGTCTATGTTGTTTTTGAAGGGCCATGCTGAGTTCCCCGTGTTATTTTAGGGATTCTTTATCTATCAACTTCCTTGATTGTGTCTGGATAAAAATGATGGTGGTGAATTCAGGAATAGTTCTTATTCTAACTCAGTGTTGGGCAACAGTTACCTGGACAAGGAATATCATGGGCCAACACCAAGATTTGCAGTAATGAGAGCTTTCCTCGATGAGTCTTGTGTTAATCACTAGGCAGAAGACAGAAATTGGGCTTTACTAACTAATCTCTGCCTACTGTTTGTTCCTAGGTGCTTCATTTTGAGGGTATAAATCCTGTTCTTGGGAATCTCCAGCCTTTGACTCGGGTCTTTTTGGAAAGGAACTGGTCTGAGATGTTTCTGTCATTGATCTTCCATGGTACAGCTTGGGCAGTGGTTGTCAGTCCGGGTTACACATTAGAATTGCCTCAGAAACTTGAAATCATAGGAAAGCCTGAGCTAAACCCCAGAGCTGCTAATTTAATTGGTGTGGAGTGGGGCCCAGGCACCAACTTCTTTTTCCCTGTTTTTTTTTTTTTTTTTTCTCCCCAGGTGACTTTAATGCTCAGCTTGAATAGAAAACCACTGGCCTAGATGATTAATAGAGGTACTAATGGAGGAGAGGGAAGAGAGCCCCAGAGCAAGTGGTTCTCAAACCTTTTGGTCTATAGACCATTTTATGGGGGTGTTGGAAGAAATAGGTCTCTTCAGAATTTGCAGAGATAATTGCATTGCTTCTGATGACACACCAATGAGCAAGGGGAGAAATAAATGACTGACAAGAGAGAAGTTCTGTGCAGAGAGTAACTTCGCTGTGTGTTTCCATGACACTTTTATGGTCTTTTAAGTACCATCATCTACATTTACCAATGAGAAAAACTGAGACCCTTTGGGAATAAATACCTTAAAGAGACCATAGTTTTAGTTAGTGGCAGAACTTGAATTAGCATTTTGGTCTGCTAAGATGTGTTCCAGATTCTTTCCCTCTCATCCTGCGGGCCCTGGCAGATACCCCACGGGGAGATTGCCCTTTCTGAACATCTGGGGGACATCTCAATGAGTGTGCAAGTTTGTACTCTGGAGGGGAAGAACAATTGATTGGATTTGGTTCTTAGATTCCATTTTTCAGGCTTTCCATTTTGTGCAGTTTTCTCACAGCCCTGGGAGAAGCCTATTGTGTACTTTTACACAATGCTGTGTCAGTGTAGATGTTTGCTATGGCTATTTTCAATTCCCCAGGCCTAATGCATTTTTGTTTTTGTTTGGTGGTAGATGTCCTTTTGCTTCCCAAAGCCCATTTCTTACTCTTTTTTTTTCTGTTTTAAAGTTTGATCCATCTGAAATCTATACATTATTTCAAAGACATGAGTGGCTTTTTTCCAGGTTAAATTATTTAATGGCATTGTTTTATTGAAGGCTTCAGATTAGGTGCTGACACTTATTGGCAGAAGGAAACACATTTTTCCATTGGGATAAAACATATTTTTTATTAGAGAAAAGAGCAACTAAATTGAATTTCTGTCTTTTAAATCCTGGCTATGGCAAATGAAGACATCTGGTGCTTTCAATGACGACTTACCTTTCTATCAAGATTAAGCATCAGCCACCTAGCATATATTTTCTCCCCCTCTCCCTTCCCCCTTCCTACTTCTGCTGTTTCCCCTTCTCTTACATCTTTCTGTTTGCCAGCCTTTGCTGCTCTGTTGCTCTCCTCTTCCCCTTGCCTCTGACCTCTCTCTTACGGCCCCTCCCTCCCTCTTTCTTCCCATGTCTACGCCTCTCTCTCTCTCCTTCCTCCATTTTCCCTCCTACTATGCCCTTCCCTCCCCTCACTTTGCCTTTCCTAACTTCCTCTATTTAGGTTGGCTTATCTTCTACTCTTCGTGTTCCCTATTCTTCCAGGTTTGGGGGTTTTAATTCCAAATCTCATCAGTCTTCTGGAGTGAATAAATCAGAGGCTCTGACAGGAAAGAAAGAAAAAAAAAATGAGGTTTGCTTTCTGCTGTCTTTCTTCATTTACCAAGCATTTCCGAGAGAATTTTACATTCATAAATGAAATAATGTAAACTCTGCCTGTTTTGCTACCTGGGTGAGGATGTGAGGATGGAGAGGCCAGTAGCTACCTGGGTGTTCCTGTCTCCCTGAGCTATGGTACAGAAGCAGGCGACTGTAGTTGGGCACCTGTTTGCTCTTCCTCCTAGAGGTTTATCGGTCTGAGATTCCATGCAGTGCATTGGTACAGAACACCTTTATATATGTGCCAAAATAACTTCTCTTCATGTAACTTCTCTACGTATCATATGCCCAGTTCCCAGATGGGGGTACTGGGCAAAGCACTGGTAAGAGACAGCCTCAGTGTTTGGGAAGAGAAATGTATGTATTGTAGCAGTTGAAAACGGAGTAAAAAAAAATCAACACGTGAAACGCATTTTTTTTCAAGTTCAAATGGGGCAGAACTGAGCAGGTTTGGAATGTGCTGCTTGGTGAAGGGTGGAGCATGGTATAAAGAAGGGAGAGGCCAGGAGGGATTTCCTCAAATTAAATTCCAGTGCTGGAGTGTATCTAACGGTGTGTGAGGGCAGCTTGGTAAAGGACAGCTAGGCAAGGCCATTTCCTATGGTGAAGTTGTGTATCTCCTGAACAAAGAAGGCTGGTGGGTAGCGGGTAGAAGGGGCCGATCTGTAGTCACCCTCATCTCTGTGTGGTGGGGCTATAGCTTTGCAAGGAGAGGGACTTTGACTTATCCTGAAAGTCCTGTGCACTTCCCTAATCACACTCTGCATCTTGAACACAGGTGACTTGTTAGGTAACTAGGCTTTCATAACTAGTGGGGTTCAACACATGTGATCAGAATCCCCAACTTCTAGACCAACTTTCTACCTGCTGCTGTCCAGTGGGTACCAGTGTATATCAGAATTATGTAAAAAACAAAATGTTAAACAAACAACACCTGAGCTCTTTCAAAAGTGTTTGGGGTTACCTCCTCAGAGTTTTCTTCTACACAAGAATCTAGCAATCTTGTGGAAAGTAGGTGTTTTCTATGGCTAATTTAACTAAACAGTTCTCAGCCACACTGTGCTAAGGACAGCACTTGTCTGCTATTCTATGAGCACTCAGTCTTAATGGTGCTGCCACCTCTGCTTCACTGGGACTCTTCAGAACTTGATTAGCCATGGATGTACTAGTTGAACTCAATTGTTCTTTCCTAACAAATGAGTCAAGGGACTGGGAGTACATGGGGTAGAAGATGAGGGTCATTGCTTCGAAACTGACAGAGAAGAAAAGAATTTCTAATGTAAGGAAAAATAAAGAAATATCAGTGAAGGACATTTGGTCATTGTTTTATAATCCTCATCCATCTAGAGTTGGAACAAAGAGGAGGCCAGGAATTTTAGAGATGAAAAGAAAGAAATCTGGAAAGATATGAACTTGGACCTTTCCTATGTAATCTGGAGCAGTGGATTGTAGTCACATTTACAACTAAAAAATAATCTCACTGCAAACATTGATTTGGCTTTTGGCATTAGGAGATCTGCAAGCCACTAGTTGGGCACATTCTGGACATTAAGACTCTCATCTATAATATAATATGTACTGTGTTGGAGCTGCAGTAATATTGCAGGAATAAGATCTACTTTGGTTACTCTGCCAGTCAAGAATCACAACATTAAATAGAAAAAATGCACGGCAAAGAGCATTGCAAAATACAGGAAGCTCTGGGGCAAATAAAGACAGTTTTGTGATTTTTATTTCTATTTTATGCTGGGCTCCTTTTCTAAGCCCATTGTTTGTGTGTCTTCTCTCTTGTTTCCAATATTGTACCTCTTTATCTGGGATTACATTTGTCTGCTTTGAAGAGTGAGTCACTGATAATGGAGCACGTATAGATGGTGTGCTCGTAGGAAAGAGAAATGATGGGAGCACATGGACTACCTTCTTTTATAGAAGGGACCATAGAAGAAACCCATTCACTCATTATTATATAAACTTACCCATTCATCAAATATTTATGGAGGACCTACTGTGCTATAGGCATTGCACTAGATACTCAGGATGTGGTGATGAATAATACATAGTAATTCTTGCGAGGGTGTCCGGAAAGTATTTTCTTGGAGGTCTTCCTGGAAAAAAATTGAGTCATTGAGTATGTGCTAGGTATTGAAGGATGGATTTTCCCTCATTTTATGTAAGCATGTTTACATACGTTGGAGGTACCTTTTGTATTTTTGGCCTTTATTTTTGTTTCTCTCCGAGGAAGTAAAATATTGACAATTCATGCACTTTGGGAGTGGATTTGGGATTTTTCTTATTCTTTTGAAAGGAATCAGCCACTGTGTTGAGCCAAACTAGAGAGCCGAAGGTATTGCCAGAAAGCTAACCAGATGATGAGCTACTCCATTACACACGGTAACACAGGGATGTAAGGTTGAAACACATTTGTGTTTGACCGAGAAGGAAGTTAAGTGAATGGAATACTAAAGAGAAAACTATAAGACTTGTGGAAATGAAAGAGCAAAGATAAAGACTTGTGGAAATGAAAAATCCTCTGTGTTAGAATACAGATCATGCCATCACTAGGGTGACCCTTGACAGTCACTAAGGGTGATAATTTAGTAAATGCTTTCTGACTAAATCACATCATTCAGAATAACTCAGGATGTGATTCCAATTTTTTGTAGCAAAAACAAGAGATCATTTGGTCAGCCCCAAATGTTTCTGAGACGCCCTTGAAGTCTTTTCCCAAAGCAACCAGCTCCTTTTATAGGCACTAATCTCTTAGCAAGTGGTTTATTTCTTGCACTTTTATATACTTTTTGTTTACCTTTTTCACGGACAGGCTGTGAACTTTCCAAATCTTTCTACTCTGATTCCAAAATCTCACTGTAAATCTGATGAAAAGCACTCAGTAATACCCATGCCACATCCTGAATTTTCGTATTTTGAGATCTGTTCCCTATCACAAATTAATCTATCATTATTAAATATGACTTCCCACAACACCTTAAGACGTGGGCGCAGAGTAGCTAAATTCTTTCCCAAGTATAATAAAGACACTTTTGGCCCCTCAATTTCTCATTGCCATCTGAGACCCTATTAGCCTTTATGGTCCACAATTCTATTGCAATGGAAGATGACACCCAGGATTTGGAGGCAAATTTATTGTAGATCATTTCCAAAATATCAGGCCCTAATCTCTGGTGCTCTAGGGCTTATATGTGATAAGCAAGCAGGAAGTACAGAGGCAGAAACGCTTGTCAATTGAGGACTTATTTTTACAATGTGTATAATAGTGACCAGCTGTGCATCACAGTGACCAGCTGTTTCTAAGAGACAGAAACAACCAGAACTGGAACAGGAACTGTTATTACTTGGGCAACTGACAAACTGAAGCATAGTGGCTGGAGGGGAGCATTTTCTGCTACATTATGATCATTCTGATCGTGATTGCTTAACCAGTTTTTAGATGTTATAGCTTTTCCTAGTCTCCTTGCATCTTTATGTATCACCACAATTGCCCATCACACACTTCTTACAACATTCTCAGTTTTTTCCTAGCCAGCTTCCTCAAACTCTTCCAACTTCTGCCAAGCACCTAATTCAAAAGGGGCTGACACATTGTCAAGTATAGTTATAGTAACCTCCTCATTTTTGTTATTGTCTGTACTAGTCCATTTTTTGTTATTATAACATAATACCTGAGGTAGACAAAATTTATAAAGGAAATAGGTTTATTTAGCTCACAGTACTAGAGGTACAAGTTCTAGGGTCTGCATTTGATGATGGCCATCTTGCTGGCACAGTCTGGAGTTGGGGCGGGTATTACATAGCAAGAGACAAAGAGTACATGTATGAATGTTGGTGTGTTCTGATCTCTCCCTTTGCATAAAGCTACTAGGTCTGATTAGTTTATCTAATCCTAATTACTTCTCAGAGTTTGACTTCTAAACATCAGAGTTGGATTAAATTTCCACATCCTAACACTTCACAATGGGAATTAAATTTCAACACATGAAACCTTGGCTTGGGGGCAGGGATTCAAATCATATCGAAATCACAGCAGAAATTAAAGTTGGAAAGTCAGTTTGAGCTCATTTATGAGATACAGAATGAACTTAGAGGCTCATACTTTATTTGACTGCCAAGAAGAAGCTAGTAATTGTGTGTGGCATGGTGGTGGTGGGGGAGGTATAATGTTACAATCAAAATTTAATGTCAGGAATATTTATAAAGCTATCAATCAACAAATATTTGTTGAGTGTCCACTCATTGCATAGTATCATGTTAAATGACAATAAAAAAGGAGCATACCACATAATCTCTGATCCATAGATTTTACATTCTGAGTAAGATATAAACTCCATATTCCAAACATGATAACAAATTATAATTTATTTAAAAACCAATATGCATAAATAGTGACGAGGGGACCACTCTTTTGGTTTCCCATGAGTGAAATTCAGAATATCCTATGTTGGAGTAGTTATCTGAGGTTGTCTATTTGTTCTGTTTGTCATCTGTTACTTATTCTAACTTGTTTGCAGAAGGCGGCTTATATAGTAAATCTGAGTGCTGCCAACATTTACCTTGAGTGGATGTATTAGATGTAAAATTTCCTAAGTCTCCTTTTTCCTCAAGTGTATAGTACATCTAGCTGAATGGAGGTTCTTTGTCTCAGTGATTAACCGTATCTTGTACTGTCCTAGAATTCAATATTTAATGACCCTAAAATGCTTTCTGAATAGAGATTATGTGTGTCCAGAATTAGGAGAATTGGCCACAGATATTTGTTGAGTGATCTCTTTTTTAATCCATGTAGATTTTGCCAGAGATCTGCATCAGCTTCTTCCCTGTTTGACTTTGAACCATAACTATATCTAGGGAGAGGGACGCTCCCCTTAGGTGCTGTTGGTCTGGGACAACGACTGGAACTGGGACGTTCTATTCAGTCTCAGATGCTCATTTCGGCTTAGTCCTTGTCAGTTAGCCAGAGCATGTACGCGTGCACACGCAAATGCATCCCTGATAACCCAGACAGTATGAAATGCATTCTTTGCTTTTGCTTTCTGTTTTGCTTGCTTTAGTTTTTGGAGGAACTACAAAAGGAGTTTCTTGCCTTTGGTGGGAAAAGCTTGAAAAAGGTCTTCATTGTTATGATCACCATCACTATCACCCCTGGCAGTATCAACATCATCAAAACTTTATGAAGGACTACTCATAAGTAATGTTCCGCCATAGGACATTTTGTTTGCTATGAAAGAGGTGTATTTAGAGTCCTCTGTGACAAGAGATGTCCTCTCTCTCTCTATCAATAGACTTGCTCTTACCTAGCTAACTTTGCAAGATGACTAACTGGGCTATGGAGCTTAGCCTGAGGCCACAGGCTGTAACACATGTAAAGTTAGGTCCTTCACTTTTTACGGGTTAGATCTCTTTTGCACTATACAGGAATCTACTAGGCTAATTGCCTACAGGCAAATAAGGAACTGAGAGTTAATGCATTTGGTGCTGATGAAGGTGCCAGTTGTCCTGTTGAAATAGGTGCTTCTTTTGTAACCCTTCTCTCTCTTTTTCCTCCTTGTGAGAAGTCCTTCCTGTCTTTTCCAGCTATATACTAAACCAATCTTAAAATTGGCACAGATGCAAACCCACACCTGGAAGTTATCAGTTTGCCCCAAAGAACATGGCCCATGAGCTGATAAGAATTTGAATAAAATACTTCAAGATTAGATTTCTTCCTTTGCTGTAGTGCTGCAGCAGGTATTTAAGTTTTCTGGGTTAGCAGCCGCCTGGCTCTATTGTTGCATGTGGAAAGGGTTTGTGAAAATGTTGTGGGCTGACAGATGTTTTGAACTTCTCTATCTCCCCAGCTGCACTAGATCTAACAGCCTGAAAGTGATTTCCCTTTATGATATTTCATACCACATTGCAAATCTAAATTGAGGCCTGTTTCCTAAATACATTTAAATATTAGCTGAATATAAAAATGTGAATACAGCCAACAATCCATGAATACACAAATGTATTTCAAAACATTCTACACCCCGAGACTCAGAAAATGGCATATCTGGGACAAGTGAAGATGGATACAAAAGACTGAAATGGAAACATGCCTATCTGTGTATCTAAGTGTTACTATTGTGTCTATCACCATAGTACCTGGGCCTTTTGTTGAAAAACATTTCTTCTCCTTAATGATGATGAACTCAGGAATATGCAGGAACAAGAGAGCTAATTTATAAACAACGTGAGCCTCATCCGTAATGGCCAGTGTCGGGAGGCCATTATGTAGATGCGTCCAGATCATTAAGTGGCGAGGCTGGCAACATTACAAGTTCTTTATCCAGTGTGCGGAGGCTGGGAGAGCGGGGAGAAGAGAAAAGAGATAAGAGGCAGGGGTTCCTTTTTTGTCTTGAAGGTTCAAAAAGTAATGGCAACATCTCAATTTTAAATTTGAACATCGTTGGCTGCTGTCGTGCATTAGTACCCTTGAAAACCAAAGTGTTGGATTACAGACCTGCCGATCATGTCTATGTCTTCTTTGTGAAATCCATTTCTGGGAGTGAAAGAGGTATGGATGAGTCAGTAAAAAAGCATATTATTGTCGTGGCTTTGTTTTTATTGTGGGATACATAAAATTTCCCATTTGCATGGTCACCAGTGATGCAGCTAAACCCATGCTGATACGCTAAATAAAAACATGTTCACTGTGGTGCGTGGGCTGAAGTTTAGCCTAATTTCAGAGTATTTCTTTGTTTTTGGTACCACGGATCGAACTCATGACCTCAGGCTTGCCAGGCAAGCACTTATGCTGCTGAGCTATATCCCCAGCTAAGTATTTCTTTTTAACATTTTCATAGGAAACTTTTTTTCCCTCTTTTCTTTTTTGTCTTTATCTCACTAACGCTATCCTCAGTGTATTCCACCGAGAAAAAGAATTTTCTAATCAGTTCTCTATGGAGTAATTTTTAGTGTGCTATGAACTACTGTTTTATTTTTTGTTTTCCCCCTTTTTATCACTATATGTTTGTGATACAAAACAAATACATTCATTGTGAGGACTTGGTACATCCATACATCCGTATATCTCATGTTGATCCTGTTTTTTTTTAAAAAACTCCAAAGTTTAAAAACAATTTTTGAGAAAAAGTCTCACTTGAACAATTTTTCATTTTCTATGTCTATATCATTTTCAATATTTATCTCATATTTCACTGGGAATTGTTAACCAAATAGAAATTCACTTTAAAAGCATATAATGTTTGTTCTTGTCTTTAAAAGATGACTGGAGTTTTCTTTTTTAACATAAGGGAAATAACATATAGACACTTTCACTCTCCTGGTATTTACCTAATGTGGTCTGTACTGCTGCTGACTAGATAAAAGCAGAAATGCGAAGGAAAAGTGTGGCTCTCCTTTGTGTAACTAGCCATGCCTTATGCCGTCTTCCAGGAATATAGTGGTGAACACACGATCTGATTCCTGACCTCATTGTACATAAAGACGAGCACAAATGCTGTACCAGATGCTATAAATAGGATAGAATTGCAAAACATAGATTTTGGTCATAAAGCATCAACTTTGAGAAAGAGACAAAGGTCTGTCTACATAAATGGATAACTAGTCAGATAATATGTGATATCGTACTATACATATTCAGACTTTATTTCATAATGGGACTTTCAAGGAAGAGTCTATGGAGGGGAAAGGACTGAGTGGACACTGAGGGAGATTGTGATTGATGGAGACAGTTTGCAGTGGATGGCAAATAGGAAAATATGTGATCATGCGTAAGGGCAAGTTTGAGTTATGTGTATTCAGAGGGCATTATACAGGTCAACATGATTTGAACAGAATTTTATGAGAGTACAATGTGAAAAAAGTTGCATATCCATGTTTGGGTTAGATAGTAAAAGACTTTGAAAAGCCTACTGAGGAATTATTACCATATAAGCAATAAGAGAGCATTTAAATTTCAAGTAAAATCAAAATAAATGCTTCAAAATTATGTATCTAAGAGCTGGCTAGAATCCTGCAAAGCCATCAACTTATAAGTCATGCTCTCATATAATAAAATATGATGCCAACCTGGATAGGTAGTATTTCTTCTGGAACATTCTAACTCCCTAGCCAATTAGATCACTATGTCTTTCAATTAAGATGTGGACTCTTTTTATAATCCAACCCCAGGCAGACTAGATCTTCACAAATCAGAGTCTAGTTTTTCTTCACCTCAGACACATTTATGGGATATCTTTAATTACCTCAGAAACTTGAAAACCTGGCATGTGTCAAGGGCCGATACACTGGCCACCCTGCTGAATTTCCCTACACTTTATCACTGTGATATCTGAAGCTGAAGTGAAGTAATAGCACTCCACTCCTTCACATGATGACCCTTGTTCTGTAGCTGTTCTGATGTCTCCGTAATAATATTATGAAGTTATATTTGACGTGATGATCCAATGGTGATGAGGGTCATTCTCACTACAGTGATTTCACTCTCTTTTTCTGAATCCCTTTTTTCTTTGAGACACTATGCAAGTTAAAGTTTTAACACTATGCAAATGAAAGGTTGCAGGCAAGTGCTATTCCTTTTTTGTTTTGTACCCGGAATCAGACTCAGGACCTTGCACTTGCCAAGCAGGCGCTAATGCCACTGAGCTATATCCCCGGCCCTGCTATTCCCTTTTTTAAGTCCAACAAGGATGAGTAGTAGGGAGCCAAGAAGATAAACTGTCTGCTTAAAGCAGCTGGGTGCATTATTTTATCCGGAAGTGGAAATCTTTAAGTTCCAGGCAGCCGCTCAATGGGAAAAACCAACCATCCTCTTCTAAGGGATTCCACATATCTCAAAGTGGGGCAATCAGAGCAATCAGCCACAGAAGTGACACAAGAGCATGAACCACATTTCAGACTGTTTAACAGTGTCCTCTTTGTACTTAGATGGCTATACTCTTTAGCATCGTCTTTCCTGGAAGTGGGCTGAATCCACTCTTCAGGGCACTCAGTCAGCTTTACTGGGCAGCTCTCTGTGATTCTTAGAATTTGCAGTCTGTTTTCCAGTGTAATCACTGGCAGCACCAACTTGTTTCTTTGTTTTTATTCTATGCATCTACCCCCCATTATTGATGGTCTATCCATTTCAGGACAATTTCTACATCTATACTAACCCTCTCCTCACTGGTTCCTCCTCCCACCCACCAGCTCTGGCTAAGGTCCCCATGACACCATCTGCTTGTTCTCATTTCTGACTCCTCAACAGAATCACCCATGCAAAGATCTTTTTATTTTCTATCTTCATTTTTAAAAACACTGAGTCACTGACTTTTAACTTGACTGTGCATTAGAATTAGCTAAGGAACCTTGCAAACTAGAAAGGCTGTACCCAGAAATTATGATATTGGGTGGTCTGATCTACATTTGCATAAAGTCCTGCAGGTGATTCAGAGGCATTGTTAAGGTTCAGAAATTTTGATTTAATATGTTTGCATTTCCTATTTCTGTTTCATATGAGTAAATCTTTTCTTTGTAACTAGATTATGAGGCGCTGCAGTTTTGGTGGAGTATTTTATCTTAGAGCATTTGCATTGTCAATAGTATCGTATATTGCTTGGGTTAATTCACTTTGCAGAGATGCAGGATGGAAGCCACTGTTCTGACCCCAGATCTGCTTCTCCTGGGCATTTATTGAACAGTTTGTACCAGGAGAGACATGCAAAAGCACCCCTTCCTCCAGCCCTCCCAGGACATGCGCACACACACACACACACACACACACACAGGCGTACATTTCAAGAGAACATTCTTGTTTTTGTCAGAAAAGCAGCTTGCATTCATTTTTAGATGTTTTGTTCAAGATTCCAGAATTTATATGCATGACAATATCTCCCGATGAAAATAAAAATCTAAAGCAATCTGATGTTCTAATCTACATCTAACCCCAGCTCTTACAGATTTACTGTAGAAAAAGCTGGAGCTTCAGAATCTTATGAGAATTTGTGCATAGACCAAAAGGGGGAAAATGGTACTGGTGCTGTCCTTTCTTAAGTGCCTGCACCCATGTGCCTCGGGAAAAGCACTGAAATCAGATGGGGGATCGTTTCATTCCCCATCCTGCTAGGTCTCCCTTTTTATTTTGTGAGATTTCCTTTTTTTCCTCCCAGGAAGTTAACTCAGGCTGCACCTCTCTGTGGGTGACGTGAAAGCTCACCACTACAGGAGCAGTGATAAGGATGCAGTGATAAGGGACCTGTCAAACGAAGTCAGGTGACCATCCCCACCTCTTCCCCCTCCAGGCTGGCTAGACTGGACATGGACATGCCACTCCCTCCTGAGAACCAAGAGCCCTTGTTTTCCAAGTTGCTCCTGCCCCTAAGAAAGCTGAACAGATATGTTTAAAGCACTGGCTAGTAATGATGTGATGCAGGTGATCTCCTGACCTCCCTCCTGAGGTGGTCCCAGGACTCTGAAGCGGTCCCCCTCCTATTTCCTTCCGTACTTAAGGGAGTTGGTTAGGCTGGGCTCGGGGAAGGGAGACCTCACTCTTTGCTTTAAGGTCAAGGAGTCCGCTCACAGGGCTAAGCTACTTGTAGGCCTCCCTTCCTTCTCCCCCTCTGGCAAGGAGGGGAGGCCTATTTTCACATATGCGCTCAGACATGCAGAAGCAAACGCCAAAATGAATTAACCGGAATAGCTCTATTAATTTATGCTTCGACAGTAATGACCTTAAGACACAGAAGAATTATATATTAATTTGTTTCTAGTGTATAGCACGGCTAAGTTAACACATTTAGGAGAATACTCTTCCGGCCTCCAGCGGCGAGGGTAAATGAGGCCGACCGCGGCTGCGGGGGGAGTTCGTCTGCGCCCCACTAGATGGCAGGCTGGCCTCAGGGATGGGACGCGCGGCCCGCGGTGCGGCTGCAAAACACCCTGTTTGCAGTCATTATTCCACACACTCAAAAACGACAGTTTTTTTTTCTCGTGTTGTTCATTTGGAAATTATATTTAAACTTATTTATTTACAAGGGCACATACATAATATGTATATTTACAAACAAATATGTCGACAGTGTCCGAGACACGGGAGTCTGCGAGGCAGCGCTCCCTGCGGCGGCCGACTGACTCGCGTGGACTCTCCTCCCGGCCCCGCCGCGCTCCACGCCGCGCGCTGGCCGCAGCAGCCTCTCTGATGCTGGGGAGGGAAGGATGTCTTTTGAAAGTCAAAGGGCATAATCCCTTTCAGGAGGAAAACTGTTTTAAACACATGGTTTGGTCAGCTAGAGGCACTCAGGGGGAAAAAAAAATAATAGTCATAAAAAACCATGCAGAACAATAAGCATCTTCCATTCATACGGTCCTCCAGAAAGAAGATTAAAAGTAAAACCAGATTAGAGATTTGAATTTTATTCAAATCCTTTCTCCCCTTTCCCTGGTCCTCTAATCTCTCCTACTCTGTTGCCTTCCTGTCTCTCCTCTCTTTGTTCCTATTTCTATCAAATCTCCCTCCTCTTTCTTTTCCCTTTTCTCCTCTGTCTGAATCTCCGCATCTCCCCCTTTTGGGTCCTTCATTCTCTCAGAATTCGATGCTGCTGCGGAGCCTCTGATCCCGCATCCCTTTATGCAGACTTTCCCTGTTAATGAATTGTTAAAATTTCACAGGAGCCGTGACTGTGCTTTTCTCTGCTCCTGGACAAGGCAGCTTGCAAGCTGCTTTTTCTTTCTGAGTGGAAAAGTCAGAGCTATGAGCCGATGGCAGGCCATTCCTTGTCTGCACTTGAGGGATGCAGGAGGGTCTCCTTCCCTCCCTCCCTTCCTCCTCCCCTCCTCCTCTTCCTCTCCTCCTGCTCCCCCTCCTCTCTCCTTTCTTTCTTTCTTTCTTTCTTTCTTTCTTTCTTTCTTTCTTTCTTTCTCTCCTCATTCTTTTTATTTTCCTTATTCAAGTTTAGCCAAGATAAAAATTTCAATTAATGAAGGTCCTGGGACAATAGGATGATGCTATCCATGCCAAAGGAAACTGAGATTCCAGCAGTCCTGTAAGATCCTGGATTCTGTGGTTTTCTGAAGTGGAAAAATTTCAGGACACAGTGCAATCAGAGCTATTCTGACGAGATTGGGCACATTCAGGGTGGTATGGCCACAGACTAGAGCGATATTCTTAGAAACACTTTGTGCCTCAGTTGCTTGGAGGCAGTCTGATACCTGACATTTGTAGTGCTTAATATACTTTCTTTCCAGATAAATTTACCTTCTTGATGGTTCCTCAGCCCACTTGCACATAGGGGCCTGGTGGTTGCATGTGCCTCTTCCTTTCTCGAGGGTTGGAAACTTGCCTTGTAAATACGGTGTGAGTAAAGAAAAATAGAACAGAAACTGAAGAGCAACTGTAGTCTACATAAAAAAGTGTTTTTTCCCCATAAAATTGGGTAGGGTAGGCATATAGTTATATATAGTATATATATGTATAACATATACAAGTACATTTTATGACCCATTTTATTATTTGGTACCAAACTGTGTCCTTTTCTAGAAATTGTGTTGTTTTTTCATCTTAAGCCCACCACAGATTTCATATTTTACTACGGCGAACCACGGAAATATCAGATAAGATCAAATGAAAATTATTCTCTATGACTTGTAAAGTTGCTGTTACAACTACTACATTTTGGGTACTTAAAACTGTGAAATTCTTTCATAACTTTTTCAGAAAAATTAAGTTTGATGAGACTTTGTTAAATATACTACGCTTCTCATAATAGGAAAATGAGAGGTAGCATGCTCAATATTTTGAATTGTAAAGAAATATTTCTTAAACAGAATCCCTCACCTCTTAGAGATGTTGAATAACTCACTCTTCCTCAGCCTCCTTTTGTTCCCTTTCTTTTACTTCTTTCTGTCCCCCTGCCCCCTTTACGTCTCTCCTATATGTCACTCTGGTCATTAATGAGAAATTGAAGTCAGCAGTTTACCAAATTAAAAAGAAAGAAAACCCCTGAATTTCCTCCTTCGTCTTAGCATTTTCTTCAAACTAAAGATGCTGACCATCTCAAAACTAGTAAATAGGCACTGACATTTTATAAATTTGTGCCCTTACCATAAACCTCAACCAAGTCCTCTTGATTATTCCAGGAAAATCTTTCCTCTCAGCCAATACTGGTCACATTTAGAAATCCTTAGAAAAATAAATTGTTCTTCTCTTCTTCTACTGCGGCCTGCTTCCCGTTGTTCAGTGAATAATTGAGCACTTTATTTTAATCAGGAACTCTTTTCAGAGGGGGTGCTGGAGAGGGTTAATTGCTAGGGTAGCACAACTATGGGAGTTCAGCTTACTGGGGTGCTAATTGGGTAACAGGTGAACATAAATAGTAGGGAGAAGCAGGAAATTAGATCATAGGAGGGAAATGTAGATGTTAAGCTCCATAATCTTTATAAATGTGCTTAAATCTCAGGTGGCATAAATTGGAGACCCAGCTGTTTTCCCTTCACCAAATTCAGCTTCGTTGCTGCCCTTGGGATTGGCTTGAAAGAGGTAGGGAGGTGGGTTTCTCGTTGAGTAGACTGTTAGCTGGACCAGACTGTGGGCTGGAGTGTTCAGCATCATTGGTGCAGGTAAAATAGCTGTCTGTGAGGCTGCGCTGACTCTCGAGGACAGCGGGAGGTTCAGAATATCCCCTTCTTCCTGTGTCTACCCAGCATTGTGTGTCCTTTAGTAGGATTCCATACTGTTCCACTCACAAACAAAAGTTAGGTTTTCATCATAAACACATTTAGAAAGGTGGAAGATTGTTTCCATTTTTAAGCATATTGACTTGAAAGCATACTCCTTCTTTCCCCAAGATCAGTTTAGAAAGAGAGACTAGAACAGTGATTCTCATTCTTGGTGTGTGAATCGCCCAGGGGAAGTTTAAAACTGCCTCTGCCCAGGCTATACCCATACCAATCAAGTTAGAATCTCTGAGGGTGGAATTCACACATCAGTGAACTTCAGAACATCCCAGCTGATTCTAATGTGTGTCCAGGCTGGAATCCAGGGACTAGAGAGAAAAGCAGCTTGCAGAAGAAAAACTCTCCTGTAACTGTATGTGATGTAGTGTGATTATTTTGTGTTTTAATGTCCTACTTTGGGATTTCTAGACAGGAAAAAGGAAGATTGTGTGCAGGGGCTGCCGATGCATTAAAACATGTTATAATTCTTGTGTGACTGGCCTGGGAGGAAAGAGTCATAGTTGAGACTCAAATTAAGATCTGGGGAAGAAGAGTTCTGTAGAAGTGGAGCTGGGATTCAGTCTCACTTCAGAGTGAGAAAGGTGAAGATATTTTTAAATATTCTGGATTCCAAACCACTATATATCTTACAGTTCTCATGGAATCACTGCATAAGTGGACCTGATTTGTTTTCAGGTTGTTATTCAGCCTATCACAGAGGTCGATTAGCCCATATTGTTGGTACGAATGCATTCATTCTAACAGTTGAGTGGGTATTCTTTTCTCTATATTTCCAGCAATATTTGGCATTATCCAGTGTTCTAACTTTTGTTATTCAGACAGGAATAAAGCATCTCATAATTTTAATTTGCCTTTTTTTGATTATAACTGAGCTTCAATATTTTTCCATATATTTGATAATCAGCTGGATTTCCATGTCTGTGAATTATCTGTTCATAACTTTTGATTGTTTTTATTTTGGTTTCCTGTTTATCAATTGATTGATTGTTAATTTGCCAAAATATAGTTCATATTGTAGAGCTGTGCTGTCCAATATGGTAGCAACTAGTCCCTTAGCACTATGTAAATTTCATTAAGTGGAAGTACAATTAAAAGTCAGCACCTGAGCCAAATTAGCAACATCTCAAATGTTTGTTTGTTACTACATAAGTATCATATTAGTTATATTTTTCATTATAATGATATATGAAGCAGGTTAGCTTTATCAAGAAAGATGTACTTAGCTAACATATCTAGAGATTCAAAAGTAAGACACAGGCATTAGTGATAGCATCACAGTGATGGAATGGGGGGAGAGATTGTATGATTAAGTAGGAGGTGAACAAAGATGCAAGGGTCAGCTTAGGCTTTTATCACAACACACTCTGCAAACTTACTTCAGTATCCTTTCCAAAGGCAGTACTCCCATCTTCTTAAGGATCTCCAGTAAGTCTGACTTCTTAAAGTTTCCATCATCTCCAACATCACCACAGTGAAGATCATGTTCTCAATATGTGAATGTTTGGTCCAACACTTAAACCATATCTAAGCCTCAGCATCTACCAGATTATACACTGTGGAGAATATCTCCATTGTTAAAGAAAATTGCTTTGAACAGTTTTGTTACAGAGGTATTGATTTAGATATATGATATGGTTTTAGAGAGCTGTGACATAGTTTTAGATATGATTAATATATTCCAAATCTCCCATCAATCAGTTGCATGATGTGACAGACAGAAGGTGTCTGCCCATTCTGGACCTTCCTTTTAGTAAGTATAGTTTATGTCTCTTTACCATGAATCTGGAATTATTTTCACCAATGGGAGGTGTGCAGTTTCTTAATGCAAGTCTAACTGAACTGGTTGCTTTGCTCTTCTGCATCTTAACGCATTGTTTCTTGGAGCTCTGAGCCTTTACTTAAAATACCTTGTTGTTCTGAAGCTATGGAGAGACCACATCAAGGTGGTCTGGTCAACAGTACCCACTGAGCCCAGCCCAAGAGCAGTCTTTACCCAGACACCAGACATTTCAGGCAAGCTTTCCTGGGTAGCCCACTTGCTGAGAACTACCGATAAATTTTGTCAATGCGACGTGGAATAGAAAAATAGTGCAGTGAGCCTTTTCTGAATTCTTAACACATAAAATATTTTAAAAATATGTTTTCTTACACCACTAAATCTCAGGATATTTTAAAATGCAGCAATAGATAGCCAGAATATATAATACTTTAAAAAATCATAAATTTATATGTATAAAACAGTTTAATTCATATACTATTGAATAGGAGCTATGAAGAACAGAGCCTTTGCAACAGATAGACTGACATTTGGATTATGGCCCTGCCTGTTGAAAGGCCCTGCCTTATATAATGAATATCATTGCTTTTACAATCTAAAAACCCAACATACCTCAATACAAAGAACACTAATTTTGAGAACACATTTTTTTTTTTTTTTTGTACCGGGAATCGAACTCAGAATCTTGAGCTTGCCAGGCACGTGCTTGTGCCACTGAGGTATATCCCCGGCCCCGAGAACACGCGTTCAAAGGTCTTTATAGAAAGAAAAGATCTCCTACTGAAAAGCCTTGTAGTTCTTCCCTTTCCTCTTAGTCTTTCATCGCTGTCTTCTAGAATTGCCCCATTTGGCGCACTAGGTCTGAGACACATGTTCCAGTTAAAGGTAGGGACAGACTGTTGTAGAAAATATGGCTTTCACCAAGCAATCATTTCTTCAGTTGCTTAAGTCATATTGAGGTTTCACTCAATGAAGTGCAGAAATACGTTGTAGGATTCTTTGTCAGGGCTTTGTCTGTCTTCAGCCCACTGCTTATGCATTAAACCACCCGTGCCTCTAGGGTTTGCCACCTCTGCTCTGAGGTCGCTTCACCTGAGTTTGATGTGTTGAATGTATTTTAAAATTTTTATATAATTCTATTTTTTTGTATAATCTCTCTTGGTATTGACTTTTATAATCCTATAGGAATCAAAACAATTTTTACAGCCTGACTTCTAAGTGAGTCTCCACTCTTGCCTTTTGTTCTGAATGGAAATGTCAGTACTTGTGGGACTGTGAGGTCACCATAAGGATATTGCTGGAAATAGTGGTCAGCGTCTCCCTTGAATTCCACTTAGCTGGGCCTGAGACCCAACCTTGAAGAGATACTACATTGACCAAGAAATCACCACTATCAAAGCAACTCTAATCTCAGGCCTTGACTCACTGAGATGATAGGACCTTAGTAGAGACACTGTCCAATGCTTCAAGAAAGTTTCTGAAAGTCAACACTTCTTAATTAGGTTTATATTTTGCCATCAAGTTCATTCTCAACCCTGAAGTTCTGGATTCTGAAAGGTCCTTAGGAATACGTACTTGCACAGATACTTGGAACTTCCTCTATAATTTTTATTCTTTTGTTGTCCTTGAACCTATTGCTTCTCTCTTAACATACACAGATAAAAACAAATCTTAACAATAAGGTCCTATCATTAAAAAGTTGCATTCAAAGATCTGAAAAGCATTATCCCATCCTTTAGGTCCATTTTCCACCTTCTCTTCCCTTCACACCCTCCAAATCAGTAATTCACCAGGCTTCTAATTTTGTAACAAGATAAAGTTACTTATCAGTCTTAGTCTCATATTCTTGTACTCCAAAATATTCTGTTCCAAAATTTGAGAGTTTGGAGGCCTTTATTGTTCAAAATATTGCAGATATTCTGCTTTCTAGGAAATCATTATGGAACTCGCCATGCAGAATTACTGTCCTCCAGTTTGCTCCCATTGCATTTTGCCTTTCCATTCTTAAAAATGTTTATGCAGCAGTGGCCGATAGCAGTGATGGTGAGACTTTCAGAGATGAGTGTGCAAACTACAACCCAGAAACCACTTCTATATCTCAAAGTGCCAAAACTGCAATTAAACCTGATGTACTTTTAGTTTAGGAAAAACAATTTATACATTAACATCTTTTATCTTTAAAGTAAAACAAATAACCTGCATGTCATAGGTTTGCTACCACTGACCTTATGTGTGTTTCCTTATTTAGGCCATGAAGTTTTTACAAGCAGAGACAAAACATTGTCATTTTCTGTACCTTCTCCTGTGTCCTGTCCAATGGCATCTATACCAGTAGTGATCCAAAGTGCCAAAAGACTGTGGTAAATTGAATGGCTAAGAAAACACTATGAAAACCTATGAAAGAATGTGAAAACTGAAAGTATTTTAAAAGCATTTGAAACAGAAAGTATTTTATCCCTTCTTATTTTATGGCAGATTGTTTCTAATTTGCCCTTTTTCTCTGCTGAGAACCTATCACTTTTCAGCTGGTTTGACATTTGCAGAAAGTCTACATTTTGCTGTCTTGCTCTTGCTTACCTGGAGGTGAGTGTCATTGTCCTTGTTCCAAACCATATCTTAAGAAAGTTTTTCTCTTTCAGAAGACTCTGCCCCCTGCTGCACTCACAGTTACTGTAGACATTTAGGAAACTTATGAAAGACGAAAAGGAACTTAAAGAAAACATTCTTTTAAAATAAACCCTCCCTCATTTTTTTAAACCTTTGGATATATTGACAAGCCCATCAAATTCTATGTGGCAGGAAATGAATCATACTACAAATATTGATCAAGAAACATGTTTGTTGCTGATCAGAGATAACATTAGTTGTAAAAATGTGCATTTTGGTCAATATTTATTCCTTCCTAAAATTACACAATTATGTTTTCTTCTCTGAAACTCAATTTGTCCAATTTTCTCTAATGCAATTTCCTGTACCTATGTATAATTTATTTATATGATTAGTGCATCCTCTGTGGAAACTTAAACTGATATAACTTCCTTTGAACAACATATCTGGGGCAGTTATGATATGCTATCATCAGCTAAGGGAAATTTCTAGCTCATGAGTCACAAAAAACAGATGTAAGTAAACAATTGCTCACAGTGATCCATTTTCATAGGGTTGTTTTTCTCAAGGTAGGGGCAGACAGGGTTTATGCTGGTCATATAGCTGATGTCTTCCAATATTAAATGTAGTCAGGTCTTGTTGGGCAACAAGATGACAGTTAACAAAACATAGGACTTCGAGCTACTATTTGTTTCCTAAGACATATTATACTCATTAACTGATTCACGTAATGTATACTTTATAAGAAAAAGAGCTGCTAAATAATAATCTGGTCACAGTGAGTGTTATGGCTTGTGTCTAGATGGTTCCCCAAAGCCTCATACACTCATAGGTGGGGCTTTTTTGGAGGTGACTGGATCTAGGGTGTGTGATGCTGGGATTGATTCATGGTTCAATTCTAAGGTTAAGGGTATGAGTGCTACCTATTCTACAGGCCTGTATCCTTGATAAACCGTAAGAGATGGAAAGTGGCTTGCTGCTTGTTGCTTGCTGCTTTGCTGCCTTTTGCCTTCTGCTTGCCACAAACTGTTTTTCCTTTGTGATACCCCTCTGCTATGGCACCCCACCTTGGAGCCAGCCAACTACAAACTGAAATCGCTACAAACTGTGAGCCAAGTAAACCTTTCCTCCTGTAACTTTGACTCGTGGATAGTTTTGAGTCAGGGATGGAAGAAAGTAATTAAGACAGTAAGCATAGACAATATTTGCTCAAGAAGAATTAACAATGTGTCTGGAGTATGTACAATATTGTGTATGTAAATATATTTATATATATATTTATAAAGCTATGGTCCTATAGGTTTACACTAATGACCATATAGAGTCTAAAATATGTAATGTATGTAATGTAATGTATCATGCGCTTGCCTTTTGTCCTTTGAAAATGGTAAATGCATAACTGTTGTATGTGAAAGAGAAGAAAATAAATCCTAGGTTATTTTCTATCTAAGAAACAAGGAAAGGTTTTCTGATAACATGTGGACTTGAAATCATCTTTAAAAACTGAGAGATATATGTGTGGAGTGCTCAGGAGAGGACACAGCTTAAGATGAGGTTGCTCAAGATGAGGTTGAAATGAAAATGATATTACAGTGTTAATCGTAGCATGGCAGATCAGGCTTGTTCATTAGGAAACACTAAAAATAATACTGAAATATAAATTGAGTCCAGTTGGTGAATTGTCTTGTGGTAGGGAAAAATACTAGAAAAATAGCAATGGGTTTGAAGTCAGAAGAAATTATTTTAATCATTTTCTGTGGAGCTCAGCAAGTAATATATTCTTCCTGCACCTTAATTTCCTCATCTGTTATAAGACAATGATGTTATGAGATAGTTTTATTTTCTCAAGTATAAATTTATTTAGTTCATAATTTCTATAATATATGGCAATATATATGAGACGCATAATGCTGAGAGGTGCTTACCAGTAGTTTATAACTATACTATAAATTTAGTATATTGTATAAATATAAGTTAATATAATAATTATCATAGTTATCATGATTAATAACATTTCTAAGTTGAGGAGGGGATTTCACCCGGTAGGTGGTAGAGAAAAATAGAGTATACTTTATAGTGGGGAAGGGTTCTAAAAAAGTAACATGAAAGGAATTCTAACACTAAAACTTACTAGCATGTTTCACTGAGAACACATTTATAACACATAAAGAATTCTTACATTTCATAAGAGGTCTTATTATTTCCCCACTCAAAAATTGTTTGAATATATGAACTAGAAATTCACAAAGAATGTCAACTGATAAATTTATAGGAGTGACTGAAATAGTAAATGTTTAAATTTTAAAAAATTATTACAGCAAAAGACATACTGCCATTAATCTCCCTCACAATACTTTCTCTCACTTCAAACACATTGATCTAATCATTCCTGTCATTTGCTAAAGCAGCTGTGGAAGTCTTTTTTTTTGTGTCTTCACAAAATGTTATAAAAAATACAGTGAACACTTCCACTGAATGCCATTTGATGGAAAGGCAGGCTCATGCAAACATTATGACGTTTCTTTGGCCACTTTATCTACTGGATTTGGAGCCATGTAACTTCTCTTGCCCAAAGTAAAAATGACCATAAAAAATAAACATTTGGAATGGATTCAGGATATTGAGGCAGCAATGACAACAAAACTAAAGATATGAGAACGGACTTTCAGAATTGCTGCAGAAAGGGGCAAGAAAAATGAGACAAGTGTGTTCAAAACTAGGGGGAGTAAATAATCCTACAATTCATATGGAACCAGAAGAGAGACGGAATAGCAAAGGACAGGCAATAAGAGGGAAGCAGGAGGCATAATCTTGGACTCTGAGTTGCATCACAAAGATACTGTAATAGAAATAGCATGCTACTGGCACAAAAAGAGACATGTGGGTCAATGGGACAAAATAGAAGATGCAGAAACAGCCCCAGGCACATTCAGCCATCTGATCTTTGACAAAAGGGCCAAAAATTTATGCTAGAGGAAAGATAGGCTATTTAACAAATGGTGCTGAGAAAACTGGCTATCCACATGCAGGACATTAAGCTAGACCTGTATCTCTCAGCAGGCACTAAATTAAATCCAAATGGATCAGAGATCTCAAAGGTAAAATAGAAACACTTAATCTACTGAAATGTAGAATAGTTAAACTCTTGACGACATAGGCCCAAGCAAGGACTTTCTGAAAGGAACCTCAATCACACAAGAAATAACATCAAAAATCAACAAATAGAATCATAGCAAATTAAAAATCTTCTGGCTAGCAAAGGAAATAACCAACAGAGTGAAGAGACAAACTACAGTATGCGAAAAAAATTTTTTTCAACTATTCCTTGAATAAAGAACTGATATCTAGGGGATATAGCTCAGCAGCACAAGTCCCTGACTGGCAAATGCAAGGTCCTGAGTTTAATTCCCTGTACAAAAAAAAAAAAAGAACTGATATCGAAATATATAAAGAACTAAAATAAGTTAGAACCTCCAAAATAAAAGACACAATCAAAAAAATGGGCAACTGAAATGAGCAGGCACATCTCAGAAGAAGTACAATTGGTCAATAAATATGTGAGAAAATGTTCAACATCTGTGGCCAATGGAGAAATGCAAATTAAAACAACACTGAGATTCCATCTTCAGTGGTAATGATCATCATCATGAAATCAAATAGTAATAAATGCCAGTGAGGCAGTGGGGAATAAAGGAACTCTACTACGTGGTTGAGGGGAATATAAACTAGTACAACCATTAGTACAAATTTATTGTAAAGAATTAATTGCAGATCAACATATGAGGGTTAATTTATGAATGGTCAGTACTGCGTTAAGTAGAGGAAGAAAACTAGAAATAACTTTACGTGTCCCTTAGAAGTGATTGCTTAATGATATAATAAATCTATAAAAGGAAATACATTGATAATATTCAGTTATATTGTATGATGATATAAATAAGGAAAATATATATAATGTTCAAAAGCAGCTTCAAAAGTGAAGATATTTATGATCTATATAAATCGAAGTATGTATAGACACAGAAATATGGATAGGCATAAAAGGAAATACATTATAGTGTTAATTGGGATTATCTGTAGAGGGCAGGCTTATATTTTTATTTTACTTCTGTTTAAATATTCTGAGGTTTTCTGCGCTGATCATATATTCTGTAATAGTATAAAAATAGTAAAAGCTTGGGTGCATAGACACTATCACTACAGAATAGGAACCAGATTGCCATGATAAATGTTTTTATTATGGCTGACTGTTAGGATGTGCAAGAAACTTATGACTTTTAACCTATAGCAAATGTAGGGCTTTACCATCTATTCCTCTGTATTTGACTTTCTATCCTAATTGTGATTTTATATGAATTTGAATAATTAGGCAGTTATTGAACTACCTGACCATACCTAGTCAAAGACCAAATAATATTACTAAGGTTTATTTTGGCAATTCCCTACACATTTCAGACTTCCATGATAATGTGAAGCCTGAAAAGCACTAGGAGATAATTGGCCGTATCCCCTGACAATGCTATGATTGAGGTTAACTGAATAAGAAAAATTATCTGCATGATATCTACTTATTGCATTTTTTTATTCATTCAAATTCCCAGTTTATATTGGTTCTTGGCCAGTGTGATTAACTATCAGTGAGATAAGTACTAACTTCAATCTTACATAATTTCTCTTATATAAGAAACACTGTGTGTGTGTGTGTGTGTGTGTGTGTGTATACACATATATATATAGTTTTTTTCTTACAAAAATAAAGAGCAAAGTAGAAGAGATAAATAGGAGGTAGAGAGAACTTTAAATACATCCCCAAATTACATATTTTATTGTTTTAAAATATTTCAATATATATGCTAATTTGTTTCATTTATACTGAGAGTTCATCTTAGTTCATTGAAAAGAAAGTTTGTGTTATTACCAGTCTTTTTTTTGGAAGAATCTCTGGTTTATGTCTTGTACTGAGTAACTACTTTGAAGATAATGATACACAGTGTAATAACCATTGTTATTCTCTTAGTTATAACAATAGTTTATTTTTCATAAAATAATAAAAAAATTAATGTTAATATTATGGGCATGGTGACACACAGCTATAATCCTAGCATTCTGAGATGCACAGGCAGAAGGATTGCAAATTTCATCCTATTCTGAGTAACTTAGTGAGACCCTGACTCAAAAAATAAGAAGAGATGTAGCTGACTGCCTAGTCCCTGTGTTCAATCTCTGGTTCTGAAAAAAAAACATAGACACAGTTCTCTCCTTTAACCCATTGACCACATCTCATAATTGTTGAGTGCCTATGCAGGAACACAAGTAAAATTTATAAAAACTCCCCCTTTTTTTCAATGGCACTAGGATAACTAGGCTACAAAAATGAGTTTTAAGGTCAGTCTCCCCATTCAGTCTCCAGCGCTCCTTAGTACCATAAGGAAGGTTCACGGCAAAGGTGTGAGCCAATGCTTAACAAGTGGTTCTCTAGGGGATGGAGGGGGCCTGATCTGTAGGATTTACCTATTCCCGTGATGTAAATACATCCATCATAGCAAATTCAAGCTCCCATTGAGCACAGTTGAGAAGAGAAATGCACAACAATGCTCTCAAGTCTATCTGCCTGCATTGCATGCTGTGCTCACATCTTTTATTTTGTAGATGAGAAGGTGTTCACCCTGCCATTCTCTTTCCACACAGTTGTTTGTAGAGTCATTAAAGGAAAGGACAATGTCTTGGCTTGTTTTTGTTTCCCCAGTGGCTTACACTATGCTGGGCACACAGTAATGGTTATTAATTTTATTTTATTTTATTTTAAAAATAAAAGGAGGAAAACATTAACAGACAGGCAACCTTTTACAAAATAGCAACAGAACAGTACAGACAATGCAGAGTTACAAACAAAGTGGTAGGAAATTAACAATGCTTGTGTATTACATATTGATATCTTCAAAGTGGAGCAACAGTTATTGAAAAATATCCTTTGAGCAATGTCACACCAGCATTAGAGAATACATGAGGAAAAGTATATGAAATAGGCTACGAATTTAATCATATTTAAAATATTTTTATAAAAGATATTTTTTTCTAACTACCCAGACATCAACCTTGTTTACAAAAGTGTAGTAAGTACCAAATTCCATATGATGAGTTAGAAATATTTAGTGTTGTTATATGAGAAAATTTGTGTTACAAACATAATCAAAATGGGATAAAAATAAAACCTCGGTATTAGTAAAAGAGGAATATTTCTTGATGAAAGCTAAATACCTGGGAAAAAAAGCAATTCAGTTTCCCAATATTAATTATTGGGCCATATCCTACTATTGATTTTTGTCTGTAAAAATCAATGCTAAGATAAGGACCTTCATAATTGACAGGAGTAATTTTGAGATATATACTCATTGACATTCAAAGAGCCAAGAAACAATAAAGACATTATGGATGAGCAAACTTTGGATTCATGTGAAGTTTTAATAACTACTTTTAAAACTTTTAAAGGGAAGTGAAAGAAAGAAAGATAAGAGAACCATATTATTTTATTTACATTCTTTTCAAATATGTGAAAAAGAAAAATACACAACTGGCGTTCAGTAGTGTCTTACATTCATAAAGCCTATTTTAATTTTGCAAAATCCCTTAACGTTCATGATTGATTCTCATTTCAACCCGTAAGTAGAGGCTGTGCGTGTGTTTTCTCAGTGTTTTACAGATGGGGAATAAGGCTTTATCCCTGGACTCTGATTCTTCCTTACTGCTGTCTACTTTTTATTAGAATATATCTTTTTCCTGATGAGCGTTTATGAGTAGATTGTCTTTTTTCTTGAAAAGGTAAATGTATGAAAAAATTTACCAGTGAACCTTAGTAAACTTACTATCCAATGTCTGGCTGGAAAAGAAAAACATCCGTGTCTTTTGTGGCTCATGATAACTCTCTTGGCAATTTTGTGGGATGTTTGCAGTAAGCAAAGAGTATAGCAAACAAGAAAGAAAATCCACTGGGTTAGGACTCTATTGTCGCCCACTTGGGCTAGCTATCTCTTCAACTAGGTGCAGTGCACCCTAAAGATTTCTCTCATAGCTCAGGCTCCATCTGATTCTGCTGTTCTCTCTCAAAACATTCAGGCAACATCTTGTACTTTTTGTTTCTTTGAGGAATAAGGAATACAAATTCCTGTATTGTACCTTTCCTTGTTTTAATGAGTTTTAGTTTTAAGTGCTTCCATTTCCTTGCTATGCAAGTAAATAACATACAACTTTCCTGCCTTAGTCTTTGACCTTTAAACACTGAATAAAATTTTTTTAAATGTATTACTCTTTGTTTTATCCCACCCACATATTTTTTCCTGCTCAAAAAAATTTTTTACCTTAAAAATAGAAGGAAAACATATTAACAGATAGATATCTATTTACAAAATAACATAAGAACAATACAAACAAAACAGAGTTACAGACAAAGTTGTAGGAAATTAACCATGGTTGTTGTATTACTTATTGATATCTTCAAAGTGGTTTCTCAGAAAAACAAATAGAGACATCATACCCATAAGTGAAATAAATCAGACCTGCATGTGTAAGCACAGCATTGTTTCACTAGTGTAAAACCTGAAAGAGGTAATTTAAACTAGGAGGTATGATAGACATTGTGAAATGATAGGAAAACACTCAAGGGTAAAGGGCAACTGGGATGTGGGAAATGAGAAGGGAAAGAAGGAGAAATTTTGTATGTATGTACATGCAGGACAGTTAACATAGTTGTTCTACTGTCTTATATTTTTTTGCTGAAAGAAACTGTCAATGAGTCCTTGATTGATCAATATTGCATGTCTCTATCTGTTTGCATGAGAAACCACTTTGAAGATATCAATATGTAATACAACAAGCATTGTTCATTTCCTACCACTTTGTTCGTAAGTCTGTATTGTCTGTACTGTTCTTTTGCTATTTTGTAAAAGGTTGTCTGTCTGTTAATGTTTTCCTCCTTTTATTTTTAAAATTAAAAAAATTGATCAAACAAGTAATCATTAACTGTTCCTTTCTGTAGAGCAATAGAAGATAGTAGTACAACTGTGTTCACTATCCTGTATATACATACTTACATAATTTCCCCTTCTTTCCCTTCTGTTTTCCCACACCCCAGTTGCCCTTTACTTTCCTGCTCAAAAATTTAGAAGTTTTCTTGGCATAGAATAATTTTTATACAGCTGGAATCTGAAGAGAAAGGTAAGAGTCTACAGGTGTTTCTTAGGGCTACTTGCTACAAATAACAGAAGCCCACACCATGCCTAATTCAAGCAGGAAGGGAGTTTATTGAAAGGATATAGTATGAACTACTTCAGCTACTGGAATGCACAAAAATCAGTCCTGCCTTGGCACCCACAGCAAGCTGCAGTAGGTATGATGTGCTCAGAACCTGTTCAACTGTTGTTGGGGCTCCATGGTCTCTATTTATGTCTTCTGTGTTCCTCAGTAAGACTGTTTCTTGTCTGAGGAGCCTTATACTGCTAAATGGGTGCCTTCCCACATGCTTTGTCCTTGTTACTTTTCTCTCTGCTGAGACAAAATACCTGACACCCAAAGTTAAAGGACGAAAGATTTATTTAACTCACAGTTTGTAGAGGTTTCAGTCCATAATCAGTTGGTTCCAAGACAGGGTGGCTTGCACAGATGTATCACAGAGAAGAGTTCATGGTACCCACAAAAGAGCAAAAGCAAGATGGGGGAAGATGAGACTCTTTCTGTCCCTTCTATTGTGTGCACGCTACCTGCCCCAGGCCTGGTGTAGCACTCACACCCTTACTACTAGCTAGAACTGCTCCAAAACAATCAGTGGACTGACCTGCCCATCACATGCCTTTAGTCCCAGTATCACACTCTCTAGATTCAGCCACCTCTGAAAAAGCGTCCCCCCACATGAGTGCATGAAGCTTTGGGGGGACATCTAGACACAAGCCATAATACTCTTCAAATTCTTCTGCACTTAACTTCCATTTGCTTTTATGGTTATTCAATTTAAGAGCTAATTGTCTTTCAATTAACTCTTGTCTAAGTTATGAAAAGATATAGTCTCATCACTCAGCACAGGTTGGATATTCATCCTTAGGGCTACTCTTGTATCTAGGTTGGGTACTGACCCTTATTTGAGTGTCTAAGAGTCAGGCAGCTTCCCTAAGCATGGGGTATAGGATGGGCTGCGATTTGGAGATGAAAAGGATGAAGACCCAACACAAAAAATGATAAATGATGAGGAGATAAAATATTAATTACTCTGATCTGATCATTTACATCACTTAAGTGTATCAGATTGTCACACTCTACCCCATACATATATAAAATAATAAAATAATATGCTAGAATAAAAGCCAAAATCAGAACTCTTTGAAAGTAAACTTTTCAATAATTTAGAATCTTCATTATAAGCAGGGAAGTAGTAGTTAAAGACAAAGGTAGTTTGGAAATATATAATATTGTATTTTACCTCCTAAGTAGCAAGAACACATGGGTGGCTTTTGGTCTGTGTGCAGAGAATAGCTCAGCGAGTTCTATGGGAGTAAATGATAGGCTGAGAGGTTAAAGGCTTGGACTCATGAAGAGGGAGGTCCATATTATCTCGAAGATTTTGTATAAGTAATAGAGCAATTATGTTATATAGAGTAGCTGCCATTTACAATGTGATTTATTATTTTTTATGTTACTGTTTTCATAAGTTACCTTTTCTGCCTCTATGTGGCTGAGGACATTTCCCTCCTCCTTCAAATCTTTCCCCTGGAAATCATGCTGTCTTTGTAGATGATTTTAATTCACTAGGAAGATTATCACATCATTTCCACTATATTTATGCATATTTTAAGGTGTGTCTGTTCCTCAATAGTGTGAATTTCTTGAGGTTATTGTATTGATCCCATCTCTATGTCTTTCCCATTCTTTCATTTAGTGCAGTGTCTGATACATAGCCCTGGTAAATGACAATTCTGTTTTGGCTCAAGAATGTTTTGCTTCAATTTATCGATTTTCAAACTGAAAAAAGAAGACATATGGTGATTAAGAGGGTGTTAAAGTTCTATGAGGATGAGAAATAGCAAGAGATGAAACATTTTAAGGATTCTTTTCAGGAGCTACAAGTATGGTCAAAGAACCTCACACAGTGTGAATCGTTAAGCACTCATAAAGAACGAAAGAGGTGGTAAAGAATAAGGGTGAGGGCACATTGTCCTGCATTGAGTATGAGGAAAAACATAAATCTTTGTAATTGTAGATATTCAGATTGTGCCCTGAGCTGTCATTTAGGAGAGATATCCAACTTTGTCTGGTTCAGGCCTACAACAAGCAAGCAAAACCAAAACACAACTAGCACTTGGGAGAATGAAGTTAAAGACTTTCAGTATTAACTAAAAAACAGCTTTTAAGGGGTAGAAATACCCTGAATGATAATGGCTTTCAAAATAAATTCCTTTAACAGAAAATATTCAAACAGATGCTAATTAACACAAAGGTACCATAGAAATTCTTTTACTGGGTAGAAGCACTAAATGCTTAAAGTTTTTCAAATATAATGTTTTATGGTATTTTACTCATGGAACTGATTAAAACTTCATGTGATTTTAAAAGTAGTACACAAAGATGATGATGTCTGTATTCTTTCTGGTAAAGTTTGCTAATTATCTTGACTAGTTACTTCTTTGGTGCATTTATATGACTTCCCACAAAAGTTAGGAACAGATATAAAAATAACATTTTAAATCATCTTGTACGTAGAGAAAAATATTTTGGAGAAGGAAGAAATGACAGGCTTGTTAAGAGTAAGGAAGGCTCCCAAGAAGATTAGCAAGTATGAATCATGTGTTGAGATCAGAAGGGTCAGTTCAATAAGGCAAGCTTTAAAAAGGTCCATTGGTCCAATCCCCATGAGACAGGTTACGAAATGACTGATGCCAATCAAATCTCAAGTTGAAGGCTCTGCAGCGTGAGTGTGAGTGAATGTGCCTGTGTATTTCAACAGCTGAAATGTCAAATCAAAACCAATGTCAGTCATGATGGTGTCAGTGTGGTGGAGATGGAGTTGACATATAGCTGGGAACTGGAGAACTAAAAGGTCTCTTTAAATGTTGAGAAGTCATCTTACAGAGTATTTTCAAATGGGTATATTTAAGGTGTGGCGTATAATTCTATGCACATTTACAACTGGAAAAGTCCCTATATTAATGATTGAAAAATAACCATCTCCTATAATATAGAATACCTTCTCAGAGACAAGCTGTAATTGGTGGCTTCTTACTTCTGATTCGTTTAAACTCAGTATTATTGTCTCATTTTTTCATTGCTTTCCCCTCACAGCTCTTTACTATTGACTCTTGTCAGATGTTTGCTCAAAGTGCCCCAAAGACATGATCACCATGTTTTTACGTATGGCTTCTTCCATTTTTGAAATGTTCTTATGCCTATTTCTAGTTATTCATTTCAAGAATTCAAAAACTTGAAAATGTTCCATATTTTAAAAATGTTGACATATACATGTCATAGTATATCATTAATTTCCAGATATTTAGCGTTATTTTCCTTTTTCTTCCAGAATATCCCACCTACTTTTGACCATAATTCCCTCTGTCCACTGACCCGCCATTCTCAGTGATGCTGTCTTAGTAAATATTACCTCTATTTTTCAGCACTTTTTACTTATAAATAAGAAGATGAAATGAAAAGACAATGACTACCTAAAATTAATGCATCTCTAAGTGATGGCATTTTAGACTCTCTGGCCCAGGCTGAAGCAGATACTTGGCAGTAAATCACATTCCTTTAAAGATGACCTGATACCTTCAAGACAAATGAAGAACAGCATAATTGTGTTGTGACATAATTAAAATATCACAGGACTTTTGAGCTTTGGACATCTCTCATGATTCTCTTGTAGTTCCCTCTAACATGATATTTCTGCAAAAATCACACTAAATTTAAGCTCAATTATAATAACTTACATTTGTACTCATGTATACTTACTTACATGTATACTCAAATGCTTTAAATATCAACCAAAGTCTTTATCCTACTGACTACAGTTTGCTCTTTTCATTGGAGCTGCATGAAATACGAGTTCCTTGAAGCCAGGAACTGTAACATATTTATCACTTTGTGAATACTGCTGTGTCTAATAGCCAGCGTATAAAAAATATTCATGATTTAACTAATTTTGTAATTATTTTTGATCTTTAAATATAGCACAAGCACTGTACTAAGCACTGGATGATACTGGTAAAGAGCAGGTCACCCTGATTGCTATTATCCAGAGCAGTCAACATACTGTTTCAAAGCAAACTGAGGTTGAATACTAATTATACCTACTTGAAAACTACTTGAACCAGAACACAGAGGCACCTCTTTACTGTGGGGAAATCTTGAAAATTCACTGAATTCATATACAATTCTTTGAGTACTGGCTGACATAATACATGCCAGTTATCTTTATCCTATGGAATTTAAAGTCTAGCTGAAGATGGCTGACTTAAGGGTGACCACATGAGAGTTTGGGAAGGGTTATGAAAAGGAAGGATGAGGTATTATGAGGGAACCACGCACAGTCCCCAGCCTCACCTAAGGACCAGGGAAGTGTGTGGAGGAAACCAGGTTTTGCTTGGAGACCTGTTCAATTTATGCCTCTGAAAACATTCCCATAGGAAGTGTCCATTCTTTGTGGGACAGTTACTTGGGTTGTGAGTTATCCAGATTTTTGTTGTTGTTCTTTCGTTTCTTAATTCTCTTTCTACTAGCAGCACCGGTGTCCACTTTGTCCTTTGGTACCTCTCAGGAGGTTGTGCTTGGCAGATAATGGGCTTAGTGTCCTGCACATAGTGCGTTGCTTAGTTATTGCGTGCTTCTCTCGGCTGATTTTAACTTGTAATTTGTAGAGTGGCTGTATCCGAGCATGAGAGGTGCTGTGTCATACCCCACAGGTGATGAGCAAAGGGCTGTTAGCCAGCTGTAGAGTATTTCAGATCAGATCAAGACTGAAGCAAAATTATGAAATAGGTCACATAGAATGAAAAGCATTGCTATTATTTCAGGAAAATGGACGTAAAAAGTGTCTTTAAGCAAGCCAGGATGTATGGTCATCAAAAAAACTTATATAGTCTTTTGTGTACATTTTTGTGTTCCCTTAATACATAGTACCTCTCTTTAGCCGAGGATAAAGAAGATATACAGCAGCAGATCCCATTCCCTGTACCTGTTGAATTATGTACTTCGTAAGTGAATCTAAACTTGGCCTATGTAGGACCTTTAAGGAACACCAGGGTATGTATGTGGCTATGGGAACACACACTCAGAAAAGTTGGCAATTCTTTTTCTTTTCAGCTCATACACTCCAAGACAACCTTACAATTAGGGCTGGGATCAAAGCTAAGCTCTATCCAGTGGTAAATAATTCATAACACACTTCCTTTTCTCCTCTCCATTGCTTAACCCAGCCTGAGACCCATTTGTGTTCCATTGCTCCTTTGAGAAATAATCACTCACCACCTCAGCCCGTTTCCCAATTTCTGTCTTTCTGACAGTGTCTGCTGTTTCAAAATACCTCGTTATCTCCCCTCTCCCACTGAGCCCGCACTGCGATGGCATTTGCCTTGCCTGAGGAAGGAAGAGACAGTTTTTCGTCTCTCAACAGTCTTGTACACTGAGATCTGACCAGAGCATTCTCAGGCTGGTTCCCCAAGCATTCCCTGGAAAGGGGCTAGCAGACTTTCTCATCCCCATTGTCATCGAGTGGGAGAATGTTCTGCCAGGCCTCCTGACAGATATCCCAGTAAAAGAGAAAAGCCCTGTAGTGTTTCAAAGCAAAATTATGTCAGCTTGCTTGGCTGTGAGCTGAAAAACAAGATGGGTGAGGGACGCAAAGCACACACGCACATGTAGGCACGCACACAGAAACACACACAGAAGCATTCACGTGCGTGCAACGTGAGCTCTGGTCAGTTATAAACAGAACTGACATACTTAGCAGTCAAGCCACATTGCTTTTTTTCTGACCTGTTGGCTATATATATAGTTGATAGCTTCCTGCTGCCTATCACAAAACAATAAAAATCTTTTAAGAAGACAGCCCAAATTGCTCTCATACCTTCTTTAAAGAGAACAAAAATGCAGAAAGTTAGCCTGTAGGGACTTCAGTTTTCATAGATATGCAATTTATGGTGTTTAAATATGAGCTTTTGATTTTAGGTTGAGAAGATCTTGTCAAAAGGGACATGAAAGACATTGATGCTGCACTCCTTTCTGCTTAGGGTTATAGCAGAGCCCTCTGACGTCTTTTATCCACAGAACACTGGACTGGCACCTGACTTCACTTCACTGTATCAGTGATTCAGGAAAGGTGATTTTCTGATCTATCTATCTATCTATCTATCTATCTATCTTTCTTTCTTTCTTTCTTTCTCTCTCTTTCTTTCTCTCTTTCCACATTTTTCTTTTGGTTTCAAAGAGAGGTAATTTTAAAGCTGGAACTAAGATGAAGTGAGTTAGGATAAAGATTTAATAATCAAAAATTAATAATTTATTGTAAGATGTAAAAATCAGAATAAATATAAAATCCATCAATTTTTTTATACAAAATATCAAAACTTTAAAATAATACAGGATTGGCAATAATGATATTGCCTCTTACATCTGATACTAGTACGGCTCTTCATGGCACTGGCTGTATTTCAGTGACAAGCTAGGGAAGGGGGTAGTCCTTCAGAGATACGTGTATATCTATTTTTCCATTCCTCCTAGGAAGAGATGGGCAAGGGGATCATGAATCCAATCAACTGGACAGTGAGCACTCATTGGGCAGCAACTCTCCACAGTCTGCGGGTAAAATAATCACACAAAATGGCCCCAAAGTCAGAGTTTTGAAGTAGATCTAAAAGAAGAGATGGGACAAAGGCAAACCAATTGGACAAGGTATTACACATCTCAGTTTTCAGCTCACTGGAAGGGAAGGAAAGGGGAAATGGGAAATTGAACTAGGGAGGGGATTTGCTCTTATGGGTGGATGGTGGCAAGAGAAGACAGAGAAGCAAACTAAAGTTAGTCCCAATATTCTTGGTGATATTTCTATTGGTTTTCGAGGAAAGATGCTGGGATAAGGATCAAAAATTACATTGGACCTTGAGTAAATTATTTAGCCTCTACCTAGTTCCATATTTTTATCTGAAAAATGGGATTTATAATGTCCTCTGATCACAAAAAATTTGGTTTGAGGCTTACATGATATGTAATTATTGCTACCTTCGTGCTTCCTGTTGAGATATAGGAATGGGTTTGTACTTTAAGTCTGGAGTTTCCTCCTAGATAATCTTCCTCATCCTTTTTTTTTTTCTTTTTCCTTTTTTTTTTTATATACTTCTTTTGCTTAGATATATTTTTATTTTATTTCAAAGAGAATTTAAAAAAGAACAGTAGCAAAATGCCAAAAACATAGACAAAAACAAAACAAAGCAAAAACAATAAGAATGATACAGTGTTTCAGAACAAAATGCTAGGGATTAACAGTGGCTGTATTATTGCATATTTTTATATTCATCGAAGTTGCTCAGATTACCAGATGTAAGAATGCAAGATCGATCAAATCATTAAAGAGAATAAAAAATATAAACAAAAAATTATAAATGATACAGAATTTCACTAAATAAGATGATAGGAATTCAACAATGGTTATAAAAGTGCATATTGTTGTCTTCAAATTAGTTGTTCAGGTTATCAGATATAAGCATGCAAAATTGGTCAAAAAAATAAAAATAAAACAGTAACTGTTCCTTTCAATAAACCATTAGACATCAGCAGTACAGTTATCCCAGCTATCCTTCAGTGTACATGTAGTTAAATAGATACAATATAAAACCATTTTGACATTTTAAAAGATTTATGTGGCATTGCATATATACCCGTTTGTACAATTATCACTGTCCAGTTACAGAATGTTGTCACCTTCCCAAACTGAAACTATGTGCTCAGTAATACTTCCTTATTTTCTCCTCTCTCTAGCCATAGCAACCACCGATACACTGTCTCAATGAAACCACTCATGTCCAGCTTACTCTTTGTATCATAACATCTTCAGGTTCATCAATGTTATATCATATGTGAGAATTTCCCTTCCTTTGGAGGCTAATAATGTTCCATTAAGTATATGAGAATAAATTACATTTGCTTTGTTCATTCATCTGTAGATGGACACTTCGTTTGATTTCAACTTTTGGCTACTGTGAATAGTGCAGATATGAAGAGAAGCGTGTAAATGCCTCTCTGAATTAGCGCATCCAATTTTTTGTATGTGTGTGTGTGTGCATGCGTGCATATTCCCAGAATCAGAATTGCTGGATCATATCATATTTCTGTTTAATTTCTGAAGAAACTACCATACTATTTTCCAGTGTTTATATCACTCTGCATTCCTACCAATAGTGCACAAAGATTCCAGTTTCTCCATATTTTTACCCACAAGTTTCCTTTCCCCTTCTTCTTCCCTCTTGCAGTAAGCATCCTAATGAGTGTGAAGCCTTATCTAATTGTTTTCATGTACATTTTCCTAATAATTCATGATGTTGATCATCTTTTTATACCTTAGGGATGTGTATATTTTCTTTGAAGAAATTAGTCTTGTCCTTGGTACATGTCTTATTTGCTGGTTAGTTTTATTGTTGGTGATGTTTTTGAGTGTAATAAGCTAGATTTTTTTTCAGTGCTGGAGAATGAACTCAGAGCTTTCACAAGGAACTACATTTCCATCCCATTTTTTTATTTTGACCCAGCACCTTGCTAAGTTGGCCAGAGTAAGCTAAAACTTGCAAGCTACCTGTCTCAGCCTCCCAGGGTGCTGGAATTACAGGTGCCGGTCACCCAGTTTAGAGGTTCTGTATATATTAAGATATCAATCTCTATCAGATGTATGATTTACATATACTTTTATACTGTGGGTTGCTTTTTCACTGTATTGATACTGTCCTTTGTTGTATGGAAGTGTGCAGTTTTGTTGTAGCCTGATTCATGTTTTCTATGAGTTTAGATCATACCCAGGAAATCATTGCTAAGTCTAGTGTCATGAAAAGTTCCCCTTATGCTTTCCTCTGTGAGTTTTATAATTTTTTCTCTGACCTTTAGGTTTTGATCAGTTTAAGCTAATTTTGTATATGCTGTCACACACAAAAGGACCTAATTTCATTCTTCTGAAAATGAATATTCCATTTCCCTGACATGATTTTTAAAGGACATAAATGATTTATTCACAGAAAATAATACAAAAGGCTGTTCAACATTTTAGAAAAAACTCACCTCATTCAGAATAACAGAAAACAATATGGTGTCATTTTTTGAGTCTCATTTTTGTAGAATTTCAAAAAATATGGTAATGCATTGTGCTGGGGACGGTTTGGGGAAAGAAACTATCATACAGTATTGATAGTGGAACTCTGGCACTATTTGTTGAAAAGACTGTACTTTCACCAATGAATGGTCTTGACAACTTTTTCAGAAGTATAAGAAAGTATATTATTGTTTTTAGTATTCTTGTTGCGGGGAAATACTTGATGGAGCACCTAAATTTATAGAGGGATTTTACTTCTGGAGACTCTATATGTCTGATGGGATTCATTGACCAAACAATGAAGAATGATCTAGAGTTGGTTGGTGTTAAATATTCAAATTGAATACCTATGATATCAAAATCTTTGATAAATTTGGCAATGGTTTAAACATCCTAGGTAGGTGGTTGGGATACATTTTTGTGAATACAGGTTGTTTAGTTTTTCTAGATTAGAAGCACTTCAGAATTATTGAAAAGATAAGAAAGACTTCTTGATAGAACACGACTCAATCTCAATGGTAAATAATATTGAAAAGAAGAAGGAAACCATTTTCCAAGTGGAAATCCTGATGCCTAAATCCTCAGGACAGTTTCTACCAGAATAGAGAATAAGCACTTCATGGGGCAGACATTTAAAACGATGGCACTAGGCCATTTCCTTGAAGAGTAGGAAAGATTTCAAATAGAAGGTAGTGTGATGACAGTTCAGGGATGGATAAAAGGACACTGAAAAAAATAACTGATGCAATGAAATAAAAGATCTTTTCACCAAGGCCTTTTAGACAAGTGTTTGTGTAAACAAAAGAGGTTTAACAATTATTAATTCAAGCAAAATGTTTATTTTAGCATTAGGATATCTGATAAAGCTAATCGAACTTATACAGCCCTGTGGGTGCTGAATAACTAGGAGGATGTATAGGGTGTTCATCCCTTCTTGCTCTGTATTTTGTTTAACTTGCATGAAAGCTGTAAGGGTAGAATTCTACCAAAAATAGAAATGAATTTTTGGATTTATATGTGTATTCTTACATTCATACAGCGAATGCATCAGGCAAAGTTTTGGGATTCATACCTTGAACCAGAGTTCAAGGAAGGATTTTGGAGAAACCACATTAGCATTTTATTGTTTGTGTAGTTTGAAGCTGCCCAGTTTTAGAAGGGCCTCTGAACATATTTCAGTGCTGTTTTATGTGCTGCAAGCCACAGAGATCACAGACCTAGGCAAGAGAAGGAACACCACTATCTTCCTGCCCAGACTACAAGCTCAGCACCGTCCTTTGTCTCTGTCACCTGCATAGCTCCCAATCAGGGGTCCTAGGCTGGCTTTGCCTATGTTGGTTCCACATCTGCTTCATTTTACTTGGGGTTGGCTTTCTTGATTTTCTTTCTGGGATCAAAACCATACCTTTCCTTTGTTCTGCTGGGTAACAAAAGCTCTTCTGAAAATTTATTCTGAGCCAAGAAATTCAAGGGATAATACTTTATAGATTATTATACCCATAGAACTTGTTTGCCTTTGATCAGGGCCATTTAAAATCTTGTCCTACAGCAGTTAATTTTATGATGCAAACGTTAACACTTGTGACATGTGAGCTTGTGTGTGGGTGTGCTATCTCCTGGGCTGGGTGATGGTCTGGGCTTCTTTTCTCCTTATGGGTATTCCTAGCAAGGAAGGAAGACTAGAGTAATCAGTGGCCAAGGGCCCCACTGAGCTAGACTTTGTTTTCTTTTCTGGGGGACAAAACTGAGGAAGGCTTGTGAAGTAGGGGGTTGGGATTGCTTTAGGTGTTTGAACTGATTTCCCCTTGCTAGTTAAGAAATCACTGTGGCATAGCTGTTTGCTGCGGTGTTTTTCACACTTTATCTAGCATCCCGTGTCTCTGTTGCCTGAGAACTGTATTTATATTTACACTGCGAAGCGTGAATATGCTGCTGTCCTTTGGGGAAAGGGATTCATCAAATAATCCTTTTGCTTGAGTATTATTAAGTGGACCATGGCACTTCCTCTGCTTGTTTTTGCTTGGAGCCCTTGGGACATGTGAGGTGGCCTTGTCCACTTCAGTGGGTTTCAGCAGGGTGAGTCAGACTTGAAGAAACATAAATTCAGTTGAAAGAGAAGGTAACATGGCATAGCTGAATAATGGCCTTTAATAGGCAAACCAAATAGTTAAATGCAAGATGCTCACTGCATGCTAAAACTTAAGGAATGCATATTCAATGCAATGCATTATTAAATACAACATTGAGCATATGGGTACCCACAATTAATGTATATAAATAGCTGATAAAATTGCTCAGTATTAGAAAGCTAGCGGCAAAAATGACCTCATATGTCAAGCAGACAAGTAGGCAGCTACCATTTTCTTTGTACACCTTACAGATGATAAATTAGTTTTATGGTCTGCATGGGGCTCTTATCACACTACAGCACCAAGTGCATGATAAAGAAAAAAAATGCCTCGGCTCAAAAATCGAACTGGAATTTGGAGTCCCAGCGGAGCTCATTTTTTAAATGTAAAGAATTTTAGCCCGCTTCCTTTGGGGAAGATTTATTGAGACCAAGAGAAATGTAGATCTTGGTTATGTGTTTTGATTAAAACTTGATTTTTGTTTTTATTGACACCGGGTAGAATGTGAATCTGTCATAACTGGCTGCCTATTGATTGAGAGCATTTTGGTCCAATGGGCACAGGACAGGAAGAAGAAGGGGAGTCCTGGCTTTTATTTCCAGTTCTACTGCTAACAGGCAAAGCTGACCTTGGATGAAACTTTGTAACTCTCTGCTACCTTGGCTTGCTCTATTTAATTCCTCCCAGAGGTGGCGAGGAAACACGTTGTTTTACCTTAGTTTATAGGCTATAGGAGAACAAGCTCATATAGAAGTAAATGAAACGAACTAATTTGTCCTAGCATTTTATGGGGCAAGCATTACCTAAGTAAGTGGTCTTATTATATGGTGTCTGTGTGTGTGTGTCTGTGTGTGTGTCCATGTGTGTGCACATGTGCATGAAGACATTGCTATCTATTTAAAAATCTTCCATGGAGAGAAGCCCAGAAAGATCCCAGGCTCCGTAGCTTGTTTTGTGTGTGGCTTCTCAACCTTTGTAAGATTATGTATGTTTTTCTTTTATAAACATAAAAATCCACATGCATTTCTTCCCTACACTTTGAAATTCAAAATAAGTACTATGGCTAAATTCAGTCATCATAATGGAACAGAGGTGACTTTGCTATCAAGGGGTGGGAGACCTATCCCCACCGTTGCGCCCCCAAAGGGTCTTGTTAGCATGATTTTCATACCATACTTTATCAAAGATTTATTGTTTCACATCCCAGTCACGCAGCTGTGATAGGTTACATCCTTCTGCCCTGGAGTTATTTCTTGTTTTAAGATTACCAGTGTGGTTCAGAGGGCTATGGCGGGAGTAGCGGCTAGTTAAGAGGTACAACGAGGAGTAGATGGAAGAAGGAAATGAAACTTTTCCTTTTCTTCTGTATCATTCTCTACTCGTCTCTTTTCTTCACTTCAAGTATCCTGAGAAAAATGTTATTTTCTTTTTAAAATTATTTTTAAAAACTCACTTACTTCCTGCAGATATTTAGCTAGGCTTTTTGTCTGCTTTAATTTCCCATCTACTAACCAGCAAAGATATGCTTGCTTATCCTGAGCAGGTCTCCTCGGAGTCATGAGGAGGAGCTGTGCTCTGTGATGCACTAAGGGCAAATCAGAGGCGAAGCCCGTGCCTTATCTACAGGGCACTGACTCTCACTCCAGCAGAACTTCCTTGTGCTCTTGGATGTATGATTTCCACTGAAAGCTCTGGTATCAATATACATTTTAAGTTACCGGTTTTGTTTAGTTCCCTTCTTTTGGGTTATGAGAATAGTGTGTAGAGGAACTGCTTATTTTCTTAAATTCTGAGCAAGTATGCATTCCTTCCTGGTCTACATAATATTGCCAAGATTTTCTGCATTTTCTGATATTGTCTTCATTGGTGCATGCATGCACTTTCTTTGTGTCTATTGAGCAATCACTCTGTGCCGAAAGCCAGTGAGGCAACACCTTGCATGGATCAGCCTGTCAGCTTTCCAGACCCAGCCTCCGTCCTGCCTACCAGGTGCATGTTTCTTTCTCTCCCAGGTGAACCTCTGTCATGACATTTCTCTGACAAAATCATCTCGACCTTCCTTTCTTTTCAATGCACACTTTTCGATTCTCAGGTGTCCAGTTAATGGTCAGGTTAAGAAGTCTTAAGAAGTCTTACCTAGATCATCTAGACCTTTAGACTAGGTTGGATGTTCTCGTTATGCCTCACTGCTGGGGCTGACCAGCTACATTTCCTCCCTGCCAGTGCCATGAAACAGAGGCTGTCCCTGCCATTCTATCCAAGTGCCTACACAGACTTTGGCACAAGATGCTAAATAAATGAATGAAATCTCAGTGGTCTGTATCTTACAATCTAAAGTTTTAAAATCGTGGGAAAATGAGTTTTCACCCTCCTGATTCATGCAGCTTTGAGTGCCTAGATGTGTTTTTTGAGATGACAAAAGAGATTCAGAGGTCTGAAGAGCATGGAGAGGCTTTAATCTACTGATTAAAACACTGTTACTGTTTCTAAGGTTCTTCCTTTGATTCCAGTGTACACTTGTACTGTACATAATCTTATGTCAATGTAATTTGCTATAGAAATGATGTTCAGCACAGGTTTGTTGGTTGGTGCACACACTGTGAAGTCCCTGGAAATGCTAAGGAAAGGACTGTCTACTACCCTTTACTTGAACTCCTAGATCTGAGAAATGTGGCATGTCCCCCCTTAGCAGCTCTTATCTGTATTGTTTACATAACTGCTCATGTAGTTCCACATGAGAGTTGTTATTCTTCCTGGCTGGTGATAAACTTACTGTCACTTAGAACAAACTAATCTCGATAGGTTATGACAAGAATGAATAAAGTCATGTTGTAGATTTGCAAATGTAGTCATTAAAAATCAAGTAATATCCTCCACAGGAGGCTGCTGACCTTGCCAACTAGTTGGCACTGTTTAGATCAGAGGGCACTCAGGACTGTCTGATTGGAGAAGAAACAGCAGGATTTCCAAACAAATGCTCTGGCACTTTTGTTTGTTTGTTTTGTTTCTAAGCTTTAGTTGAGTTCATTAGTAAGAGTGAAGCTGATTTGAAATGAAAATGAAGTAGTGCCCCAAAGTGGGGTCCTACCAAGCAGTTGTTCACAGCATAGCATGAGACAATCATCAGATTCAGACACTGAAATAACCTTTAGCTCCATTTCGTTCTCTCTATCTCACCCACCGATACTTGCCCCAAATCAGAGTCTGGAGACTTAAAAAGGGACAAAATACTTTGTCCTTGTTTGCTGCTAAAGTCACTCCAGAAAGTGCTACTAACAAAAGGGTTAGGGATTGGTTTCTTTTCACAGAAATTCTAAATGAGAACATAGACACACATGCACAAAGTAGGATTTATGCCTCTGAATATGGCTTGCAAAGAGAGAGTAAACCTCCTGAATTTAGCAATCAAATTTGTTAAGGCTTCTCTAAAGCCTAAACTTCCAATTAACAAGCAAATCATCATCAGACAGCCAGTGAATGGCAAATTCATTCCATTCAACATCTTTTCAAAAGTGGATTTTGTGCACTTATCTCCATGAAAACCCAGCAGGAAAATTTTCCCTGGGAGTGCTCCTACATCTGCCTGTTTTTAATGATGGTAATGGCAAGCAATATTCTACAATTACTTTGGCGATCTCACTTCAAGCATGCAAATCATATTATTGAAGAGCCCAGCAAAAGCCATTTGTGCCTTGGAACCACCAGATAAGTCTTGTGGGGTGAGCAAATGCTACTTAGAGAAGGCCAGGCCCCCTGTCTCAACTGCGCAGCAGTAGAATTTGCCGAACAAGGTCAGATAAGACAACCAGTATGTAGACATCAAAGGAGAAATGAAATAGAATTTCGCTCTAAAATGGGGAAGTCTTTTTTTTGGTTTCCTTCCTAAAAGATTAGTTTTGTAATTCATTTACTAGTTAGAAATAACATCATAAAAAGTAGATGAGCACACACATGCACACGTACACACACACACAGACACACACACACACACACACACACACACACACACAGACACACACAGGTGATATAAATTAGGAAGTGAAAGCTAAGGCCTTAATCAGGAGTGAGAACTTAGGAACCACAATAGTTCTCACACTTTTTCCATTTTCCCTACTTTATCTTATATTTACCTTGCTCATTTCAGTTGTGGTGTAATCAGGAAGCTCAGCTGCATCGGACACGTATTTAGAATCAGTGTAAATAGCATAATCTCATAGTTCTTCTCCATAAAAGCCTTTCTATCTGCTGAAAGATGCTACTTGCTCACATTCTGCATTTGCTGGGCAGGATCATACTCAGGTCCTCTTTCAAGACAAAAGATTGTTCACCCTGGATGTTGAGAGCTCTGCAGTTGGCAGTGCCTGTTAGGGTTACCCCTTCCCCCTAATGTCTTGCATCATGAGCAATTAATGGGAGATATAAAGGCTGGCCTTCTCCTACCAACAAAGACCAGCCTCTGGAAGGCCATCTCACTTTCAGAACTCCCAGCAGGGTAGGCTGAAGCTGTGTTGAGACTGTTAAGGCTCAAGTTCTCCCTCCTGTCAAGTCTATTTGCTTCTCTCTTTCATAAGCACTGCTCCGGAGGGGACTCTTTACTAAACCTCAGGCACATTGATGCTTATCTCAGATCACCCTGATGTGAGCTCTGGGGTGAATCTGCCACTGTCTCATTAACACTTTCTTCTTTTACTGTAAGACATGTTCTGTTAAAATGCCAATGTTTGGTGCTGTTTGTAAACCATTTATATTTTAGTGTAAATGAGTTTCAGATATTTTCTATGAGGCTTTTCATGAATAAGGAGAATAGGAAATAACAGACATAAAGAAGGCAATGAACAAAGGTGAAGAAACAGGATCTGGGGACACTATCAGCAGTTCTAAGTCTTGTGTTTTTCTCCAGGAATTTGAATTAAGTCTAAAGAGTAACGAATGAAAGCTTCTCTGAAGGATGGTGAGGAAATTCTGCCATGCTAAGCGGACTTTGGGTGTTCAAAGGGATTTGCAATTTCACACACAACCAAGAAGACTTACATAGATAGCACCCTTCTGAGTTTGATGCTTGTAGATAGTCACAGAAATTAGCAGTTTTCAGATTGCTATGTTGTTGCTTTGTACTTAACGTGATATAAGTAGGTCCTTTTTGTATGATAGCTCTGTTTTTCTCTTACTATCAGTTGAGCTTTCTATTATTTTATAATATCTGCTCTCTCAGTTTCTATTTATAAATTCAGCTTTTTCAAAACTTTACATGACTCTATTTTACTTTTTCAGATTTTCTAGGCAGATTTTTCAGTTTGGGCTTTGCCTGATAACTGCCCAGTTCCCTCTTCAGCAGCTTCTGTGAAGGAAAATCTAAACTCTGACTTAGGAATTCTTCCATGGGTTACTGGTAAGATCATAAACTGACTCTTCTGTGGTTTAGTTCTCATCCAAGGGAAGCCACTTGTTTATAACTTCAGGGGTTGTGGAGTGGTGATGAATCACTTGATGTGAGATATACCAACTTCAGGTTATTTAATTCATGGGTTTGGGGGATGGATTTCCCCTTAGGTAGGGCTACAGGTGAGGCAGGTACCACAGTCTGCCCATATAGTATTTCATCAATGACATTGGCCTTGGAAATTTAGGCCAAAGGAAATGTTTCTTTTATGAACATGTAAGCTTTATTACCATTGTGAGGGTGGAACTTGCTTTAGGCTGCTCTATTTTGGCTCAAGCATTTCAGTAGAAATCTCAACAAATTAATCTAATGAGAACCCAACTGTTCTCAGCTGGATCACTGCAGAAAATTTTAAGTAATGGTCCTTGTTCCCAAAGAGGTTACATCATTCTGGCAAAATCATGTATATATCTATCTATATTTATATCTCTATCTATATCTCTATCTATATATGTGTAAGAATATGATCAAAATGTAGTAGCAGCTATAAGTAATAAAAAGCTTTTAACAAACATTTTATGCAAACTTTGGTGGAAGGGGAAACTATGAAACAACAAAAGCAGCAGGGTGATTTCTTTTAACTGGTCCATAATGGTAAGAGGAGAGATTGGCTCTTTAGATTAGAATGACCAGGGAAGACGCTGTGCAAATGTAGGAACTGTTAGTAACGGGGAGATACAATTTCAATAATAGATGAAGACTATGGGAATATGTTGCAAACCTGAGGATCTTTGACCCAAACCTCAGAGGAGGAAAACTCAGTTTATTTTTGTAGACTTGATGCGGAATCAGAGTGGGATGACATAATACTACACACAGGAAATGAAAGCTTGTGTTTAAATCTGTTGTTTATGCTCTTGCACCATGAAGGTAGACTTTTGTAGTAGGTGTTGCTATCTGCTTACCTTGGCTGCAGTCATAAGGAAGGATTTTACTGTTTCAGATAGCTCCCTTCTCTTGAGAAAGTTCTTTAGGGAATTCCTAAGAATACATGTAACTTAGTCCAAGACTAACAGAATATATACTGTGGTAATGTGTGCTCTTTCTCTCTCTCTTTGTGGTACTGGAGATCAAACCCAGGGCCTTGCATATATGTGATAAATGTTTTTCTGCTAAGCTATTCCGCAGCTCTATGTAGGCAATCTCTTAATGTAGGGAAAAATTAAGATCTATACGTTGTATATAATATGGTTCTGATAGTCAATTCTTAATATCTATTCCAGTTAATGAAAAGCCTTAACCTACTGATATATATATATATATATCCATATCCATTTATATCAATTTTAAGTGGATATATCTGTTTAGATTCAGTCTGAAATTTTAATATTCAAATTTTGCTGATTCTTTTCTGTGTCTTTGTCCCATGGTAAAATTACACTGAATATAAATTTCTTTATATTGAGGCCCTTGTTCCATAGGCTGGAAATATCAATTGCAGAATATGTAAAAATGCTCAAAGTTGCCTTCAGGCAAAACAAAGCTGAGGGGGGTTGACTCTTTCAAGGCAGACTCTACAAACACTCAACACAAGCCTGTGTCTCTTTTTGTTTGTGAGGTGCCACAGTTCACTGTTGATTCTGTTTCTCCCAGTGCCCTGGATTCTCTAGACAGTTGCTCATCTACTTGGTCTCTGTGTGCAAATGAAAGGGAAGGCATTTGTGTTTTGTGAAAAAAAGAATAATAATAATATCTCAAAGACTGAGGTCCAAGCTGCTAACACATGTCAAATGTGGACAATGTCTTTCTCCTCTGAAATTCTGCGGGAGACTTTCTTCACTGTTGCAACTCAAAGCCATTTGTATTCAAATCTTCCCATTTCTTTCCTATACACAAAAGAAAACTTCACTAAACATTGATTTGAATGCGAATTTTCTTCTAAGAAGCTGGAGATTTTTCTGGAAGGCAATGGGAAGGTTGGTTAAGCATTTTGAGCTGTGTTTCATAAAGATTTATTTAGAAGCAGCCAACTGAATTGAGTGTAACAACAACAACAACGATAATAATAATAATACAGTTAACACTTAATACTACTTACATTTCATGCCATACCTTGGACATTTTACCTTTAGTAACTCATTTAATGTATACCTTTTAATGGGCAAGGGCATGTTAGAAGCCATTGAGATAGTAATTATATGAAGTAATAATGGATCACATATTCTATTTTTCCTTGAGAGTACACATATTATGGCAAAACAGCCCAGTAATTGGTTGTGGAGACTTTGCTTTTAGGAGACAGGGACTGTTGGTGCCATGCAAAGGCACCATGGCAGCAGATTAACCTTGCTGATAACCTCCCCGCTATAGCTGTGTCCCATACATAGTAGAATTATTTATCGTATGTGTCTGCTTGAGCTTTGAACACTTCAGTTACATTCTTAGTGGTCATAAGACAGTCATAGAGGAAGTCCTTCCATCGTCACCCCTAACTGAGCTGCCACCACTTATTAAGATGTAGAGACTCAAGAGGGTGCATTGATTTCATTTTCCTGAAAGCAAATTCAAATAACCCACTGCCTTTCCCTATCCTGCCCTTCCACACCTTCTTCTGTGAATACTCACAGCAATTCTCCAAAGTTTGTGATCACTAGGAATTAAAGAGTTTGGTCATAAAGGGAAGGAACGTATGAAGGTAAATATCTTGTTTCATGCTGCTTTCTTCTCAAGACTTAGAACCCAGGGCACAAAGTCTTCCATTGGAAGCTACAATCCAGTGAAGAGAACAAGTGTGTCAGCTGTGCTAAGGGCTCTGGACCCTTCTTGCTTAAGTGGGAGTCAATAAATCTTCTGAGTCAAAATGACAAAAGCATAGAATGAAACAGGCTGATGACCATAGACACACTCTTCACTAACTCAGTCATGGGTTAGCTGGCCATAGATCAAGGGAAGCAGAGTGAGTGGCTGAATGACCAAGTCCTGAGCACTAACTTAGCAAATCCTTAGTAACCAGGATTAAAGAGCTTTAAAAATAAGTTTTCCTGACAGCTGTAACTTCTTGGAAATCATTACATTGGTTGAATGCTATCATCTCTACCTCTCACTCTGAATTAATGGCTTACCTTTGACTTGAATTTGGTTGTCCTGTACCGTGTCCATACTAATTTTATTTTTTTCTTTATTTTAACACTACTTTTGTTTGCCAGGGGTAGCCAGGAGGTGACCTGGCATTTAGACTCCCTTAGGCAAGCAAAAGGTAGTTTCTTATCTGAAGATATAAACGATGTGAAACCCCAGGAAGGGTGAGGAGAGGCAACAGTAAACAATTTCACTATATGAGAGAAGAGAATTTGAACAAGTTAGCAAACCAAGGAGGCAGAAATAGATATTGAGAGCCAGCTCATAGGGCCAAGAAGGCAAGTAAACTGAAGACAAACTAGGACAATAACAACTAAATGGATTTCCATCTGCATCTGCCCCTTGTCTGACTGCTGTGCTAGGAAGGAGGTGATGTATACTGGCAGTTTTAAAAGACAAGGCAAAAGGGAACTCTAACTTGTGAACTGGTCCCCTTGACCTACCCTACCTTATGCATATGTTCACTTGGCATTTATTATTGACTGTGTTTGTAATTAGTTATCTTCTGTCTGCACACATCTTGCTTCTCTAGTCCACTGTAGGCTATGGGAGGGCAGGCTGTAGTCTGAAGCATCTTTGAGTTCTGCATAACTCATGAGGATTGTCTTGTCCATCTCAAGGTGAATACCTGTGATAGATTGATCGAGACAGGTTATTAGCTCACTGCTGTGAGCTATCTCTTGCTGCTGCGAACAGATGGCAGTGGTTTTACTCGCTTCATATGGCCATCTTATGAGAACAGGCATTATCTCAGGCATGACTACAGGGTGAGCCAGTGGAACCTGGACCCTCCTTTATGATCACCTCATGTTGTCCGTTCACAAAAGGGACCTGCATCTATTACGGGGGTAGAACTCAGACAACATACTAGAAGAAGACTAATTGTGCCCACTATCATTATAATACAGTGAAATGCCTTCAAATTAAGGCTAAGTAATAGTGGGCATGTGATTCTTCAAAATCTATTGGCAATATCCCATTTTTCTTTCTTTTTTTATTTTAAAAATAAATGTAGGAAAACATTAACAGTCAGACAACCTTTTACAAAATAGCAAAGGAACAGTACAGACAATACAGAGTTACAAACAAAGTGGTAGAAAATTAACAATGCTTGTTGTATTACATATTGATATCTTCCAAGTGGTTTCTCATGATAACAAATAGAGACATGTAATATTGATCAATCAAGGACTCATTGACAGTTTCTTTCAGCAAAGAAATAGAAGACAGTAGATCAACTATGTTAACTATCCTGTATATACATACATACATACATACATATAAAATTTCTCCTTCTTTCCCTTCTTTTTTCCCACATCCCATTTGCCCTTTACTCTTGAGCGTTTTCCTCTCATTTCACAATGTCTATCATACCTCCAAGTTTTTAGTTAACTCTTTCAGGTAATATCCCATTTTTCTGATCAGATCAGCATCATAAAGTAGACAAGTCAGGCTTAAAAATTTATTATTTACAGTAAGTTTTTCAAATTATTTATTATTATGCTGTTAATCAAATAACTGCTTTATCTACATTGAGTTTTTTAGTTCCTTACTAAGTACTTCAGCTCACACTGATATCGTTGCTCTGATTTCACATACCATATGTTATACTTCTTATTTTGATATTTCATTATATGTAATTGTGTCTTTAGTAAATTTTTATCTCATATATTTTTGGAGCTGGAAAGTACTATATTTTGTATCTATTTTATATCTTAGAGTCATGTAGCATGGATATTAAATAGAGTAAAGGTCTAATGTATAGTTTTTGGAGTGAAATAAATAGTAAACATAGGCAATTTGCATGAAGCTCTATATCTAATTTGAAGCCTATGTTAAATTCATTTCCTCCTCCCTCTGAAAGTTCCTCAAGGGCTTGCTGTCTGTCAGAGTATGATTTTCCTTAATTCCAAAACAATATTACATCATCCATGCATTGCTTGTTTAATAAATATTCATGTCCTATAATGATCATAAATTTTTTTAAATGAGAGTTTGTGTAGGGATAGCACATTGAATGTAACAAACAAACAAACAATCTCCTCCAAGTAGGGTGTCTTTAGCTAATTGTCCTTTAGCATGAACTAAAAATATGGGAGCATCAAAGCTTAGGAAACTGCAGGAGGTGAAGGAAAGCTTTTATCAGCTGGTTGCCAAATCCTAAATAGTCAGTCATTACCTTTTGGAGATCACTATATTTCTCATTGTTTCTATGACTTCGAGTTTATTAGAAGTGAGAAAATTGGAGAGATGTTGATCAAAGGGTAAAAATTTCTAGTTACAAGATGAATAAATTCTGGGGATCCAATTTACAGAATAAGTTAATTCATTTGATTATGATAATCACTACAAAATATATATGTAATCAGCATATAATTGTGTCCCTTGGAAATATAGTAAAAGTCATAAAAACCAAAATAAGACAAAATTCTTTCCCTTATGAAGGCTTCCCTATGAACTAAAAATGTTCTTTTCTAATTCCTAAATTAGGGTGCTGTGTGATAGGTGGGGATGGAGTACACTGACCCCATCTTTTAAAGCAACTTCTTAAATACCACTGTCACACTGGTCACCATTTCTCTGAATTCAGAGTTTCCACGAAGATGTAACACAAGTACACATACTATAAATTTCCTCCTATTGACAAGTTGCTGATCAATTACATATGTGAAACCCTCAAGGAAAATCATTACTTAGGATGAAGTTTGCACTCAATAAATGTTAATACCTTACTGATTGCTTTCACTGCTAATCACTTGTTTCACCAGAAATCATTGGTCCATGAAAGAGTCAATACAGAAACTGAATATTAGTACAATTGGAAACTTTCTGTCTTAGCTTTTTTTACTTAGTTTTCTCATACAATTGTAGCTCCTTGACTAGGCTCGCTTTCCCTCTGCCTCCCTCTTCCCCGCCCTCTCTCTCTCTCTCTAAATGTTTTGAGGCTAATGTAACACAAACAAATATTGTTGGAATACAAGCTCATGAATCTCCTAGAGGAGGTGGAGTCAGGTTAGTGCTAAGGCATCAGAGCCAGCTCCTTTGCAGTACAGCCATTGTGTCTCTCTTTCCCTAGACTGAGAACCTTCAACTTCTTAAAGCTGTCAACCTGATACTTTTTAACAGCATTGATGAAAACCACCAAACAACAATGACAAAGAGAAAAAAAGTCAGAAACCACCAAACAACAATGACAAGCCCCTAAAATAGATTTATAGGGGTTGTGGTGGCTAAGAGCTTGGTTTGCTAAAAATAAAGCTGCTTCTGCTCTCTCCATCATCTTTTTTTCCCTGCTTGACTATAATTAAAGTCCACATCTGAAATTCTTATCGAGTAGCAAAGTCCCATGAGTGATTGGCATCTGGCATCCAAAAATATTCTGCAGAGAACAGTGTTCTCAGTGGCACATCTGACAGGCTTGGCTCACTTTCAGTACTCCTGGTTTTCAGATGAGTGGCAAACCAATGGATGAACAGGAAGATTGCCTCAGCCTAATATCAATCAATCAGTTGGTTCTTCCATCAATGACTTGGAGCAACTTCTTATGCCTACCCTCACTTACCCCTCACCGACACTTGAGAAGAGAAGAGTGATGGGGAAAAAAATCAGCCTTTCACTAATTGGAGTACTTTCTGCCTCTGTCAGTGGTAGGGAAGAAGGACCCAGCATGGTTGAGAAAATGTGGGTCCCTGGTGAGATGGAGAATTGCACTCGACTGCTGCTCCAAATAGCATTAGATCTTGCATAGGAATCTCACCCAACTAAAGGATTTTTATTTGAACCCAAGATTGGTGGTCTTCCCGGAATGGAAAGATTAATTTTAGAGAAGAAGTACTTTTCCCATCATCTTGTTTTTCGTGCTTACATCATTTGCATGAGAACTAGACAGTGTGTGATTGCACATGGGTTACTCCTGATAGCATCGTAAAGAAGAATATATTGGACAATGAGAGGCACTTTCTCTCCTGAGCAGTCAAATAAACCTAATCATATGAATATACAATGAGATAAAAACACCAATCTTTCACCAAAAGGTTTTATGATTTTAAGTAGACTTGTGCTAAACTCTTATCATAATTATAATTAGGAAGAGCAGGGCAGTTTCCTGCTGCTCATGCTCACATTTGACATGTGAACAGTATGAGGTTAGATGCCTGAACTGAATTCTTGATTTGCATTAGGTTACAGTTGCTCTGTGCTATGTGGTAAGCAGAGGTCACACAAATTTATGTTAATGATGTTAAAAACAAGTATATTATCTCTCAGTAATTGCTAGAGGCAGCTGGTATTTCTACCTTGAATTGTGTAAAACTGCTAGTGTACATGATATTAAATAATAAAATGCCATAACAAAGGAAACTCAAGTATGTAAGAATAATAAACTTAGGATATAGGTAATGATTCCACCTTTTGACAGCCATGTGAGTCATATATGGTCTAGGGGCTGATGGCTTAAACTTCTGCACCTGATTAAACCTATTCCCCAGATCTTGCTTTGGCATGGTGTGTCAAAGGAAGAAACAGAATGACAGTTCTAATGGGAAATGAAGTGTGAAGTTGACCACAGATGTGAGCAGAGAAGAATGTTAGAGATGTTTTCTACATAAGGAACTGATGAATGAATTCATATTCACACCCTATCCTTCAATGAACTCTTGGGAGAGTTTCAGATTTTTTTGAAGATATTTCGCCATTTCAAAGCTGGCAAAGATAGTTCCTTGCCTGCTATGTCAAAGTCCATTTCTCTATCTTTAGGCTACTGGAAAGATGAACATTACAGCTGGAAGACCTCTCAGATATGCTGTAGTCCTTTTTGCTCAGAGGGAGGAGTTTTGACCAGAGAACTTTAGGGGTGAATGTAAAGTGTAGGGAGCAGCTGAAGATGGAAACTACTTTGATCTTGAGAAAAACGCCTTGCCTTAGACAATTCCAGTCATTAGTCACTATGCAACCCTGTGTCTTGTGACACTAACATTGTCAAAAGTATGAATAAATGCCCCTACTCTTGTTCAGTTCCTCTTCTCTTATCAGGAGAGAGGACCTCCACCTGACCTCAGCTTTGTCTCTTGTCTATATTTTCTTCATCCCTTCTCTGTTTTTCCCTGCACCACTGACAGCTGCAAGGGTCATGGCAGTAAAGTTCCATAGCTCATTACTGGAGTTTCAGATTGGAATTCTAGACCCTCGAACATAATCCAAGTAGATTTTCTGAGTTGATCATGCCTCAGAAATCTGGGCTTGAGTGGACTATGACAAATAAAACAAAACTTCCCCTATTCAAGATTAGCATCATGAATTACCAACATAGATGCAATTGAGGTTAGCAATAAGTAGTTTCAACCAGTCAGTTTCAGGCTGGTTTTTGTCTTAGAGACTTATGAAAGGCAACTAGTAAATGTTCAGGGATGTTACTTGGTTCATGTCCTGTGGAAAACTTGAAATTAGTGAAAGTGGAAAAATTGTAAGTACTTAAGAATGGTGCATGGGATGAAAAATGCAGTCTTCACTTGTGTAAGTCTATGAGGGTGATACTCTCTGCCAGATGCTAGTTCACACTGAAAGAAACAATCAGTGAATTCTCCTTTAACACATCCTCCAAAAGTAGTGCCATCTATTAGGGACCTAGCAGAACAATGTCAGTGTTGAGATGTACTCTTTCTGGAGATGAGGAGTAAAAATTTCTGTTCTTCATGCTAAAGGAGGAATATGTTAGTCACAGAGCAACCCAGGAAAAAATTCTGGAGGCAAATTTCCTGAAGTGGAAAGTTCAAATCCATCATTGAATGGCTCTTGCTTTCTCTGTCAATTACAACAATATTTATAGAATGAATCTATTTTAAGGCTGCCTGGAGGTACAAAATCATAAGTTGTCCTAAAACCGAGAAAACAGCCCATATTAAAGATAGTATAGTATTAATTAATGATCTGGGCTTGGTATGTACTGACAGAAGAGGTTCAATATGCCCATTTCTTCCCAAATTTGAACTCTACTATAGCAGTTCTGAAGTGTGAAATCAGCTTCAGTGGAGCTGTACAGCATAGACATTGACAAACAGTATAAATCAGGTTTTGACTAGGTCCCCCTGCCCAGAAAGATTATTGTTAAGAATTTATCAGCACACCACTGAGTATTATAGTATGCTAAAAAAGCAGCAGACAATGGCAAACATTTATTCAAAAGAATTTTTGAAAAATACTCTTCCAAAATCATTTCAGCTAAGTAGATAATTATGAACTATCGACATGAGAATGGTAGACCTTTACAGTGAAGGCTTTATAGGAGAATGAGAAAATTCTACCACCTGGTAATATAAAGGGAGCTACTGAAACACAGAATTTAAAACTAAAGTGCAAAGAATTGGACTCACATTTAGTTACTGATCATTTAACATATTTTAGAACCTATACTATGTCTACAAATATGATATGCACTTTGGGGAAATGAAAAAGATGTATAAAATTGTAAGAAAACTAAGAGTATAGTTAAAGCCCAAAGAAAATATTAAAGATACAGTATGTATAGTAAAAACTGAAATGGAAAAAGAGATGAGTTCTGGGTAGAAGCATCAGACGAGGATGTGTGGGGAAGCAGGACTAGAGCAGAATCTTGAAGGTAGATGGTATTTGGATAAAGTTCAGGGGCATGGAAAGGCAGTTGCAGACATGACAAGGGGCCTGAGAGTAACGTGTCTGCAGGACAGGGCACTGTACATAGGCAGTCTGCTAATAGACCTTCCTGGCAAGAATGAAGTGGACAGCTAGGAAATGGGAGCAGACAAGAGGAAGAAAGGAAAGCAATGAGGGGAGTAGACAGAGGTTAGGTAAGGAATGAAATGAAGGAAGAGAAGCAGAAAAAGATTGATTACTCAACCTAGGGCATTATATGAAGTAGCCCTCATGTATATCATGATAATTATCAGAACATTACTGGGACAGAAATTCTCCTCCTTTCACAAATGAGGAAGCCAAGGGTGAGAAAAGTGAACTCTCCAAAAATCACAAAGTAATCAAAGGTGGAGCTTTGTGCAATCTATGTCATCTCGCTCAAGATCCAAGGCTTCTGCCACCACGCGATGTATCCTGTCTTGTGAATTTTGGAAGATTCCTGAAGCTTCCCCAAACCATTGCTTTAGTTAAATACCAGGAGGAGAGGGAAAGACATCATTTGCAGGAATATTGAGAGGAGGAGAAGTTAAACCAGCTGTATATTATACAACTAAACATTTAGCAAATGCCTTGGTTGAGTAAAGAAAGAACTCTCCATGCTTAGGTGAAGGTTGAGATTTTCAAAGAGGCAAGACTTAATGTGTAGCAGAAAAGACCCCAAAGAAGAAATATCATGTGTTATGAAGGGGTAAAGGTTACAATCAAAATGAAGACAGATGATTCAACTAAAAGGAAGTATTGAATCTTGAGCATTTATTATGTGCTCTACCTCTGAATCTTTCCCAAACCATTCAACTACTGCAAGTTAGTTCACTAGGGACCAAAAGAGACTTTTGACAGAACTACAGACTTTTCTGGTAAAGATAAATGAGGTGTAATTTAAGTAGTCTCAAACTTTTCTGCAAGCTTTAAGATCACTGCACATTGTTGGATCTGTTCATAATGGTCTGGACCGTTTCCCAAAAAACACCAGTGGGAGAGACTCAAGCAGAATGGCCAGGCTAGAAAAGGAAAATGAAGCCATTTTGGCTTGGCTAAGGCTGTAGATGGTCTGACAGTTTGCAATTTATAATTTGCTTGGTCCTTTTAACATTCTTTATCTGCCTTTATTTGCTCAACAGCCCTTTGCTCAAGTTCACGCTCAGCTTACCACATTCAGTGAAGCACACAGCGGTGGACAGGGGAGTTTAATCTAGAAATCAGCCTGACTTGTCTTTGCAATGTATTTTAGCTTCCAGGGCTGTGCTAGGAGGATGCATAAGCAAGAGCCCTGTCTAGGTCAGGTGTCCTGTGAGCCCTGCCAGAATCCCTAACAATGCCTTTTAGGCAGTGCTGTCAAACAGACTCCCATCTTCTTAACTGACAGCAATGAGCATTTTAATAAAATGAAGTCCTGATTGTTTTGAAGCATGAAGTCTAGTAGAAAGGAGAATCTGATCAGTTTTCACCATGGCTTTCATAATTGTGAATCCCTCCATCTGACTGTCAGTAATTCCCCTGTCCAGACATTCAGAATAGATCATCCTCACTTCAAGCTGTCTCAGATGCATTGCTTGGGATTCTTTCAGCCTGCCTTGTAGCTTTCAGGTGGTAAGATGGCAGGCATCCAGTCTCTCTGAAGAAAAAGCCTTCATTGTTCATTGTGCCGCTGTATCTTCCAACCCCTTTTGTTATATCCTGGAAGCCTATTTGCTTTTTAACTGCTGCCACATACTGGGAAAACATCTTTATCGAGCAGTCCTCAATGCCATGGCTTGAGTCCTTTTCATCAGGGGGCCTGTAAGTCCCTAGCTGAGATGAAAAGTCGGAACGTTTCAGTCCACCTGGTTTTCTTTATGTCAAATAATTTGAATGCCGCTGGTCCTTGTGCTGCTTCAGTGCTGAAATTTTTCCTGGACTCATCACTATCTTCCCAGAAGGTACAATTCAAAATCATTGGCAAATATTTTCAGATTAGAATTCTTCTTAGTTCTAAATACATGTATGACATCAAGAGTATTCCACACAGGGACTTTTCCAATAAACAAGAACAGTCTGTGTCAAACATGACACAAGAATAGATACTTGTCCACATTGCCAGAAAACCATGCACTGTCTCTCATATTTCCTGAAATTCCTAGCCATTCAATAAAAGAGTTTAGTTTCCACTGACCAGAGTTTAGTTTGGATTCTAAATATACCCTGTAATTCAAAACACTGTGTGTGTGTGTATATATATATATATATATATATATATATATACACACCTATATATTTATATATATTTATTTTAAAATATTATACAGTCTAATTTAATTATATTAATTAAATTATATTATATATATTATTTATTTATTTATTTAGATACCTGGGATAGAACTCAGGACCTTGCGCTTGGCAGGCAGGCACTTATGCTGCTGAGCTATATCCCCGGCCCTAATACTGTATATATTTTAAGCACATCTGTTAAAAGTAATACTCATGGTAAAAGCAAGAAGATAACCTCTATTCACACTTCAGATAAATTTATTTAATTTTTATTTAATTATCCTGCTTTCATTCTGATGTATAAAAAGTACCAGCAGTTTCTTTTCCCTTTCACAATATCTATTGTTCCCTTCAGATTTTATTAACTCTTTCAGGTTCTTATAGTAGAGAGGAAATACAATGTTTACACATGTGAGTCTGATTTATTTCACTTATGAGTATGGTCTCTAGTTGCATCCATTTACCTATAAAAGCCTCTAGTTTATCTTTCCTTAAAACTGAGGAATACTCCATTGTGTAAAAGTACCATATCTTTTTATCCATTCCTCAGTTGATGGACATTTGTGTTCTTTCCAAGTTTTGTTAGTGTTTTTCTCTTTAAAATAAAAAAAAAAGTACCAGCAATGCAGAGGTTTACTGTTACAAATATGGATGAATTTTTACGCTTTGACTGACATCTTCCCATAAGTATACTCACTACATACACACACACACACACACACACACACACACACACACACACAGACGCACACATGCACGCGCATGTACACACTGGTAACTATGTGGTCACAGACATGATTAATTTGATCATGATACCTACTACAAAACATATATATCAAGTTATCGCATTGTACACCTTGAATACATGTAATTTTCATTTGTCAATTATGCTTCAATAAAGCTGAAAAAGTGATATGGGGCAAGGGGAAAAGGAAATTAGGAATAAAGCAAAAGTGATTTTGGGTAAGTGCCTTGCTAAGCAAGGCAACTCAGTTAAGCAGATAAGGACTTTGGACTAAAGGCTATGAAGGCATTAAGTGTCTGGGAAGCAGGACTGTGAGACCGCCTGAGGGAGGGACGCATGGAAATAGAGGAGGATTCACTTCAGACTGGCTTTTAAAATTGCTTTAGTTGATAAGGACTATAGACATAGAGGATATCTTAATTTAACTGAGATGATTAAATTGGGGTAACTCCATCCTTCCTCCTTGGAGCACTTCGCCTATCAGAACATTACCAACTAGGTGTGGACAACCTCCACCCTCCCATTCCCTGAATTGCTCCCTGACTACCATCATCTCCAACATCAAACCTGCCTCTTCTTTCATATGCCATCCTTGCTGCTTTCACCCCTGTGTGCTTGGTGATGACGGAATATCTTTATATAACGTATCAGCTTGTTCAGTACAACCGAGTTCTAGGAAGAGCAAAGAAAAGAACAATCCTTGCTGGATTGAAATTACTAGAAGGATTCAAGGAAATAAGAGCTAACTCTTCCATGTTAGATCAGTAAAGAAGCAACCATATCAATATTCTTCTGAATTTTAATAATTTAAGGGTTGATATCCACACCTTGTTTGTTTTTGATTCTTGAAGGAGTGACTTGCAGAGTTTAGTGATAAGGAGACACATTCATTAAGTGATTGGTGTACGTCAGACGTTGGGGTTAATTGCATTGTGCATATTATCTCACTTAATCTTCATTACGGCCATCACTTACTGTTATTATTCCTAGTTGGCAGATGAAGATACTGAGGGTTGGACTAGTTAAATAGTCCATTAAAGGTGCTATTCCCTATGCTTTGAAGCTATAGTCTATTTCAGGTTTGTCTGGTCATGAATAACAGCCAGATTTGTGAAGAAAATAGTTATATCAATTCCTTAGGCTAATGCTATGAGGAAACCAGAAATCCATGAAGTTCTTCATTTATGGGGCTATGCTGAAATCTCCTAGAATCTCGGCTCATCCTATTTATTCAATGTACCTCCTTAAGTACATGTCCAGGTGCTCTGAATCTTGCGCTGTTCTCCACAGGCTTAAACATTTCCCCCTACTTGTTTATCATTCAGTAGTTTGCTGAGGATGTCTAAGAAGGTTTAGCTTGAGGATCTGGCCATTCTGAGTTGCAGTGTCTGTAATACTACTCACTACCTGCATAACTTCAATTAACCTTTTCTAACCTGTTGTCCTGATTCATTAGTAAAGTATGTGATGTGAAAATTAAGTGATAAAAAGTATTTAGTTCAAAGTGTGCCATGCAGAAAATGTTTAGTAAATATTATCCTATCAGGAAATAGTATCATTATTATTGACGTTGTGTTTATATTAGACCTCCTGTCACTTTATTCTCTGAATTTTAGTAACTTTATGTTTGACATGTGTGCAGTTTTACTTCACCAAGAGTGACATAAATTGCCTTGATGACAAGGGGTAGTTATATAAAAATTTTCTGAGGATACAAAACTCCTGTCATCATTTTCTATAAACAGAATGTGGCTGGACAAGGATGTCAACAGCCTTATGAAGGTGCATGATTTTTACAGGTTTTGAGGTAACTGTAACTAGGCAGAGAGCATATATGACAATGTCAGATGCCACTTGGGAAGTCACCCTTATCTGAGAATTACGCTCATTTCTTCCTTATGCAGATGGGTCTTGTCCGCATGATCTCTAGGACTCAAGGTATGCTTCTACTACTTTAAAGCCCGCTGATTCCTTCATACCTTTGGAAACTTGAACTTTGGCTTCCAGAGCTTCCCTTAGTTCCTGATAATGTGTAGCAGATGCCTAGCTAAAAATGGGTCCATGGTTCTATTCACTTTGAGAAAATGGAGGGGTTAGAAATAGAAGACTTTGGCACACTCTGTTTAAGTATTTTCTGTGTGGTTGTTTTCAGGAACATATGTTTGCTTTCAAGGTATTCCTAGTTAGATTATGTAAAAACATGTCTGTGTGCTATAAATTTAATCTCTTCTTTAGCCTCTTGCCTCTGACAACTTGAAATAAATACTCTGACTAAATGCTGTGCCCTGAGAGCCTGGTAAACTATGTTATCTCAGCTTAAAAGGAGGAGAGGGAGCCAGAAATTACATCTATTGAACTACTTCTTCCCTCTATTCCTTAGTGTTTATATCCCCAAACCCCAAAATAGTAGAATTTTCATGCAATTTATAGGTGGTGTTTGCAAGGGACCTAAGAAGAACCTATAACTCATCTGACACTCCAATAAATATTGGAAGCTACAAGAACAGTTGCAGGAATGTGCAAAGCATCTACTTAGAATATCTGCTTTACCCTAAATTTGATACCAGTTTCAACTGCTACAAATAAGCTTGTGCCCTCATTCAAAAATGTTAAAAATGTTGGGAGCTGCCTTTCTGCATTGTGATTTAGTACGAGATTAAAGTATCATTAAACTAAATTTTCAAAAGTCACCCATGAAGGAAACCAGAGGAAACTTGAGACTACGTAAGGAATTTAAAGTAAAAAAAAAAAAAAATCACTCTGGAGGGAAGAGAGTGAAGATGATATTTAAACACATGCACCCAACATATGGTTGCTAAAGTCTCTGTTAAGACTCAGCAGGACAAGATATATGAATAAAAGAACATCATTAGTTCTTAAAATATGAGGACTGTTATAGAACAAAACAAGTTTTATTGCTTCAAAATGCATATAACTGGACCAATCAAAGAAAGTGAAGTGGAGGGTATGGTGTGACATATCTGAACTAAAAAATAAAAAGGAATTAGACACAGAACTTGTGGTATAGCTAATTCTAGCTACTTAGAAGGCTAAGGCAGGAGGATCACAACTTCAAATCCAGCCGGGGCAACTTAGTGAGATCTTATTTCAGATTATACAATAGAAAGGGCTGAAGATGTAGCTCAGTGTTAGACAATCCCCTGCAGTGCAAAAACAGAAATAAAATTTAAAAAGAGGAATTAGGGTTTAGTAGGAATATGCTGCAAAACTTACATAGATAGAAGAAGAACACAATGCTTTTCACATATATTTCACAGAATTTATATGGTAAGGATGAGCTGCACATATGTGGTAGAACTCTTTACTATAACAAGAAGCTTTATGTTCAAAATAGTATGCTAATGATGTACTTTTTTAATCAAATACTTAAGCTGATACCCTGGATTATTTTTGTAAAGAAAGTGATGAGCAGCTTAGGGCAAAGTGACCACATCATCCTGAAATTCATAATAAAGAACATTGAAACACAAAATTAAACTTGAAGTGCCCGATGGGCCAGGACAAAAAGAAGGTAAGACAGCATCAGAACGGCATGGAACCACGTGGAAACCACATAAACATTTTCCATGATGAACTGACATTCACTTGAATCTTTGGGGTTATAAAGAATTGAAAGAAAATTCTGGGAGCAGGTTCAAGTTCTTGTTGACATTCCACAATGCCAAATCTTTTTTCTATCACTGATGGATTGATGTCACTTGTTGAACAGATCTAGATTTAGGTTCATTGTGCAACCAAAGCCAACCTGCCAATTCACACAGAAAACAACAAAGAAAGAAGGAAAGAAGAAAAAAGCAAGCAAGCAAGCAAGAAAGCAAATAAAAAATAGAGTAAGAGAAAGAAAGACTGCAAGTTGGGCTGTGAATACCCCTGGAGTTTTTGTTTTAACATTCATTTGGACAGAGGAAACTCAAAACAGAAATGCTAGATCCTCTGCTGTGCAAGCATATGAGGCTATAGCCAGTTCTCTCTGACTGTTATTTGTAGCCTGATTTCGAGGAACAGTTGGTGTTTGTAACAAAAGAAAACTGACCCTATCGAAGGAGAATTAATTCAGGCAGAGTTGGTTACTTAGGTTTTGTACAGATGGATTTTGAGTGGCAGATGGGGCATTCAATCAACTCTAGTGCTGAACAAACATGCCAAGAGCGAGAGTCAAGGACAAGGGTAGATCCAGGAAGAACAGCTGTGGCCATTGTAGCTGGTGGCAGAGGATCGAGAACAGGAGGAAGCAGAGTCAGAAAAAAGGGTGGAAAAAGATAAAATAGCGAAGAAAATAGAAGTGTCCTATTACTATGAATAGAAGTTCATATTACTATGAACTACAAAAATAATTACATTGCTACTGAAGGAATCATGTGGCTAAAAAGGAGATGAAAAATAAATGTCATTGTATAATCTGATCATGGTTAGTCATTTAGAGAAAATATTACCATACTGGTTTCAAAATCAGATGAAGGCTAAGATTAAGGGGATAGGGGAAAGAAGAAACACGTGATTAAGAACAAACACTAAAGAAAGTTAAATGTCAACCTAAACTGAAGCTCACCAAAATATTTTAAAAATCAATGTAAAGTATTTTGATGTTATGTAGAAGCAAGGAAATGTCTGAAATAATGGATGGGAAAATAAAAGGTATAAGCAAGGAAAAGATAAGCTTTTGCTTAGCTTCTCCTTTGCTTTTAAATCTTCTGATTACCAATATGGATCTTTATCCTTTAGACTAAGTTCTTTTGTGTAGTGACATAGGCACTGTAGTTATTTAGTTGTGATAAACATCTTTATCCTTTTACAACAAAGAGATTTTTTATCAATAAAAATGTAGAGATGTATTATTATATTTGTATGCATTTCAGTATCTTTGCTATACATGTTTTTACATCCCTTGCAAATCAAAGTCAGTCAGTTGATATAGCTCAAGGTCACCAGCACTGCGATGACCCAAGTATTGCTTTGCCTTTATGAATATGCATCACACTCATTTTAGCTTAATTTTTCTTTCTTTTCGGTCTTACAATTAAGTACTAAAACTCCAGGAAAAAAAAAATTCAGAGTTCCTTATTTTAGTCTGAATGTGATCTGAAGGTAGTTAACCTTGGAAGGAAGGTGGAAATGAAGACAAACTTTCTTTCTGGCCTCCTGATGCTTCTGTGTGAATTGATGGATCCCTCAAGGATGAATGCGACGCCATGACAAGTGCAGAGGGAAAAGTTATGCTGAGCCTGACATTCACAGGGTGTATTAATTATAAGTATCCATCTCCCCAGTGATCATGAACTTTTTTTCCCCAGGAAGCAAACCGACCAAGAATTTTACTTTTGATGGAAATGAAGAATGTTTGGAGTTCTTGTTAAGTTTTAGTACTTTTAAGTTAAATTTATCTTCACATTAACTTTAGGGAACTGCAGCTCTCAAACATATATAGTAAAAAGGGAATGTATGTTGTCTTTTTTTTTTAGGGAACTGCACAAAACTTGAAGTGAACTGAAAATTCAATTATCTTAAAAGGAGTAAAAGTTGGATTTTATTTTAGTGGATGAAGGGTACAGAATTTCTTGGGATATCATTAGGGCTTTTCTTTTCATTAAGATGATAGAAGGATGTTCCTTTGTTGAAATCATGGATGCTGAATGTGTTCATGATTGTGATTCTAAAAACAGAAATGAAAGTTAACTGGAAGTGATCATTATCACTTCTGTAGAGTGAAGCCTCAGAAAGAGATGGTGAGCTTGGGAACACTACCCAATTCAAGTGACCACATCCCTGCAGACCCCAAAATGATGGTGAGGTACCTTCTGAAGCAAAACCATTCAATTTGCCTGCCTGGCATGTTTTGAGCCGATACGTAAAAAGAAAATGGTGTTGACAGTACGTTCACAAGGAAGTTCTGTGGCAACAAACTACATATGTATTTATGTAATTTCCTCATGCCATTTGGTGATGTACTGACATAGCCTTAGACAGCCTGTCTGGCTAATTCAGGTCAAACTTGATGCATTTTCTCAGCAGGTTCTTTTGCATGAGTTAAGTGCAGTGAACATTTCTCTTGCACACAAGCATTTTAGCTCTTCTGATTTCCATATGCACTGGGGGATCTGCAATTATGTCATTTTATGAAGTTGATCCTTTATTTCCTAAGTGAACTTCTGTTCCTGCTCCTGTTGCTGTTACTGTTGCTTGTTTGCTTCCCTCCAGGTAGCTTCACAAGAGCAAAAACCCTATTTTTCTTAATTTGGATATGAACATTTTTCCTATCTGAAACTTCTTTATGTACTTTTTGCTCCATTTTTAATTAAAGCAATTATCTTAAGTGAGCAAACATGCAAAAAAAATTAACAGGTAGTCCAGAAAGATATTTTTATTTTCTTAAGCAGCCATTTTCATGTGTTTTCTATTTATTGTGATGAAGATAAGAAAAGCATGAATTTTCTAGCAACAGTAAATCATTTTAACTTGCAGAATTCTATTGTCCAACATTTTACCTAACTGTCCCCGACATTTACTCATAGCACTTAACTTTGTTGCCCTTGCAACATAGAACTTTATAATATTCAAAATTTCAGGAGCCATTTTTTTATTCAAATGTTTTCCTACTGGAAAATGTCACCTTGTAGACAAATCACAACAAGATAAACTCATAAATATTCGCAGGATATATTTTGACTACTGTATTACCCGCTTAGTGCTTTTTTACTGGCTAGCTAAGCCATATTCCTGATTACTTTCCCCCATTAAATCCTTAATTGTTATTTAAACCAGGCAATTTTTCATAGTAATTCTTGCCCAGTGTAGTGTCCTGGTATTGCCACTTGATATTCCATATGACATATAACTCCCTCTCATTTAGAAATTTGTGTGTGATTCATTTCTTGCCTTGGTTTTTAAATAGGGATATTTTAAACTTTTTAGAATTCATTGTCCATATTTGACAAAAGAAGAGAAATTCTGAGCTACTAGGAAACAGACTTTAATGTAGAAATAATATAACATTCCAGTTCACATGAAGAGTTCTGTATTAGTATAAGCAATCCGAATTCTTCATTCTTCAATTCAAAGCAAATATTTTGTGCTTTGATAATTGTTATACTTGGCACTCAACATACGGATATACCATTTTGAGTGGTGTTTACTGGGAAGTCACAAAGTCAGTAAAGTTCTTTCTCAGAATTAGTATATATTCCTAACCACTTCCTTGCTACTTTTGTTATATAATTTTTTACTTACTAGTTTTTGAAAACACAAAAATTCTGTTTCATATTTTTAATGTAGACTTGGCTAACAGTTTTGTAAAGATATGCAAATTTTGAAAAATATTGATTGTGGATGGAAGCAATGTCCAATAGAGTTTAACTTGTTTGAAAACTGCCTTTCGAATTAGAAACATAAATTTCTCTTGATTTTAAGGTTTAATTACACAGAGTTTTCTATGTTCAATCTCTTCCTACTTAGGAAAATATGATTAAATTTATATTTTGATGTATTTAAATACTTGCATTATTATGTGCACTTAAAAAAATCTGATTAATGCAAATAATTAATATTGTCTACAAGAAATGATACATATTCCTAAATATATTTTTGTGGTTTTAGTGTTTAATTCTTATTTTGAGTTTGGAGGACCAATCTCTGCTACATGGGTAGAATGAGCCATTACGGTCAAATGGACCATTCATGACTGGAAATATCCCAAGATGTGATTAAGGGAGCGCCTATTTTACTGTACTGTCCTTACTGTTTTATCCCATATGACTGTGAAAACCTCCCCAAGACAAGAAATAAATTTAAAATTCATTTTCATTTTATGGGAATAACTTATTAGTGGTATATTGAGGTCATTAGAATACAACAATTTTGGGGTCAAACAGTCATGGGACTTGATCTTGGACCTACCAGATCGTTGATACATCTTTGAGCTGGTTACTCACTCTGTGTCTCAGTTTTGTCATCTATCAGACATACACAATCATATTGGTAGATAAATGGCAAAACTGTCCAAATCTGATGCCTTACAAAGCTGTTAGCTGCCTTTCAGGCTCCATAGAAGCCAGTGGCATATGGCAAGGCTTATATGTAACAATGCCTTTCCTCATCCCTTCCCACCCTGCCATTACAAGGGTTGATTCTTCCCTAAGCAAGAATGCTGATATGATATACGTTACCACTATTCTGTGTTGTAGCATGGCAATGACAAAGCTTGAACTCCTGATCATATTAAGAAAGGGGAAGGTCTGTTTTTCCTAAATCATGACGTTAAAATTGCAGAAAAGTGTTGGCACGAATATTTGGCTATGTCTATTCTTGACCTAAGGGCAGCAGAAGGACATTCTTTTTGTTTTTTTTTTTCCAGTACCAGGGATTGAACTCATGACCTCACGCTTGACCCCAGGCAGGCACTGTGCCACTGAGCTAAATCCCCAGCCCCCAGAAGGACATTCTTAAACATGTGTTTTTCAGCAACAGCACAAACATTGTGTCATTTTACTAGCCCTTCCTGCTAATTAATATGCAGTGGGTAAAGAAAAATCCATACACCTACTTTTACTACCATCTCCATAGCTTTTCCCAAAAGAAAGATGCTCCAGCAGTTTAGAACAAAATCTTAATTATCCAAAGTCACTTTCTTTAGCGTTTAAATTCATCAGATAATTGCTCAATTATCCACTTTGTTTTGTCTGTGTAGATATCCTGGCTCAAGTCCATTAACCAACTAATGTACACAAAAGATGAGAAAATTAGGAGATTGTGCCTATGTTGATATTTCTGTTCTCAACCCAATAGTTTGTCTCTATCACTGATGTCTGCTGTCATTACGAGTTATCAAATCAAAGTGATGTTTATTGCACCCAGTAAATGAATTAAAGTATGTTTGTATAAAGTATTTTTCTGTCAGCTTAAATAGGCATTGCTTATATATTGGAGGAGGAAAAATGTATGTCCCTTTAGTATTAAAAGACATTTCAGGGGAGTAAAGTCTCAATTTTTGGTAAGAGTATATGGACATGCTGTATATATCCAGCAAACTTTATGTCAGGCTTTGTTTCTAGGGAGTGACCTTATCAACCTTTCTCAGCTGGAATCAGTGATGCCTCTATGTCATTAAGATCACTTCTATCAGCCAGGCATAGGGATACACTCATGTGAACAACAACTAATTGTGAGATTCAAGTGAAAGTACTGCAAGTTCAAGGATAGACCGGGCATCATCACAAGACCCTGTCTCAAAAAAAGAAAAGAATCACTTTTATCTAGCTTCCAAGAAGATCTGGTTGTGCAGTGGCAAGAACTAGGGCCTTTAGCTGAACAATGGAATGTAGCTGATCTCTAGTGTGCTTCTGTGTTAGGTATCTCAAGGGTCAACGTCCTCATTTGTCTCACCACCTTTCTTTTCTCTTTTGGGACTATAATTCTGTGTTGTATTCTAGCTTGGTTGGAGTTCAATGCTCTACTGAGAATTTTGTGCCTATCATGAAACAATATGATAGTTGCTGAGTCTGAATTTACATTCTGTCTCTTACAAATTGATTCTCCATGGGTGATTTACTTAATTTCTTTAATTATCATGTTTCTTATATGTAAAATATAATGTCCATCTCACTTTCTATGAATCAGGTTAATGCACAAAAAAGAATTATTGACAAGGTCTTGTAGTAATTTATTTATCCTTTGCCCAGCTTCAAATCTGCCTAGATTAATTTTATGACACTTTTATTTCCTCAACTCTTGACTCTACTGAATGTGCTTTCCTATTTGAGTGCTGACATACTAATGAAACAACAGAATCAAGCACTAGTTGGGTGGATAGATAGATGGAAAAATAAAAGGGTCCCTGGCCAAATCAAGTTGAGTTTCTTTTAGAAACTTTTTACTGAGTTTCCATCTGTCCTTAGAAAGGCCAGCACCTCTGCTGACTAATTTCCCTAGTGGGATTAGATAGGAGTCTGCTCTCTTCCTTTTCTTCCTTGTTTCTGGTACTCATTGTCCTGATACATTTGGAGTATAGCACACTCTGAGGACTTTCCAAGTGTTATGACAGTCTTTTATCTCCAACTCCCAAAAAGACTATCCAAATAGACAATTCACGATTGTATTGATTAGAGAAATTTTTAAAAATTAACAATTATTGAAACTCATTTGGTGCTTTTGACAAAATAAAGTTTCTAGCATGGGACTTCAGAAGTTTATGAACTAGAGTATGAATAAAAATTATTTTTAGATGAATGGCTTGAAAGGTAGTAGGCACTTCCTTTTGCTTAGTACCTACTAAACGGAAACTATCTTTATGTGCATCATTACAAGATAACCTTCTGACCATGAAGAAAAGGACAGGAGCTAAAGCTTTTTCTCTAGGGCAATGGTGGCAAACCTATGACACACATGCCACAGTGGGTTGTTTGTATCATTGCAAGCTCTAAAAGGACTGCCATCACTACCATCCTATTGGGCAAAGCAGGACTGAAGAGAAATATTGTATAAACTTCTAGGTAGCACACTATCCATGTTATCATTATCATTAATATCTGCTTTTCTTCTTGAAATTAAACTGCCCACATAACTTAATTCAACCATGGAGCTTTGGAAGAAGTGTCCTTTGTTATTATTTGGGAGACTGTCTTAACAATCAGGGTAGACCTGACTACTTTTTATTTTAATGGCTCCTGAGATTAATCATGAGAGCGTGGGTTGAGATGGTGTCCTTATAAGCCTGTATCTCTGAATGACTACAGTGATCAAAGACTCCTGATAACCGTTAATATACAGGTAGCATACATAAGAAATAAACCTTATTTTAAAAGTCTCTGAGATTTTAAGGTTGTCCAATATTACAGTATAACCTGATATGTCCTGAGTGATATATAGTTTGACTCCTCTGCTTCTAGTCCAAAGCCTCTGTCAACAAGCAATGAAGAACTTTGTCTAGTAGTCTTAAGCAGCAGGGAGAGTGGGACTGAGTTAAGGGTGAAGGATGAGAGAAGAAACCATTGTGCCATAACCGGGTTGAGAGGTACAGGTTGTCTCAAAGATATTGGGGGCAAACTGTGATTTTGCTCCTTTCATTAGCCTTTCTATTCAAACGCTATCTATTACTAGTCATTGTGCAAAGTACCCTAGGACAAACTTGAAAAGAAGAAGCAACTGTATTTTAATTTATGAGCAAAATGGATTTGACATGGTGTACTGTGACAACTTAGAGCAACACAATATGGACTTTCACTTCTTTTCAGCACTTAGAATTTATAAGAAGGAAAGAGAATGTAAGTGTAATATGTTCTAAAATGTTAATGACTTAACTCAGGCAATATTTTACATTGATTACTTTGCAATCAATAATAGAGGAATTTTATCATTTAGTGTTTATAATGTAAAACAAATGGCTATAATTTGGTATTATTTTTGTCAGTCTTTATGATTATAATGACTGTGGCAGAAATCTCAAGGGACAAGGGATGTCAGAAAGCTTGATCTTGATTAAAACTCTTTTTTCCAAGTTGCCTTCTAAGGAGATGTTAGGGACAAACAGTCTGAAAGAAGCCCCAGTTCTGGCTGTACCCATGAGTGAATAAAGTTAGAAAGAGTTGTTATGGTTTGGATTGAGAACGTCCCACAGAGGTAGGGCTCACAGGTAGGGTCTGTAGGAGGTGAATGAGTTGTGGGGGCCATACAGCCCACTTGTTAAGAGGTTGGGTCTGGTTGGGAGGGGCCGGTCATTGGGGGTGTGACCTGGAGGAGCATATCTTTCTTTCTGGTTCCTTCTTTCTCTCTCTGCTTCCTGGCCACCTTCACATGAGCATCTTTTCTTCCACTGTGTCCCCTTGTGATGCTACTTTTGCCCTGGAGCCAACCACACATGGACCGTAACCATGAGCCAAAACAAACCACATTTCTTTCAAATCATGGGTGTCATGTACTGTGTCCCACTGCTGAGAAGGTGACTAAGACACCTGTGTAAGTATTATGCAACTTTTTTGAAAAGTTGAAATACAACTTGCATACCATGAAATGCTCTCTTTAAAGTGGCAAATTCAGTGGTTTTTAGACATCAACATTATTATGCAGCTATCACAACCATGTACTTACAAATCATTTTCATCATCACTCCCCAACAAAGAAACCCTTTGTAATGGTTGACACATTGTGTCAACTTGAGTAGTCTAGATGCTTAACTAAGTAACTCAGGAGTTCTACATCCTAGTGTGTAAAGGACATGCCACTCTAGAATGTTGTTCATCGTGTGAACTTGAGAAGTTTTGAAGTTTAACTAAGTGACTCAGGAGGGGTCAGGGTTTTCACTTTGTAAACATCCTCATGCTGTACAAGAGGAGGGCAGGGAGATGGTGTGAGTGCTACACCCACCCGAGGGCGGGTAGCCTGCATACAATATAAGAAAGGAAAAGAGGCTTGCTCTCCTCCTTTTTCTACTCTTGTTGCTTTTGCTATCTTCTGCTGCCATGAGAAGTTACCACTGTGCCATGTGCCACCCTGCCTTGGAGCCAGTTGATTATGGACTGAGACCTCCACAAACTGTGAACTAAATAAACCTTTCTTCCTTTAACTTTGAGTGTTAGGTATTTAGTCTCAGCAATGAGAGAGAAGTAAATAACACACCCTTGATTCATTTATAGCCACCAATCTTGCCTTTTTCTGTAGCACTTGCTGATGGTTTAACTATTTTCTGCCTCTATAGATTTGCCTATTATGGACATTTCACAGAAGTAGAGCCACACATTATGTGAATTTTTAGACTGAGTTCTATTTATTTTGACAGCATAGTTCTTCTGAAGTTCATCCATAGTGTAGCAGGTATCAAAATTTTATTTCTTTTTATTGACAAACATATTAAATTGTGTGGATATGTCACATTTTGTTTATTCATCAATTCATAAACACTTCAGTTTTTTTCTACTTTGAACTATTATGAATAATGCCATTAAGAATTTCATATGCATATTTTTGTTTGAAAATACTTTTAATTCATTTTGATATGTAACCAAGAGTAGAGTTGCTGGGCTATATGATAACTCTTAACTTTACTTTCTTGAGTAACTACCAAACCATTCACTGAAGTGACTACATCATTCTGCCTTTTCACTACTGGGGAACTAGGCTTCCTATTTGTCTATATCTACATTGACAGTAATTTTGCTTTAATCTTTTTATTTTACTTTATTGTGGTTTTGGTTGGCATTTTCTTGATGACTACTGGTGTTTAGCATTTTTTTCTATGTGCTTATCGATCATTTGTACATTTACTTTGAAGAAATAACTTTTAGAATATGTTGCCAAATTTTTAATACTTCTGATTATGTCAAGTTTAAAGTGTCATTTATATATTCTGGATATTAGGAAATTATCAGATATAGAAGTGGTGAATATTTTGTTTGAATCTTTGAGTTATCTTTTCACATTCTTGGTAGTGTCTATTGAAGAACAGATATTTTCCACATTGAGGAAATGTAATTTATTTATTTTGTTCTGTTTTATCTTGTTTTGTTATTCATGATTTTGGTGTCATATCAAGGAAACAATTGCCTCATCCCAGATCACAAAGATTTGCTCTTATGTTTTCTTTTGTTTGTAGTATAGAGTTTATACTTGCCCATAATGTAAGGTAAAGATCTGGCTTCATGTTGTTGTTGTTGAAAAAACTATTCTTTCTAAAAATAATTGACCATAGTGTCAGGATTTATTCCTGGACTCTACATTCCTTTGAGCTGATCTGAGTAAATGTCAGTCTTTTTGCAAGTACCACAGTGAATTGATTACTTAGTTTTATATTTATCTACAAATTAGATTTAAAATATAGAGCTGTGAGTTCAAAAGTCTATTCTTTACCAAAAATTATTTTGACTGTTCTTTATCAAAATATCTTTGTTCACTTTGTGAAAGGGTATTGGATTTTGCCAAATCCTTTTTCTACATCTATGGGGATTATCATGTGGGTTTTGTTCTTTATTAGTATGGAAGTTTACATTAACTGATTTTCATATGGTGAGTTAATCTTGCATTCCAAGGATAAATCATGGTTCTTCATGGTGTGCAAGCTTCTTATACATTAATGGATTTGGTCTGATATTATTTCACTGAAAAATTTTGTAACTGTGTGAATAATGGATAGTGATGTGTAGCTTGTTTCTCTTGGGATGTGTTTGTTTCATTTAGGTATCAGGATAACTCTGACCTTATAGAATGAATGTGTATATTTTCCCTTCTATCTTACTTTAAATTTATTTTTGTGTAATCTTAACTTATTATTTTAATCTTTACTTATTTTTGTTTAATTTTAAATGTTTTATAGAATCTACTAGTAAAAAATGTAATGATGGACTTTTTTTATTAATTCAATCTTTTATCTAGTTGTAGGTCTATTAAGCTTTTCTGTTTCTTCTTAAGTCTATTGTGGTAGTTTGTTTCTATAAATTTGTCCATTTTATTTAGGTTATCATTTTATTACTATAAAATTATACATTATATATGACTTTATCCTTTTTATGGACATTAAATGATTTTTATGAGGTAGTAGTAATGTTCTCTCCTTTATTCTTGATTTTAGTAATTTAAGTCTTCTCTTTTTTATTGGTTAGTTTAGCTAAAGTTTTCTAATTTTACAATGATTGTTTAGACTTTTGTTAGAAATATTGGTATCTTACTGAGTTTTCTTACTAATGACTGCTGAAATCTAACACGTTCACTTATTTGTCATAAAAGTAAATTATTCATTATCTTCAGACACCTATTTTCCTAAAATAGCTCATAACTCATTGCAGATGTATCCTCTTAGAATTAAGAAAAACATTCTAAAAATATGCCTTTATTTACATTCTTTCTTGAGTTATGAAGATGAGTAAGTTCTGTGTTGTAGACTTTCTTTAATACACCCTCAATCTCCTTTTTAAAGCTATAAGCTATGTTATATCCAGCTCAAAGGCTAAAATCTACGAACTCTTCTTGATTATTTGTGTACTTGACATAGGAGATTGGTTCATCTGATGTGGGTTCCACCTATACATCATTTTAAATGTTAAAGACTTTTTGTGTTTCTCTTATCTTTGTTTGTGGACTGAAAGGTCCTCTTACTCCAGTCTGTTCTCACACAGAAAGTCCTTAATCAGTCCCCCTGATTATTTGGAACTTTTCCACTAGCGTTATGACTCCCTCGAGGCAGAGTGCCCAGAATTACATATTATATTCCAGATGTGAAAACGCCGTGGTTTTATAAAAGTAGAGCATAATGTTACTTGTGTAGTGGAAAGGCTATGTGAAAATGGTGATTCTGAAAAGGAGGAAGGGTGGGTTTGAAGTATTTGGGAAGAAGGAAGAAAATAATGTCCTATATATTTCTCAGGGACAGATGCTTCAGATAAAGACAACAGAATCTTCTTCAAGACTGGTTTGTGACAAAAGTATACACATTTTGGTGAGAAGTTCCTCCTGCCTACTAGAATGTCTTTCTGCTGTCTGAAATCAGAATGTGATTTGAAGTCTGCTTGTGGCATCATTCATCTTAGCACTCTTTTTGGTATCACTTCTGTTGCTCAGTAGCCAAATGGAAGATTAATCACAGAATTAGCATTTTTAAACTGCCAACAATCTCTTTTGCAGATGTGCAGTTATATTACTGAAGTCTGTTGTTTTGCCCTACATTTATTGTTAATAATTAATGTACATTTCTGGGTAAAATTATGCACTATCACCATCTGGTTAATTTAATAGAAATAGTCAAATCTAAAGCACTTTATTAAATATGTTGCAAATAATCATGATCATTACTATAATGTAGCAAGCATCCTGCTTTTTTCAATAAAAATGCCAGAAAATAGAATAATTCACCGTATGTTAACTTACTGTTACTACAAATCATTTTTTGAGAAACTCTTTCCTGGTGTTATGTATCCAGTGTGGAAACTGGAAGAATGCAAAGTTCATGGATTAAAAGGCAGACCATGAGCAGTAGTCTAGTGAATTTCTAGTAAATGGATAATAAAAGTAAACTGTAACACATAGGTAAAGAATAAATATTTTCTGTCTCCTCATATTAGTCTTCATGTTGAACACCAAGTGAAAACTTTGGAGTAGGATAAAATATAATGATTGGGCATTTTTCTTCTTAGAATTATCTAAGGAAAACAACTGACATGAAGTAAATGTTCCATTCTGAATTTGTAAATTGCCAGTATAATGAAGAAAGCACCATTTCATCATTATACATTGCATCCTCTTGATGAGTTTTCCTCTGCCGGTTGAAGCATAGATTATGACAGATTTTAATATCATCTTGTTAATACTCTATTTATGTAATAGAATGCTCAGTTTTTATGTTGAGGAGGTAACAGTAAGTTGTCAAGGTTTCCTGACCCCATAGTTGATATTTCTCTCATCCTGAAGACTGAAGTTTCTCCAAAGTTCTACTTTGTCTAATTTAAATATGTTAAAACCCATTTTTTTCCCTTTACACTTGCTCTCCACTAAGGGCACTGAGGGGTAAGATCTTAGGCTGCGTGATAATTTATTTACCTTTGTGACATGACTGCCCCCCCCCCCGCCATGTTGCTCTAAATGATTCCCAGTCGATTTTTACCAGTCTGTGGGTGAATACTGGCTTATTCTGAGACTCTATTCTTTGTGCTTTTACATAGTAACATAGCTGAAAGGGGACCCAACAGGTCTATTAACATGAATACAGGTAATGCTCCTCTCAATCTGTGGTAAGAAATGGACACAAGACAGAGACCCTGACATGGACAATGAAGTATATTTGATTTCTATTAGTAATCTTATCTCTCATTTACTGAGCTGTGTGTCTTAAATGGTATTTATGTGCTTTCCACAGATGATCTGTTTAATTCTCACTAACAATGAAAGAATTATTACAAACCCATTTCATAAACTGAGAGACAAACAGGGAGGGATTAATTTACTTGCTAAAAGTTACATAGCAGGTAAATGTATGTGTATAGCTGGGTTCTGAAATTAGGTAAACACTTGAGGATGTGATTTGCAACCATTTTTTTTACATGGGAATCATCTGGATGGTTTTGCAAAAATCACCTAACAAAATGACCAGATTTTGTTTTTCCCAAGAAGAAAATTAATCTAGGATGAAGCTTGAAGATCACTAATTTTTAAAAGTCTTTTCAAGGTAATTCTATCACAGCCCAAGTTGGAAACTTATGGTTCAGAGGCACCACCCTTAAGAAAAAACTAATTCAGTTTCCCTGAACACCAAAGATGTCTGCAGAGTACAAGGTATAAGTCACTTGCATGACCTGTTTTACTCCTCACCCTAGCCTTTTAAACGGAGACAGACCACAGAATTTTTCATAGACAAAGAGACTCAATGTAAAGATATCAACCTGTCTGACTAAGATTTTCTAGCTGGTAAGCAACTCTAAATATGAAAAGAATTCATTTAGTTCCCAACCCAGAACTTTATCATGATGAATGCAAAATAAAAAAATATTTATTATGTATCTAATATATGAAAGGCAATATGCTGTCATAAAGTAAATGCATGAAATTGCAATAAACAGTGTCAAAGAGTTATATTATTAGATGCTACATTATGTGCTGGGTTTCAGAGGATGACAGAGATATTACTGTCAGGGAAAAGTTAGTCATAGTTTGACTTCGTAAAAAGAAATACCTAGTAGCAAACAGAGACTTCAGAAGTACCTCATGAAATTTAAAAGAAAATCGCAGGGTTTTTTAAAAGAAAAAAAAATAAAACAAGCAACATATAGTATTAACCAAGATCACTCCAAAATTAATTGACCAAAATTAATCAGGATCACCACATTTATATTGCAGTCATGTAAAAGAAAAAGCATTGCTTCACATGATACTGTCCTCACAAATGTTGAGACAACCATCAGTACAGGGAAAGTAGGAAAAACTTTGGGTATGTTTTTGTTTTGGCTAGAAAGCCATGTGTATAGCAAGTGCTGAAGATTTCATTCATTTGCAGTGTGGCTTTCACTATTTTGGGTTATTCTGCTTGTGACATATGTTGTGGTAAGTAAAATTATCAATTTTGTTTCCATGGATTTATCAGTGAGGTAGTTCCCTCATCAATACTTCTAATATTTAGAGATGAAATTTAAACTTCAATACCATTAAGTTGAAGGGATCTTTTGTTTGTCTTTTTGAACAAAGTTTCACTATACAGTTCAGGCTGGCCTTGAACTCACTTTGTAGCCCAGGCTGGCCTCAAACTTACAGCAATCCACCTGCCTCAACCTCCTGAGTGCTAGAATTACAGGTATGCAGCACCATGGCCAGCTAAGGATTTTTCTTAGGCTGGATAAATTGCCCAATTTTCCTAAAAGTTTAGAGGTATCTGGCATTTGAACTAAGAAACTCTTACGCTTTTTTTTATATCTTTGCAAAATTTACTATAAAGTAGCACTTTTGTTTTAGGCTTAAACGAACTCTTAATATTATTTGCTCATTCATTCATTCAAACATGACTTTTTACTGAAAACTTACAATGTACCAGAAATTATTCCAGTTAGCATTAATAGTGAAGCAAATATATGTCTTACATATAGAGTTTACCTTCCAGTGGGGCTAACAATCAAAGATAAATAAGAATGTGCTAGATGATGACAAGTGCAGTGGATTAAAATATTCCACAAAAAATGAGATTGGGACGGTGAAGATTAGTAGAAACATGCAGAAAAGAAGGAATGAACCATTTATAATTATGGGAGAAGAATTTTCTTTGACAGAGAAATAGCAAAGGAAAGATTTTGAAGCACAGGTGGACTTAGCATATTTTTAAATGCTAGAAACTCATAATGACTTGAGCAAAGTGAAAGGGGCCAGGTCAGGGCCTGCTTTCAGTGACAGAGGGGAAGCTCAGTCATGTAAGACCTTGTAGGATATGGGAAACTTGCCTTGTACCTTGAGAATTGGAATCACAAAAGAATTTGAGTAGAGGAGAATTATGATCAAATTTAAGTTTTAAAAAATATGGAGCTTCTAATGGTAAAATTAGTGAGAAAAAAGTGATTGCAGTCTTGCTGAGGATGATGGTAGCTTGCACTAGGCACAAAATGAGTTACAATCTGACATTATTTTGAGTGTAGAATTTTTCTCTGGAATTAGAGGAAACTTTTTAGTTTAGCAGAATAAACAAGGTTGATTTCAAGCTTTTAAACTGAAGTACATGGAAAAGTGGACAACCCTTTACTGAGATGGAAAAAGGACCAAGAGGAACAGATTTGGGGTAAAATCAAGAGTGTTATACAGGTTAAATTTTACTTTCTATTAGAAATCCAACTGCAGGTGTTGAAAAGGCAGTTGACTTTATGACTGTGAAATTTAGAGCAAATGGTCAAGGATAGATGCCAACAATATTTAATAACATTTAAAGGCACACATTTGGCTAAAACCACTCAAGACTGTATATAAATAACAAAGACATCCAAAGTTTGAGCCCTGGAGTAGCCCATTATTTCATTTGGTAAAATGAAGAGAAATTAGAAGAGAAACATGAACAAGAGCAGCTAGCGTGCTAGGACATGAAGTAGAATAGTGTCCCAAAGGCCAAAAGAAAGAAGGGCTGCAAGAGGTAGGAAGTGGTTAGTTGTGTCAAGTGCAGCTGGTGGGGAGGTTTGGATGAAGACTTAAAGTCTGGTCACTGACTTTTCCAATATGTAGGTCACAGATAACTTCTCAAGAATTTTTCTTTTTGGTGGGTTTGTGAAGAAGATCTCAAATATCTTCCTTGTAAAGATACAGAAGTGAAAGCATCAGACATCTTTATGGATCTTTCATTTCTTCAATTTTCTTGATGAGTTTTCAGATATAGAAGTACCTCGGTTAGCAAACTTAATTTGTTCTGTAATTCTGGAAAAGATGCCTATTTGTCTTTGTGTGGGAAAGTTGGCCTCAGAGATGTTTGTTGCCCTATGCAGTGTTCACAGACAGAAACAAAAAAATTTTTTATTTTTTTTTCAGAAACAAAATTTTGCCACATGTTTCTGTTTGTGAATCAAATTGTTCCCATACAAAAGCATTCATGAGCTGTTTCACCAGTGTACTTTATTTTCTTCTGCAATTTGATTTTCAGAGGTTAGCTAATACATGACCTAATTTTTTTTGCCAATAGAAAACGTTTCAAACGGGCATGGTTAAGAGAAACATCTAGAAAAGATGAACAATAGCGAACTCATTGCTTGATCTGTGTAACTTCAAGCAATTCAACTGGATTTGTTTGCCCACAATAAGCCTGGTAGACATCACTGCAAATTGAAAGCCTGAGGGATAAGGCTTTGAGTGTATAGATTTGAAATGACTCAAAATTGTTCTTAACTCTTAGATAAGAAGTGGAGGAAGTGTGTAAAACATTATCATTGCAGTAGAGTTTGTTCACAGGCATGATTAAGTCCTCAGCACTTTGATCATGAGAATGGATACAGGTGCTAACACTGGCCAAACACACAATGTTGGTGAGCATAGTAAAGAATCAGACTATCCACTGAAAAGTTCTCATGCTGCAGTTGGGATGCATTTAGAGCTACAGGCAAATCAGTGTGATTCCACATTCTGTTCTCCAGAGGTTAGGATATTTTTTTTTGTGCACGCAGGGAATACCTGTCGAATACATGGCTTATCTTAAACTATATGAGTTAAACCAGCAAACCTTTGCAATTCATTTTGTTTTGTACTAGCTTCCACACTTATCTCAACTCCATTGTCTCTTTCTGTACCTAAAGGTGACCCTTTATTTCATATCATTACTGTTCATTTGGTGTGAGTTTCTCTTATTCCAGAATTTTCATTTCAGAAAAAGGCATTTAACTTTTCCTGACCTTAGTTTCAGCTTTTTAAAATAGAAGTTTGGATTGGTTGATCTGTATGATCTTTTCAGGTGCTTCAAAAATTGTAAATTTTATGGGTATATGTTAATAAACATGAAATCATGCCATTAGGTATGAAGAGTGGCTTGAAGTGCTTTTTTTCCCCCCTCTATAAGGGCAGAAATTATACGTTGATGGCACTCAGTCACATTAGAAAAGGAGGAGAAAAGGTTACACAGTATCTCATAATCCTGAGATGTGGTGTGTAATTATCCATTGGCAAAAGGCTTTCTTTATGTTCTGTTTCACTGGCAAAGTTAGAGCAAAGTGAAAATAAAGTCCTGTAATTATGAAATCTGCTCACTTGGCTCTTTCTGCTCCTCAAAGTAAATTCTGTGTTAATAGAGAAAAGTTAGTTAGTGTAACAGACCCCTAATTTGTTACCATTGTAATTATTTTTTTCAGTCCCATTAACAATTGTGAATGAATTTAATGCTTAGGAAAATGACTATCTTGGCTGTAGTCTGAGCCAGCCATGGTACCAGCCTGCTGGGACAAAGCTCTTTTAAATTGCTTGCAATATACTTAGTTTTCACTTAAGATGTGTCCCTTTTTCCATCTTAGGAGACTTGCTTACCTAAGACTGAATGTTCTATATATGACAGAGAACTCATTTACTTATCCATTCAATATTTATTAAGTACTAGATACATGCTAAACACTAGTAATAAAGCAGGACAAAAGTTAGACTTTTCTGTCCTCCGATGTTTGTACTTAAAAAAAGAACTATCGAGTGTGGTGCATATTATGACAGAACAAATAAGATGTAATTGAGAAAGAGTCCATATTTAATTATATCTGGGGGGTCAAAGAAACTCCAGAGGAATTGAGATTTAAGCTGAAATTTTAAGATAAATTGAAAGTAGCCATGTGAATGTGTGTATATTTCTCCCTGGGAGAATACAAAAGTGATTCTGATAGGCAAACACTGCGACTGAAGAGGAGAAACCATGGCAATATCAATAAATTCATCAGAGCTCAACATTAAGGACGTAGACACAGAGATGTAACAGGAAAGAAAATTAGTGGGAGATGAAGTTGGGAAAGTGCATAGGGAAAATGTAGGGGGAAACTTTGTAACATGTGAGCAGCTTTGCCATTAATCCTAAGAGCAGAAATAAGAAGAAAGGTAAAACTAGATGTGAATTAAAGCACAAACATTTAAGTTCTAGTGACAGCATTGAACTGGAAGGGGAGAGACCAGGAAGCAGGAAGCAGTTAGTGCACTCCACAGCACCGACACCATGCTCCGGAAGAGGGATGATGGTGTCTTGATCAAGATCATTTGTATTGAATCTCGAGCTCTTAGAACGATTTAAGAGATGAAACCAAACGAGAGAACTGGTTGGATGTAAGGAGCAAAGGACAGGGAAGAATCCAGGGTGACTCTCAGGTTTTCAGCTTAAGTAACTGGGTAGACGATGTTGGCTATGGTTTCACCACTTACTCAGACAGGCGACTGGGGAGCATTACTGCGATGGGGCACTGAAGAAGAGGGTAAGGGACCAGACACGCTGGGAAAGAGAGTTCTGAATTTAACTTTTTCATTTTTAAAATTGAGGACAGGGTCAGAATTCTATATAAACATGTCAACACCAGATAGATATGTGAGTCTGCAACGCATAAGCAGAATTTGGCTTTTTATGTAGTTGCTCTCAGCCTTTGCAATGCTGCGATTGACCCTCTGTTATGGATCTCACCTTACCTTGAGTCATCGACACCGCTCAGTACTTCTCATCTCTTTACTGTAGAATGGGTGCTTGAAGAGCAGAAGCTGCCTCCTCTACTTTTTCTTTTTTTGTCACCTTCACACCACCTAGCAGTGCCCCACACTGAGACCTTGCTTAATGTCTGGGTGCTAGTGGAGCTGTTTCTGTGGTATTCCTTAACTGCTGTTTGGCTCAGGGTCTTCTGAACCCTTTGATGTGGTTCTTCTTCTCTCTCTGCTGTCCTCATAGGGTCAGCTTCCTTATAGTCTACGGCAGACAACATACGATGCAAAAAACACCCCTAAAGTGAGGACGAAGAGAGTGTGGAACAGTGTCAGTTGTGTTTTTCTCTGAGTTGAGCAATCATGGGCAGGTTATATTTTTTCACTGATCTTCAGCTTACTGGTCTGCAAAAGAAATGATCTCTGAGTTCCTTTCTAACTCCCAACAAATGTGTATTTTCTTTACTTTCATCTAATTTATCTTTTTTCATTCTCTTGTATTCTGATCTGTGCACACTGATTTATAATCTGAAATGTATAGTTATTTGTGTAATTTATGAATGTGCTTCATATAAATTCACAGGCTCGTAGAGTTTATATTTTTGGTTTCCAGCACAGCCTTTATTTTAGTGCAATGATAAGCAAAAGGTACTCAATAAACACTTTCACATGGTCATATAGAAACAAAAACATCACCAGTATATATGTGGTTGCTACACTGGTTTGTCCCCTACTTTTGCCTTGCACAGCCCCAACTAAGAAGGTGCCAAGGAGTGGGAATTAAATTCTCCTGTTTTATTCACACTTGCTTGATATTTGTCAACAAGCTCCCTAGGATGCTATATGAAGGCTTCTTTTAGGTTTTTTCCCAAGCAATGAAAATTTTTTCTTCAAACAGTGAACTCATATCATATTTCAAAAATATTTAAAATTAAATGAGAATGGATCTCATTAAAATAGTAATGGGAATATGGAGCCCTCTTATATAATGTCCTTTTTTGTGCTTCTCCTTTCTGGATATGTGGACAGAAATTGAGATTTCTGAAGAGATTGGATGATCTTTAAGTTTCCAACTTTCCAGTTCTGCAATTCTAACTGCTGGCGTGGGGTATGGCTCTGTCACTTGCACAGGACATACATTAGATGCTGTGAGGGCTTTTAGAGATGAAGAACATATAACCCCTGCCATCATTCAGAAGGGTAATGCACCCACCTTATGTGCACAAATCAAGTAAAGGAACTTATAAAATAGCTTGACATATTTTTCTGTCTATGGAGGACTTAAAGCAGGTGATCCACACAGGTGATCCAAACCTCCCTGGGTTTCCACATTCTGTGATTCTAAGTGTTAATGATGTGGCCATGTGCATTAAGTGCTCTGAGCTCAGGAGTAACACACTATATAAATTCAAGGACCATTACATGCATAATCACAGATGCTAAGCGGGGACAAATTCTCTATCTGCATGATATCCTCAAGAAATCCCAAGGGGGACACTATTTAGAAGGTAAACATGATTATTTTTTTCATTCTTAGATGAAGAGAAAGAAAGTGAAAGAAAGAAAGGAAAGAAAGAAAGAATGGAAGAAAGGCTAGCTTCCTATGCTTCACAGCCTTTTCTCAGCACATTGCAGCAGGTAAATCATTTATTTGTCATTTAGGAAAATATCCCAAATAATATTCTCCCCTGATTCAAATAAAAATTCCAATACCAAGCCGTGCTGGTTGCCAGAAGTGTGCCTGGGTTAATTGCACACCTGCATTTTATTTCAAGTAAATTGCATGGTTTCCTCCTCTTTGTGCCCTTCACAAAGCAGAAGCCCACCTGTCTGGAGGCTCTTCGGGCATTGAAGGGCTGCAAGAAAAAATTAGTCATCCTCTTTTCTTTCCTGTGACTTCTTTGACCTTGAGACTTCTAATGGCATCTCAGACAAAATGAACATAATCTAATGGACAGCGGGGAAGAGGCAACGGCTGGGTACATCTGTCGTATTACGGGGCTGTCTGAACAGTCAATGAAGCAGGGCCAAACCATAAGAGGCCTGTTCAGTTTAGCTCCAGGGTCTGCAGAGAAGGAGCACAATCATTTATCTTTATTTACTGAACTCTGCTTTCTGTTTAAGAAAAAAAAAATTGACAGGTTGACAAAAACCCGCGTTGGCGCTGCCCGCTGCCCAGAGATAAATGCTATTTGTGCTCTGGAGAGTCAAGGACAGCTCACAATGCCCTTTAGCTGCTCTCAGTAGGTGCCTATTGTATGGAAACAAAAATGGCGAGGTATGTGGATCCTCTTTCCCCCAACACCTCACATCTTCCTATAGAGGGATTCCTGTAGGTGGATCCATAAGAAGGAAGTCATGCAAGGAGAGGGAGGAAGAATTCCTCAAGGATGCAAAATGAATTGAAAGAATTCAGGCACAAGAACCAAGAAATAAAGATAAGTGGGAAGTGTTGTCTATTCCACAGGTTTCTCTGTACAATGAGATGGTGAGAAATCTACCCATGGCATACAGAATAACAATACATACGCCAGCTTATACTAAAAAAGGAGAGATACCAGTAGGGCTTATACAGCTGCCAAAAGAACTTTTTCTTTGCGAAAAAGAATTAATTTCTTAATTCATTAATTTCAGAAATTAAGAAATAGAAATTTCTGTACCTCTTCCTAACTGGGTAACATGACTCTTCTTTTTAGTGTCATACCTATAATTTATCACACTTTCCTTAGAACATTCACTGCTAAAGTGGAATTCCTGTCCCTCGTGATGTGGATGAGATTCTCAACTTGGAAGGAGGAAAATATCAGACTCCTCTCTCCTCTTTCTCATCCTTTAAAATTTAGATTTGTAGTGGATGCTTATATTCATATAGTAGTATTTATATACGATTTGTAAGTATAAAAGAGGATATAGTGCACAAAACATCTTTTTACAGATGGAAATCAAAGCACAGCAAATCTGAGCTTTAGAAATGTGCTATGCCCATTCACTGAGGTTGATCCTTTAGGTTTATTACCTAGAGACAGTGCACCTATCATTTGTAAATACAGCTTTGAAAAATTCTATGAAAGAGCTATTTCTTTATCTCATCTAACAGCACACACTGCAGTTGGTGTAGCACTACCTCTTTTCTTTCTACTAAGATCAATCATGTGTATTTTAGATGAGATTGGGCGTGGTGAGGGTAGTACACCGTCGACAATCATGTGTACTTTAATATCTCCAGCAGTTAATATTGGAGACAGTCTCTTTTCAATTCCCTCATATTATTTACATAAGAACCATGACATCATTGAGGGGCAGGGGATGAGGCTGACCACTGAGTGGGGAAAAGGTAGGAAAGACTTTAAGGACTGGGATTTCCTGTGTTTGGGGGCAAGAGAATGACTTGGAGCAACAGAGATATATTCTTCGTGTCATATTGAACCTATTCTGAAGCACTGAGGAAGACTGTCCAAAGGTAGACTCATACATTTTCATCTTCTTAGCTAATTTTGATAGATATCTGTTTTAATGACTTCAAAAAAGCAGCAGAGGCAAGCTTTAGGTGTGAAAGCACTCTATGTTAGCGAACTAAGTAGAGTCTGCCTAGAGTTCTAGAGTGGAAGTTGGGGCTGGACAGCTCCCTGCAAAGTGGCTGTAGCAACATTCTGAGCCCAAACACTCAGAAGGCTTGGGAGGATTGGGATGAGTGGACAGAAAAGGAAGGTGCATTTATGGGTGTCAGAGCAGAAAACATGAAAAGAAGCTAAAAGGAATCCTACTGATGCAAAGCCATGATCCCATTAGATGGCTGTTAATGAACCAGATATCTGGTTGGGGGTAAAGGAATTAAATCATGGTGCCCCAGTATGTTTGGTTGGTCTCACTACAACTAGAACTGATCCTTGAGTTCTCAGCAATAGGTCTTGGGGAGGAGGCTAATCCACTCCAATGAGACAGCTGGCAGCTGTGGAGGCCACTAGGGTGGGGAAGGTTATTTTTTGAGAGTCACTTTATAAAAGTTTGTGATCCACAGTTTCTGCTGGCTTATAATGCTGTCATGGTGTCAGGTTTTGTCATGTTTAGGAAACTCACCTTGAGTGATACCGAGGATGGGGCCACAAGAACCTGATACCGCAGCCTTGAGCCACCAGAAAAGTAATTTTATAAACATCATCTTGAATGTTGTAGATGACACAAACACAAGTATGTCTGACTTCCACTGCTCTGAGCTATTTGCTAAAATTGTTGACTAATAATTTTTACCCCCTGAGGAAATAAAAAAATCGCCAGAATATTATTATTGCATTAACTAAGAAAACAATAGATTTACTTTAAAGAATGTAGCTATATATTTCATCTATTTACTTAATGATTTACATAAATAAAAAACAATTTGTGAGCATTGTGATGAGTATTTTCTGAAAATGTCACAACTAATTACCGTTTTTATTCACTTTGTTATAATTGAATAATTCAACTCATAGCTATTAAGAATAATTATTATGAGGTATAAACATAATCACCATTTCTAGTATTATTTATAGAGTCATTGTGCACTGGTATCCACGAATGGCTGTATACTTTTTATTCACTGAAATCCATTCACTGTGACTTTTTGTTTATGTTAGAGTTAATAAGCATTGAACATTTACTTATATGCATAATGCTGTGCTTGGTGTGAGAATGGAAGGTGTAGGCATTATGGGCTATGGAATTTGACACTGTAGGGAATATTTGATATAAATATAAAGCCCAGTGTCTCAGGGATTAATAGACTAACAGATTACTTCTCTTTTACTTCATAATCAGTGTGGATTCTGGCACTTTTTCTTAGAAGCTGGCCTCCAGAACTGCATCTGAGGATCTAAGGTCCTTTCATTTCAAGGTTCTATTATATTCTGCACCAGGATATCTGAGTTCCTATAGAGGGAAAAAACTGGAGAATTGCCTAGGATAGATTTTAGGTTCAGACCTAGTGTTGGCTTTATCACTGTTGTGGACATTCTACTAATTAGAGTCTAATCACTTTTGCAACACACATTACTAAGTTTAAGTTTTCCAACTTCTTACTCTAGTGCAACAAGTTCATTAGGCTGCAGTCTGGCCTCAAGATATATTAGGTGATGGCTATACCATGAGTTTTCACACTGCCTCATATGCATGACCATGTCTCCAACCTCATCAGTTCTATTACGACTCACTGCTGAGGTGCTATGTTAACAGCACATGGGCTAGCTGCTGGATGGTGAAATACCCATTTTTGTACTATTCAGTAAAGCTATGCCATGATTTAGTGACAAATAACCCCCAGGATAAGACAGTAAGGATGAGCAAGGGTTAAGAACTAGAAATATCTGTAAGATCCAGATCATAAAGAAGTGAGGAAAAAGATGTAATTTAGCAGGGACACACAGGTATGGAACAAGGAGAAATAGAGGCAGAAAACAATTTAGAAGACAATTGCTATACCTAAGAAAAGAGAGCAGTGTCTTAAATCAAGGTTATATAGGAGAAACAGAAAAGAAGAAGGCATCTGAAAGATGTCCTGAAAGAAGAACATCTGGCTTTGTAGGAAAGTAGTCAATCAAAGTCAAAGGTGCCAGTACTCATTCCAATTATGGAATTCACTTGCTGTTTAATTTTCTTTGCCCTTTGAAGCTTACTCTACGAATGAGATGGTCAAATTTGACCTTCTAGGGTTTAGTTTGAGTATTAAATAATATGAAATTAATGAAAATATTTTGTAAACTGTAACATGTGAAGTAAATATTTATAAGTCTTTGGGTAGGAAAAAAAAGCTTTAGAGAGTAGTCACAAATCTTCATGCACGGGTAACTATGAGAATTCTGCATTTCCGAAAGGAAAGGTATGAGTAAATGATAGGGCATAAAGATGCATTTGGGACTGGCCACAATAAATTGGAGTTTTCATCATAGTCAGCAACAGCGTTTCATAGTTCAATTCCCCAGAAGAAGACTGAAATTATAAATTTTGTGCAAGTGGCTTGTGAAGGGGAATATAATAAGAAAATGCAGAAGCAGGTCAGAAAAAGAAAGAAACCAAACAAGGCAGAGAACTAGAAAGGTCCCTGATTCTAGAAAATCCTGCGTTTTAAGTTGTACCTCTGTGTCCAATCAACCTGAGACAAGGGAGCAGGAATTTCACACAGCTGTAGGCCTGGCAGTCACTTGTCAGCTAGGATCCTGGGGAACACAAACTGTGGGGACTTCTTGACTTTTCTTGACTTGGCAAATTGGCTCCAGAAACTAGTAATAAAAGTCAGGCAAAAAAAAGCTGCAGGTGTGGTGGGTTGGAATAAAAGCACGGAGATGAGACATGCTTTTTATTCTAACAGTAGAAGGAATCCATGAGATACATGGGAAGCTCCAAAAGCTTGCAAAAGTTCTAAAAGTTTGATTTCAGAGAAAGGGTGAACTGAGTAATCTGCTTTTTGTAAAGCACCTGATAAGTAGTTAAAGTTAAGGGTTCTATATGTAAATGGAATTTTTAAGTATCTCTGAGATTTTTAATTATTATCTTCTTTTCATAATTTTCCAATTTACATACTCTAATATTATCCCTTCCCATTTTTCTCCTGTTGTCCTTGGGGATCTGAAATGACAGAGTTATGACTTAGGCAAGGTTATTGTTTAATTGGTCTACCGAATCTTTGAGAAGTTCCTCCACTATCTTCTCAAACACTATTGTGTACTATGAATCCATGTTCTTCTAACCACACTTAGCACACTGTCATTGCTCCCAGGGATACAAACTTACCTGAAGTTGCATGTGTGTCATGGAGATCTAACTTTTTCATTCCCTCACGTTCTCTTGCATGTCCCTTGATCTTCTGTGATATTATTATTTAGTGAAAAATTTATTTCTCATGGTAGAGTTTTATGTAATGTCAGATAATCATTAAGTAGACATTCTTATTAAAATTCTTATTTTTATCAGTTCATAATATTTTACAGAATATTAGGATTCAAGGGGACTTAGCTCGTCTCTTCCTTCTGCCCATTTGATATTTTTTGAAACATTGAATACTTTAAAAGTAGCTTACTTTGGGGGAACATTTTATTCTATCCATAGTTCAGTATCATGGGGCCCTAAGTGAAGAGTCCAGTATTTTTGAGAATGAATGTGAAGATGCTGAGAAAAAATATCAAGGGCTTATGCAGGAGGAAGGAAGCAACCCCCACCTTGTAGGCTTCTGTTTTTCTCATTATGCACAGACTTCTTAGACGTGTCTTGAAGGCAAATGTTTCACACAATGCTCTCTGAGTCTTTAAATGAAGTTAGAGACTTCTTTCCCCTCACTGGGAAGTGAGGATTTATGTGGCAGAATTTTTACTTAGTAATTAATTTGAACCCCAACAGCGTGGAGATGGTGAGAAAAGGACCCTATTAAGACTTGATATTAAGTTAATAGCAGGTGACAGTGACTTCATCAAAACCCTTGTGCAAAACATCAAGTAGATGGAAATTTCAGTTCTGGTACATTACTCAGCTGAGTATCATCAGACCTGCTTACAAGGGTCATAAAGATTATTTGTACATTAAAGAAGGGCTTGTCCATCAAGCTCACTATGAAAGGAGAAGTAGGAAAATTACCATATCATAAAATGCAGACTATCCGTGCAATTCCACTAACAAAACACCTAATACTATGGAAAATCTCACTAGCCATTTTTTAATATTTCTTACACACAGGCACACACACATACACACACATACAACATGCACACTAGCATATACACATAGACATAAGTGTGCATATATTCTTGCTAGAAGAGTAAGCCGGGAAAGCTAGACCAGGTATCATCAGCATTTTTCTATCTTCCATGAAAAGCTACAACAAAGAGGAGATGGTGAAAGAAACAACGGATAAGATTGTCATTGTGATGTAGACAAAACATGCTAGCAAAGTACGTGGCAAATGTCACATACTAAACTCAGAACTCAGTAAGGAGAGGACAAGGACAAAAAGCAGTAACAGAAAATGCCTGAATAAAATTTCTACCAAATGACACTTTCCATTGTATAAAGTGATAACATAAGAGGATGACACATGAAGTATTTGGAATATACAGGAATGTGGAAAGTCACAAGATGCCCATTTTCTTTTGAATGCTTTGAATAATCAGTTGATAGGGAGACTGTGCCATCTTCTATTCACGTGGATTGAGCCTGTGATGGAGCAACACTTCTGTGTCCTCTGAATAGGCAGCTTCAAAGTTGTGAGCAAGTGGTTTGCAACAGGAACATGTTTTGTTTCTTACCTCTGTCCCTTGTGCCTTCTGTAAGCCAAAAGGACATTTCTGATTAATACTGTAATTAGATGGTTATTAAAAACAGTAATCATCCAGAAATTATTTGGTGTCACAAACACCCCATACAGAGAAAACATTTGAACATTTAAAAGTTGAGCATTACAATTGGCTTCGTATGGAAGAAGCCAAAGGGGATATAAAGAATTTTTAAGTTCTCAAGAAAGCACTCACATTAAGAACAAGTTGTCTTCTTGATCAGGTTGGAAGTTAGTGCCACACTTCCAGCAGATTCCCCTCGTGGCCAGTAGCAGTGAACCAATTTCTATTAATGAAGAGCTCATGTTTATGGCTAATATAGAAGAAAATGTACTGAAGGAGGGAACTCAGTCATTCATTGGAGATAGCTTAATTCTGGTAATTTCCAATTTCCAAGCTTGTTTTAATTTGTTATCAAAGTAATCACTCATTCCGGCTGCAGTCAGAAATAGCTTTCTGTCATCTGTAGCTTGACAGATTATTCAGATGGAACCCCATTTTTTAAGCTCACCTGCTCAGCATCTGTGATGTGCTCACAAGTTCCAAGAGGTATAGTTTTTAGTATCAGAAGCAGGATGAAAGGAACTCAGGCTGCCTTCCTGCAGTCTTCTAAGCCAGGGAATATATTTCATGACTCTAAATCCTCACTGAAACCCACAAAGAGCAGAGTGTGATGTGGAGCGGGAATGGGGGATGGGCTATCCACTGGATGTCATCTCTTTCCGCCTCATCTTGCAGGTGTCCTTGTGCACTCTTGCCACAGGAAAAGTTTATGTGGATTTTGCTGCAAACATAGAGCTACTTTCACAGAACTGTCCTTAGCTTTTTAAGGGCTGGCCCATATTTCCTTACATCCATAGTATTCATTTATGCACACTCTCCAGGAGAATGGTCAGCTCAGTGTGTTTGGCCATCTGCACAGAAAGAAGGTCAGCAAATTATACTATGCAACTACTAAGCACTATTTAGAAACTGAATTTGAGGTCCATACTGGAGTATGCAATTTATAAAAATGACTTGACCGTGAGAAATTGGGACATTACTTTGCCTTGTTTTATCAGGGATGGGGTAATGAAAGAACAGTTCCTATTCAGTGCTCTATTTGATTTTACAGGCATGGAGTAAAGGACACGTGGAAAGCATATGGAATTTTATTTAGTGTACAGAGAAGCTACAAAGATAGCAGGACCTCTTTTACAAGAGAGGCTACAATGGTCTGCATGATTGACTTAGCCACATTTGCACAACTTGGTAAGGTTACAGTGAGGGCAAGCGGCTGATTCATAGCCAGTTTTTCTTTACCTCTGAAGAAAAATAACAGTTGAGACAGAAATGGCAGAAGAAAAACAGACAAAGGGTAGAAAGTTCTGGAGGTGTGGTAAATTAAAGAAGAAAAGAAAATTAAGCCATGAGATCGTTGTCTCTAAATTTATCATCTGAGTTGATCTCCCGAAGCCCTAGTTTTTAAAGCAAAGTAGGAGAGAGGGATGGTTAGAATAGATAAAACTGATTGTCACTAAATCCACAGCTTCAGAATGTGTTTTCTGAATATGTATAAAAACACTCACAGACCCCAAGCCACAGTTCCCTCATTGTCACTGAGTAGCTTCCAGGGATGATAATGAAGAATTGTCTCCTCTTTATTGCTTTGGCTGATGCCTGAATCTGTGGCGCCAAGAATCCGGATCTCTCACAGCCAGGCAGTGGAAAAACAATACATTAGCATTAAATAATGCGATCTCTGGTGCCAGGATTGCAATGGAGGAAGGGTTAACAGAGCAGGGGCTTTGTATAGTGGGAGCCTCCATCTATAATCTCTTGTTTTCCCAGGCTGAGAGGAGGAGAAAGGAGCCTTGGGGGTGCAAAACACAGAGTGCCCTAATCTTACGATAAAAATAATATGACTCCCATACCTGCTATCTCTCTCCACCAGGTTTCTGCTTCCTCCACAGAATACTAGTAGTGCCCATAAATGTTAGTTAAAATAAAAATTTCTATTCCATTAAATATATAAAAAATATATTGCACTTAGTACGATCGGTTTAGGAATACATTTTTATCTCTCTTAACCAATTGTCCATATTCACTGCAACTTCCACAAGTGGCCATAGTTTGATTAGTGCTGGACTCACACAGAGTCAGTCTTCTAATGTCCAGGGTCCAGTGTGAGCCCAGGGGTCTTCAAAGCAGCTCAGCCCTGCTCAATTTGTCAGGGACACAATCTTGCTAACCTTAGTCTGGGTGGATGCCCTCCAGAGATGTGTGCTCTCTTCTTGTTTGCATTTGAAGAAGCTGGAACCACAGTGGCACATCCTAAACCAGGTTGGGACTCTCACCAGATCAGTCTCTGATTGTCTTTTAATTCACTTGGCAACACAGTTGCTATGATAATTCCCTTGAGTTTGGGAAGTGGTATGGGAACAGTAGCCCCTCAACCATTTAAGAAATACTTCTTACCAACCCACCGCATGGCTAGCTCTCTCCTGGGCATGCCGCTCAGTTACTGAGCTTTGTCATGTGCCAGGAGTTTGGCCCATGTGATCTATTTCATAAAACAGTTATTATTTTCCCCTATTTTATGGCAAACCGAGAATCAACACTTGGCTAAGGTCATGCCCTTTAAAATATGGGCAGCATAGTCAGTACCTGGCCTATGGGTGGCATCATTAGCTGTGGACATAGGATGCACAGATTCCGAAGGAAGGATTTCACACTGAGGGACAAGGTTGAACAAAGGCACAATAAATATAACTGATAGTTGCAAAGAGGATGGAAGAGAAGAAAGGCTGAGGCAAGCTGAGCCTGGACCCCTACAGAGGATCTCATAGACCTCTCCCCTTCACCCCTAAGTCCTTCAGTACCCTCCATGCTTTCTGTGGAGCTCAGTTTTACATGATCCTGGGCTTTCACTCCACCCTTTCCCTGGTGGCTGATTTTTCTGTGGTTCTGATGACAGTGCTGTCGGAAAGTTTTTCCTGACAGTTTGGCAAAAGGAAGTGGAGGGTATCGTATTCCTTCAGCAGCACAGAACCCTTCTCTTCTCACTGCTTCCCCCCTACAAATATTTATAGATATCGTTATGCCTCCCCTGACTATCATTTCTCCAAGCAGTAACGGCATCCGTCTTGCCATCTTGCCTCATAAATCACCTACTCCAGCCCCTGTAATCATCTCCCTGCTCCTCTCTGAACTCTCTGGGGTCTGAAGACGTCTTAATCAAGTACCCAGAACTGAAGCCTCCTCTTCACCAGGGTACCAAAGGAACTGCCTACCTAGGAAGGGAACAGCATGTGCTAAAAAGACACTGTGGCCTCGTGGACGGCATAGAGCAGTTCAAGCTCATTTCTCACATGTGGCCACTTTTCCCATCCGGAATCATTTTGTGCCATTGCGACCAGTGTGTCCCTTCTCATCCCACTACCTGAAGCCAGAAAAGGACAAGAAGTAGCTGGGGTTTGCTCTCTGCCTCCTCTCATGCCCATCGGGGTTCTGCCTGCAAGATAAAATCTTTCCACTTCCTTGGCTAGGGTGGTGGCCTGTAGTGGTCTTCATTCTGCCTTTCTAGCTCAAAGCCCAGGAATTTTCTTCTCTCTGCTTCTCTATCAAAACATTGATTTGGCCTTAAGATTGAACAAAGCTGTATTTAAACCCTAGTTCCATGACCCTGACATGTGGATGACTTTGAGTGTTATTTAACGTCTCTGGGTCTCAGTTATCCTACCTGGAAAATGGGGGATAAGTTTTATATCCAACTCACAGAATATGAGAATTAAAGGAAAAAAGCATATTAATAGCATGCAATTAATTATATTTGCTTTTACTGCCCTCTTCCTCCTCCTCTTTTATTTCTTTCTCTTGTTTCTCCTTCTTTGCCTCTCTTTTATGTGTGAAGTGAAGATTTAGACCAGCGATTCACAAGCCAAAGAGGAAGAAACATATTTGCTTAATTATCTAGATTTGCTAGTACAAAACTGACTTTAAGGGAGACTTTATTTCTTTCTTGAGCATGTGGAGATGCTCTGCGGGGATGCAGAATTTCATGAAGAAACCCTGGTTGGCTTTATTATTTATTCATTTTCATGATCATTGCTAAAAGGAACCAGGAAGAAGAAAGGTAACTGACAGGAAAAATTAAGTTGCACTCTTCCTGAAGCAACTGTGGTGCTACCTAAGAAAATTAAGTCAGGAAAAGATAATATTTGATAGTATTAGAGAACATCTAAATACATGAATTGATAAGGATTATGTGAGAAGTATTTCTGCAGATATATTGATCAGAGTCCAACTAGAGAAACATTCTCCACCAGGCAGTTCAGTAGTGGGAATTTGTTTTGGAGTACTAAGTAACACACTGTTGATGAAACTGCAGAGCCAGATGCTAGTGATGATAGCAAGATTCTTCTACACCTAGAACTGGAGGGACGAAAGGAAAAAGTGCTGTGACCAGAGTCTAAGGACCAAAACGCTTGGGAGCCATTGGAACTACACTGAGAGCTTCTACCAGAGAAGAGGCAGCAGTACCAAAAGAGAGAGAGGAAATTTCTACAATTCTTCCATTTCCCTCTTCTACAATTTCTCCCATTGACTGAATGAGCCATAAACCAGTTGGCAAAAGAAATTGAATCCCCCTCTGTAATACAAAGCAGCAAAAGGAAAGGAATGGTTCTGAGATAGAACAGGTGGGTGATATGGTAGCAAGAATCATCAGCAAGGTGTATACAATTACAGTCAGTTGGATGTCCAATGAATTTATACTAATAGCTAAAAATCACTCTCATTCTCTCTCTCTCTCTCTCTCTCTCTCTCTCTCTCTCTCTCTCTCTGTAGCACTAACTCTGTAATTATTTTCATTTCACAGGTTAAAGTAAAGGTGTTATCCCTAAGAAAAAAGCAAGTCATGCATCAGGCCAGAGTCCAAACAGGGAACAGAAACATATCTGTAATTTGAACTGGGAAAATGTAACACAAAGAAATGGAAAGTGGGTAAAAAGTGCATAACACGTGAAAGCGAGATCCAGGGACAATAGTAGTAGCAACTACAGAAAGTGACTATCACTTTGAAGGAAAGAGACCAAAAAGGCCCTTGGAAACTCAGAGGCTGGCACTTGAGGCTGAGGCCAGTCCCTCTGCCTCAAAGTCCTTTGCAGTATCACCGAGTAAAACTAACAGAGCTTCACTGCCAACTAAGATTCACTGCAGCTGAAATGCAATAAATTAATAATTGGCAGACATGCAAAATCTTTTGTACAATTAGACAACTTTATCAAACCAAAAATCTGCATACCACACAATTTGCAAACTTAAAATATGAGATTCAGTAGAACCCAGCATGTGGACAGACTTGTACAATCCCAGTGACTATCAAACTTAGAACATGTTTTGCCATACTGAATCAAAACACTTTACCTACCAGCTGTCAACAAGGTCTGCAGAATCTTAATTTGGATTTCCATTGTATAAGTTTAGAACTTTCCTTTTTATTAGTTAAGCCATCATCTAGGGGTAGAATGTGGGATGAACACAGATCCATACATTTGACTAAGGCAGGATATTCTATGAGGGCTTTGAGAGCCTCAACCAGGAATGATTCATCAGATCAAAAGGCTGCTAAGTATGTGAGCTATCTTGATTGAATCAGCAAGAGAAAAGTCTCTTGTCGGTGGGCAGCATGCTCTAGTAGAAAGTTAGGAAATTGCTTCCCTTTCCTCTTTACTTATCTGAAGTCAGATCCTTGCTTCAAGGTGCTGTTGGAGCCCTATTCTCCTCCCCAGTCTGGCATCATCTCTCTCGATGCAAAGATTTGGTATTTTTTTTTTGTTGTTGTTCCTTATAATTCTCTCACCCTTTTCCTCTCTGTTTCTGTCTCACTATGTCTCTGCTTCCCTCTTCCTCTCCCTCTTCCTTTCCCTCTCCCTCTCCCACCGCCTATCCCCCAGGTTGCCAAGTTCAATGGGACTGGCAATCTGTGCTCTGCGAATTCAGTGAGCTTGAGAGAGATTTATGCAGACAGGGTGATATTTAAGCCTGAGTCACATCTTGCAGGTGATTTGAATTTTGACAAATAGAAAAGCGGTTCATGCATGTTTCAGTGAATGTGTGTGTGTGTGTGTGTGTGTGTGTGTGTGCCCGTGCACGTGTGCACGTGCATATGGTACTAAATTGGAGTTTGTTCCTAAACAAAAGAAAGCAGAGTTCAAGGTGGGGAATATGGGGAACAAGCCCACTAGACTAGAGATCAGCAAACACACAGGAAGCAAACAGGATAATATGCAGCAAAAACCGAATATATGAGAATTATTTGTTCTCTTTTCCTTTTCAAAATAGTGATCCAATGCCTTTGCATACTGATGCCCTCAGAAGTTCACAAAACACTCCTTTTGATTAGCAATAATCTTCATTCCAGAAATTACTTCCTTTCTCCCAGCACCTTGAGAAATTGCTGATTCTCTTTGTACTGTTTGTCCTTGCTGAACAAGTGTGAGAGATGGAAGATCTATCAGGGCATCTCTTCACCATCTTTTCAGAGTTGCATTGTTCCCAGCATAATACAATCTCTTCCCTTGCCTTTTGTCTGTTCCGGTTTTTTATTTTGGGAGTGGAAGCTGCCTGCACTTAGTTGCACAGATTGTCCCTGACTAATAGATCTCAGGACCTGCTTCTTTGTACTCACTCTGCATTTTAGTCTTTATTTGTCTGAGATTGGGCATACCAAAATGTACTTTCTTCGGTGGTGTTCATTATCTTTCCTATTCTGGTTTTTGCTCAGGAATATTTTCTAGGAAGGTAGATTGCAGTAATTGCCCCAGGCACTGTGTTCCAACACCCAACGTTGCTGTAGCTTAGGGACATAGTGTATTTAAAAATAAAATTTAAAATGCTGAGGAGAAGCCACTTTAGACATTCCCACTCCCATTGTAACTCCACAGTTCCCATTGTGAAATGAATGGAAATTCTCCTTTCTCTTGAGTCTTCCTAACTTCCTTACCTCCCAAAATATTTCCAGAGTATGCAGTATGTGACCTTTACCCAGGAATCAACACTAACTAAATTGGGAAAAACAAAGATTATTACTTACTAAATACCCAACAATTATTCAGGGACTTTATATAAGTTAACTGATGTAATTTTTACAGTTGGACCAAAATGTTTTCCACTTCCACAGATAAAGCTCAGAAAATATGATTGGCTTGCACTCACAAGCACTCTAAAAGGCTGACATAGATGCAAATCCACATCCTCTAGGGTGTCATCCTCTCCTCAGTGGTCACAGCACACACATGGACATGCACCTATCACGGGGCAGCACAAGAAGGGTTAGGGAACAACGTTCTGGTAGAAGTTGGAGGAAGGAGAGAAACATGGCCCACCTGTTGCTCTTCTCTGTGATCTGAACTTTCCTCTGGGAAAAGATGATAAGGTAAAGTAGGGCAAGGTGACTAATAAAAATGTTCACGGTTATCATTTAGAGCAAGGATAGGTCCTTTTCCTTTATTTTTAGAGGGTCTGACATGAAAAGTACACCTGTGGGGGGAAGATTGATACTGATTTAGAATCAGAGAGCTCACGGACAGGGTCCGTGTAGAGTGACTCCGAATGGAATGCTCATGCAAGGAGCTTCCGGCGCCGGCTTGTGGGTGTGCTGAGCAGAGCCCAGTGGGCCCTCTACTTCCCGCTCTCGTTCTGCGATAAATAAATTCGCATTCTCCTTCAGGCTTCTCTCTTGATCACTCAATGGGTAGCAATCACTTCTTTTAGTGATCATTTATTTCTTTTAGCTTTTGGTTGAAACCAAGAGAGTGGAAACCCTAGGAGCCTCAGTTCCATCACAGAGAGATTTTGTATAGCCTCATTTAAGAAAATCAATACAATAGCGTATGATCTCAGTAGAGCAAATGTGCAAGGAAAGAGCCCCTGACCTAGCATTTGTTAAATGAGTTGGGAGTGTTTTTCTGGTCGCCTCTGTGTCAGGGTGGAGGAAGAAATTACACAGAGTATAAGCAACTGTACACACTGCAAATGTGCCAACACCTGAGGCGACATCCAAGCAATATCAGCTATTAAAAAAGAAATTATTTCTCAGATAACCCCAAACATCTTGAAATTTGATACTGAACTCTTAAAAATTAACTATATCTTGCATTGTTGTCTCAACTTGTATTTAATTCAGTTTAATTGGTTTGAAAACACTGAATTAGGATACCCACTCTAGAACTTCATTCTATCAGATCAAGCCACAAAGAAATAAAACACTAAAGGAAGATTCTAGAGAGATATCTTTTTCTTATCACAGCTCAGGCAATTCTCTTTTTATTAATTCTATTGGCTTTTGGTCAATTCTGACAGAAATAAATTTAACCGAGTTAGTTTAAAAGACTAAAAAAAAAATGTGTTCATATATTCCTTAAATTAACCTACCACTCTTCATAGATTCCTTTCAGCTCCATTTTCTGGGGAGTAGTCAAGGATTTATTCAAAATCATGCAATGCCTAAAATAATCATTATTCCCTCTATTACAGGGGGTTTTATATCCGGGGCCCTTTCACTTCCAGGCGTGTCTGTCAAAGGGACCATTTTTCAGGCTCACAGTTCCCAAGACTCTGTCACTTTCTTACTTACAGAGGCCCAAAATGGAAACTATTTTTCTTTTCATTATGAGCTGTCAGTTTTTCATCTTGGCACTGCAATGATAGACTTTCATTCATCTTCTATATTACCTTTCCCGAAACCTCTGACATAGACTGACACAATGCAAAATGCAGGAGATCTTGGAGCATACGTTGGCAATTTTGAGGGAAGGCAGCAGCTTGTCTTGCTCCGTTATTTTAAATATATATTGAAAATGCTGAGATTTCGATGTAGTAGACTGGAAATGCTAATGTGCCATGCTGTTTTTTGCCCATCTGCTCCCTCGCCCCAAATCAAAGTGAAGGCTTGGCAGAGGGCAGCAGAATCGCCCAGCCTTTACCTGAGTGAAGGGCAAGAGTAAAATGTTTGCTCAAAATCTGTGAGGAAAAGAGGCAGACAAGGGGAAACAAGGTTATATTTTCTCAATTTCTTCTGAGCATGTTGAAGAGAGCAGTGATTCCTCTGTGTATACTGAGCTTCTCCAGGGTCAAAATAAGTCCCTAGGCAAATCCACTTCATCCCACAAGCCCACAGATTGAGCAGAAATTCAGTGACATTTCATGAGCCAATATCAGGGTCCAGACACAGTTCTGTGGTGCAGTTCTCAGTGTGCCTGGTCTAGGGACATTCCACGTGGCAGTGGAGACAACAGGAGAGAGTAAGAATCAATAGGTCCCACTTACTTACACTGCTTTCTAACCATACCAAGTTTCTGTCCTGCTAATGTATACATAGAAATATCCAGTGTATCAACAATCTTTGTCTTGCTTGGATTGTGGAGGCTGTCAAAGGAAAAACATCTTGCATCCTTCATATTCATGTTTCTAAGAGGACACTGGGCTAGTGATAAAAGAATATAACAGATATAAAGTTTGATATTCAATGTTATACTTTCAATTGAATCCTAGATATTTACTGGGTCAGAATTTTCATTGCTTAGAGTATTTCTGTAACAAAACAAACAAGACAGGACCTTTGCCAGAAATGGGAAAACGTTATGATAGCCTATTGTCCATGATGCAGGCCTCAACCCTGCTCTTAAATTCTAAAATCTGATCCAAGTTCCAGGTGTATAAAACTTTGTTAAGTGCCATCTCATATGAGAGCCTTACTTTACTTTCTCAAACAGATATTTTGTCCTACAAGTATATTATAAGCTGTTTATAGATAGGCATTGTGTTTTATTTAAACTTATATTCCTAGTGCTTAACATAATTCTTAATAAATGGCTGGTGATTGAAAGAATAAATGATAAAAGGTTCAGACCAGATTCACTGCCTGCTTGTTTCCAATTCCGTCCTTGAAGATGAGCACTAGAGTTGTTTTCACTAGGATTGCACTTTAAAACTAAATTGGAATGCTTTTAGGCTGGGCGTGCCCTTTCCCCTTCTTCATGACCTGCAATATTCTCTTTCCATGTGTTTAGTGTCATCTGTCTGACTCACTTAAACTTGAAGTTTTGGCTTCTTCCATTCCATTTTGTACCAACTCTCTAACATTACACATTTCATGGTGTATTTAATCTTTCCTTGTTACTTTTACCTTACACGACTGTTCAGAGCCTGAAAAAGACCAGGAACATTCTACCACTCCTATGAAATCATGGTCAATGTAGAGCTCCTCTCAATTAGCTGCTACTAACCTATGCATGCAGAATGTAGCCAATTCCATGCCTGAATGGGCAGTTGTCCTCTCTGCATTATAGAATGATGAGAAGGGAAGAGAGATAAACAGAAGGAAAAGGAAAAATTCATATAAACCAAATGATACCTGCTGGGATCACGATAAAAGAGAAAAGCTGAAGCCACAGTGAAAGGTGTCTGGAGGAGACCTGCTCCTGTGGTGCAAGGGTGGGGATGGTCAGTCTGGAAAAATGACAAACAGGCAGAGATGTGACACAGAATAACGAGTTTCAAATATGGAAAAGGGCTGTCCATGACAAACTCAAATAGCAACCACGAACATGTATTGCTTAAAATAGGTATTTACATTCCCCCCCGTGTGTGTGTGTGTGTGTGTGTGTGTGTGTGTTTTGTGTTTTCTCTTTAACAGCAGTCATGTGGAAGGACTATGCTCTACAGTTTTCATATAGAATGGAGGCCTATTCTGCCTTTGCATTCACTGAATCATTTCTATAGGACACATTTTCTGTTCTAGATAGTGTATGTCTAAAATTTCTACTCTCTATTTCCATAGACTGTCTTTCCTCCGCAGCTTAATATTCCCCACTTACTGAAAAGATTCATCTAGACAGTTTTCTATACCTCTGGGAACAGCCACTCTGTGCTGTCTCTGCCTAATGTCTACTGCTTTGGTGCAAACATCTCACTAGATGACTAAAGCATGTGTGGTCAATGATCTTTCTGAAGTGCTGCTACATAGATCTTTGTTTTAGCGAGTCCCAGTTAGGATGAGGTGTAGTCAAGAAATACAGTGAGGGGCCAGCGATATAGCTCAGTGGCACAAGCACCTGCCTAGCAAGCACAAGGTCCTGAGTTTGATTCTTGGTACAAAAAAAAAAAAAAAGAAAAGAAAAAAGAAATAGAGCGAATGTTTAAATATAATTACAGTAAAAGACACATTGTCATTAATCCTCCCCAAAATGCTCCCACTTGCTTGGGATATACTTATCCCATTGGTTTTGCTACTTTTTGAAGCAGTTCTGGAATTCCTCTTTTCCAGGAGTCTTTAGTTGCACTGTCATGGCTTCCAATGTTCTGAATTGGTTAAAAAATATTTACTTTTGAAGGTCATTTTGATTTTGGGGAAGAGTCAGGAGTCACATGGTATGGTGTCAGATCTGGTGAATAAGATAGATGAGGACACACCATAATGTTTGTAGGAGGGAGCCTGCCTTTCCGCTGGGTGACACTTGGCGGAAGCACTGTACTTTTCATCACACCTCACCTCATAAAGACACTACCTCTAGTGGATTTCCAGCAAGTGGCCAGAACAATGAGATAAGTGTGTCTGAAGTGCAGGGAAATGTGCTGAAATGAAGTTTATTTTTAAATTTACCATCGATCATGTACTTTGATTGTACCTTATATTATCATATTGAGTTCTTCAGAAGTCCTAACTTTTGTTACTATTCTAGAGAGGTAACTTCTTAAATTTTCAGCTATATAACTCTACAAATTTTCATAATTTTTAATAGTTGTTTTCTTGCAACTTTTTTAACACTCTTTGTTAAGTTTAGTTTTGGATGTTTTATGCAGATGAGCCACAAAAAAGCTCTGAAACAAATCTGGTTAGAAGGCTTGCACCATGCGATTTTAAGACTTCTTATGAAGCATAATTAATCAAAACATGGTAATATTAAAGTAATGGTCGATGAGAAGTTTAATGGAACAGAATATAGATTCTAGAAATAAATTCAAGCAAATATGAAAAAGTGATTTTCAATGAAATCACAAAGGCATTTTACAAGGAAAACAGCTATACTTTGTCACCAAAATGGTATTAATGGAAATCTGTATGCAAAAGATAAATAAAATTAAAATAGTAAAGAAAATTTATGTATATTTCCTTATACATAAATCAATTCAATTGAATCTTATATTTAAATGTATTACTTAAAACTATAAATCTTTGAACAGAAAACATAGAAAAATCTTTGTAACCTTGAATTAGATAAACATTTCATAGATTTTTCATTAAAAGTGTGACCTAGGAAAGAATATTTGATAACTATCTGCATGATAAATAACTTGTATCCAGGAAACACAGGAAACTTTCAACACTCAATTATTTAAAAAAATTAAAATGAGATAAAGATAGGGATAGTTCCTTCATCAAAGAAAATAACAATGGTAAAGAAGTACATGAAAAAATGAATGATATTTATTAGTCATCAGGGAAATGCAAATTAAAACCACAGTGAGATATTGCTAAATACTAGCATAGCTAAAATTAATAAAGAATAATCATACCAAATGCTGGTGAAGAACTTGAACTCACATACACTGCCAGTAAGAATGTAAAATTGTACAAGTGCTTTAGATACAGTTTTTCAGATTCTAAAGAAGGTAAGCGTATATTTCTTATAAGATCCAGTACTCAACTCCTCACATTTATCTAAATAAAAAGTCTATTCATACCAAGTCTTGTAGACAAAAATTCATAGCACCATTAGTTGTAATAGCCAAATATTGAGATGTCAAATGTATTTAAATAGATGAATGGGTAAACAAATTGAGGTAAATGCTTACAAAGGGACATTAATTATTAATAAGGAAAAAATTTTTGATGTACAGTGTAAATTTAAAAATCATATATACTGAATACAGGAGCCAGACAAAAATACTGTATGATCTCATTTATTTTTGTGGCACAATCTAACATGCCCCAAATTGGAATGGTCTATGTTAAATTCTTTGTGCAGTGTTAGGGATACAAAGTTGGGACATTTTTATTTTCTTTACAATTCGAAGAGAATTTTGCCAGTCATCCAAATAGCAGTTTGAATGGAATGGGTATTTTAGAAGTGATGGGATTTTCCCTGGACAAAGAAGGTTTTATTACATAGCTGTGAGTAAGAAGGACATATGTCTCAATATAACTAACTTAAAAGACTTTTGCAGATCTATTACACCTTTGCTCCTTTTAAGAATCCAGCTAACACTTCCCAACTGCAAGGCAAAGTTTTACAGGTACAGAAGTTTGTCACCTCAATTCAGTAAGAATGGTTTAGGGACCAAGAGCAAGAGATTTCTCCATGAGATTGTTTTCTTCTTTGACGCTTCATCTTTTTATCAACAGCAGTCTTATTTTAATGTTATCTGCATGGCCTCATAACTTTCTGGGAGGAGGATGAGCAAAATCAAATGCATACACAAACAAAACCACCTCCAAAACACACACATGCACACACACACACACACACATACACACACACACACACCTAGGAGGATACAGAATAGAGACACTGTGTGAGGAGCTTGGGAGTTGATGTGGCAGATGAGGAGGTATAGATCTCACCTCAAGACAATGCGTCACTTAGCGGTGAGGAGTGCAGTTAGTAAACATCTGTCACCTGCAGTACCACCAAGATTTGCATCAAGTTTTGAACTAAGCCAATCTTCATAGGTAATACACAGGCAAAATTTAAGCTCAATGAGAGGTGTAGGACCTGGCTACTTCTGCCTACTGTAGGGCTCCTCTACTGGGCCCTCATTACCCTGAGCTTTCCTTGGGACTGGCTGAGAATGTGTCAAATCCTTATTATTATATGAGGCTCCCTTTGTCCTACTCTGCTCTGACTATGCTCCTTTCACAGGTTTCCTTTTCTTTCTGCATGACAATCTGAAGGGTTTCCCTGTCTAATTCTGGCCTCTCTTTTTATCTTTCACAGGTGTTACTGCCGATAAATCACTCGTACTCTTAACTTTTGTCTAATGATCTGCTTCCCAGAAGAAGCAAATGACACATCTGGAAATTAGGAATATATCATTGTTTAAAGGAAAGAGTGGAAGATATATAATAAGCAGGTGATAAGTGAAAAGAAAATATACAAATGAACAGAACTTTTCCAAGCACAACCCTTTCTATTAATTCTCTTCTTAAAGCTTGCCAGTGTCTTGCCTTTGCCTATAGGATCAGTACAAGCCCTGTTAAGTCCCCTGAGTAACCTCTTTCATTATTCCTTCAAAAATTTCCTCTATATAAATCAGCTATTCTACTGACTTCAATGTAGAAACAGATCCAAAATTTTAGAACCATGAGTGTCAGAGTTCATATTATTTTTTTCTTATTTCACTAATGAGAAAAAAATTCAGAGAACCATCTGGTCAAAACTTCTCATTCTCATCGCATGTGCATGCACACACACACCACATAGAGTATATTTTCAAGAGTCTATGCCAATGTAATGCAAAAATAATTTTTAAGTGTAAATCATTTTTACTTAATGAGCCTTCTCTGTACCATTCTAGGTTACTTAAAGTAGTATCTTTTGTATTATTATCTTTGTTTGGCATTGTTGTTCAACACATACTTAATGAGTGCTTGCTGTGTTCCAAGCCTTATAAAAGATGTTTGTTTTTTAAAGTTTTTGTGTGGTTACTTAATTTTTAATACATGCTATAATTTGTATCTTTTTAAATAATGGATTATTATTGATTTCTGCCCTTATTTTTAATATGTCTCACAGATTCTTATCCCTTCCCAACATTAGATGTTAAATCCCATGAAGTAGAGACTAACAAGTTTTTGATGTGCATGGAATGAGCATCTGATAGTCATTTGTTAGTTTATCTGACAGATTAAATTTTGTCTTCCAATATTACCAATTAATTATGAAGTAATGAATTACTGGGATGTGGGAAAAGAGAAGGGAAAGAAGGAGAAATTTTTATGTATGTATATACAGGATGGTTAACATCGTTGTTCTTCTGTCTTCTATTTCTATGCTGAAAGAAACTGTCAGTGAGTCTTTGGTTGACCAGTATTGCATGTTTATATCTGTTTTCATGAGAAGCCACTTTGAAGATATCAGTATGTAATACAACCACCATTGTTAATTCCCTACCACTTTGTTTGTAACTCTGTATTGTCTGTATTGTGCTTGTGATATGTTGTAAAATGTTGTATGTCTGTTAATGTTTCCCCCCTTTATCTTTAAAATAAAAAAAAATGAAGTAATGAGTTGATTCTTGAAGAACCAACATTCTTATTAAATCTTAACAATTTTACTATCTTATTTACCAGGTAATAAGGCAGTAGTGAGTTCACATAGAATTGGGGTGGAGGAAAGAAATATAACATTAATCACAGGGCTGGGGATTTAGCTCAGCGGCAAAGCGCCTGCCTGGCAAGCGCAAGGTCGTGAGTTCGGTTCCCAGTACTGGAGAAAAACCAAAAAAAAAAAAAACCATTAATCACTTCGCACATAAAATTCTGCAGCAAATGGTGTAGAAGTCTAGTTTGCTAAATTGTATTCCAAAGGATCTTAGAAATGAAATATCTGCTCCTTTGAAGTAGAAAGTCGTAGCTTCCTACCACGATAGAAGAGAAAAAAAAATTTCATTTAATTTCTTATTTGAGATTTCTATTTATTAGTTATTAAAGAAAGATAATTTTTGAATAGCCTGTATAGGGTGCCAGTCTTCATGTCATCCGTTGAAAGCAGTGTATGCTTTATATTCCTTAAGATGTGTAGAGTCTGCCTAGATTTCCTAGACTTAGAGAGCTCGGTTTAACTTAGCCCCTATGCCTTACATTCATTCATACTTTTTACAAATCTAAGCTCATTTATTATAGTCTGATGAGCTTTAAGTGTTCAGCTCTATTTTTAAATTTAACACATGATTTGGCAGTTTGCACAGGGATTGACAGACACTTTAAATATATCAACAGAAATCCATTATTTTTTAAGGAAGGACTAGATTAATTTGCCTGTAGTGAAAATGTCCTTTCTGCAGTATCAAAAATCCACTGAGAGATTAGGGATAATTTATCTGTTCACTGATAGGAGCTAAATAGTCAGGATGCTTCAAATAAAAGTGATCGGCATCTACTCTCCTCACTTTCCGGTCTAATCAGAACAGAATCAATTTTTAGAAAAGTCATTGTTCGGTAGGAAACATTTTCTTTTCTCTGTCATCTCTTTGTCCTTTAGGGCCCACTCAAATCTAACTTATCCAGAAAATGTACCTGTCTATTCAACTTCTGCAAACCTGTTTTTAAAATTTTTGTATTATGTATAACAGTTTCCACATTATTTCATTAATTTTTAGGTTCTTGCAGTCTTTTCCTTCCATCTCTTCCTTCTTTTCTTCCTTCCTTCCATCTATCATTCCCTCCCTCTCTCCCTTCCTTCCTTCCTTCCTTCCTTCCTTCCTTCCTTCCTTCCTTCCTTCCTTCCTTCCTTCTTCCCTTCCTATTTTGTTTCTTTGCTTGTTCCTTCCTCCTTTCACCCTGTCTGAACTCCCTGTTGGGGTGGCATGCTCCCAAAACACCAGAGAAGAAAGTGGCTGTTGCCAGCCTAACACTGGGGGGAAGTGAAGTGTTTGAATACTTTGAACTGATTTACTGACTTTACTTTTATTAGTAACCCCTCAAATCTCTTGAGCATCTGTGTTTTACTCTGCCTATGCATTTGCATAACTTTCAGTAAAAACTCTTACTTCTGTGGTGTTCAGGCACCTATATATACTTGAATCACAGGTAAGCAGCTGAAAGCAATTGCTTCCAGATGTCTACCAGAGGAAATCACTGCTTGTCAGTAAGCCAATGACAGATTGAAGCTAATTTCTCAAAAGAAGTAATTAACCCTCAGGAATCTTGGTGATGTATTTTAGGAGAATATATCTTTTCTCCTCACTCTCTTCATAATGTTTGTCCTGTACAAAAGTAGACATAAATTCCAAATTTGCCTCACATCCTCAGGATCTTTTTCTGTTTCTAAGCATATTCATTACTTGGAGTTACAAGTCTGACAGATAAATAAATGAAGATTTCCAGGTAGAAACCAGATCATCTGTACTTCAAAATAATAAAGAAAAAGTTAGAAATAAAGAAATAAGGGTTATATGCAGTTCTTGATGACAGTAACTCAAAAGAACCCGGAGTGGAGACGTACAATGCACTTTGCTCATCTGTTAAGATTTTTCATGAGAGATCACATATAATATTTTCTCTTCAGGATGCTCAGTTTGGAAGAAACTCCCGGGTTAGTAAGAGGAGGAGGAGCAACCACTCCTCCAGCCAAATCAGTTGATTCCCCACAGAACAGCCTCAGATCCTGGTGACTGTAGCCACATCTGAGTGAAGTGAGTAAATACTAACTTACAGGAAGATGATAATGTAAAGCACGCTTTTTTATTTGCAAAAATCAATGAACATTTTCTTTGAATTATTTTTGCTAGCATTTGCTATGTACATTATACCAGCAGGTGAAGCCCTCATTGACAAACATTGCAACCTCTTCAATAAACCTTCCCCACAAAGATGAACAAATGAATAATAAATACAAATCTAAATTACTTCACTGCATTTTTCTACTATAAATTACAAATTTTTTATGATACTGGGGACTGAACCCAGGGCCTTTGTATTGAGCTATTTAGCTATCCACAAGATATATAGCTATATATAGGATACATAGCTATATGTAAGATAGATAGATATACATATATATGTAATAAGTGTATATATATGTACATATATGTATATGTACATAATATAGATCCTATATATATAGGTAACATATATATATGTTTGTATTTTTTTTGAAGCAAGTCACCTTATTAAGTCCCTTACTTGTCCAGGAGGGGCTTGAACTTCCCATCCTCTTGCCTTCCCCTCCCATAGCACTGCGATTACAGGTATGAGCAAAGTTTTACCGTGTTTAGGTTAGTGGGATGAGTCCAGCCATAATTTCTAAGGTTTAAAAATTGGTCTGTGACACTGATTCTCAAACAGCAGTAGGCCTCAGAATATTTAGAAGGATCACCAAAACAGAGATTTAGGTAACACCCTTAGAATTTCTTCAGGATGCTAAGTTTGAAGGAAATTGATTCAGAAAATTTGGAATAAGACCCAGGAATTTGTTCTTAACAAGGTCTCAGCCTACACAGATGTGGCCGGTTCAGGGATCCCACAGTGACAATAACACGGCCAAACTTTTATCTAAGATCGTTCCTCTGTATGTCAGAAGTTACAGAGCATCCATTAAATATTCTTTGACCACTCACTCATGCCAAAGTAGAAAGAGCGGAGCATATTTTCTGTTCTCAGTGCTCTGATCACTTAATTCAGAATTCTTTTATAATGTGGGATTTTAAAGGTATAGCAAAATTTAAATTGCACGATGTCTGTCCTCTTATTGCCAAGACTATGCTGTTCTTAGATGCCTGGGGGCAGGTTGGAGGCAGTCTGGAGCTCAGCAGACCTTGCAGAAGGGACAAGATAGATATTGCTTAAGGAACGGCAACACAACAGACACAAACGCTCAGAAGTAGGGGCTGTGTAATACAGCAAATTCTCACTGAATGTGTGGTCCCTGTAGATATTATGGGCAAAATTCCATTTTAACTTCAAGAGAACCTAAGAGAAAAAAACAGGGGCAAGACAATGCAGTGATATCTCAAAAACAGAGGGTTGTATAACTTGACAAACAGTGCTTATCTTGCACAAGAACAAATTTTCTGCATAAAGACAAAACTTTTAAGGCAAAAATATCCTCAGGATATTAAAGTCATCTCATGGTTAACTCAAGCCATTGCACCTTGGAGAACACATCTTTGAAAATTTGAGACCAGCTAGGTATTTTATTACTTCCCTTCAAGACCTCTGGGCCTCTGAATGAATCTTTCTGTGGATAAAGCAAACACCTGCTGGTTCCAGCTTGTTCTTGACTACAGTTCAGAGGTCAGCAGTACTAACACAGAAGGGGGATTCTGTTGTTGAATTATTCACTGGTTAACATTAAAGTCATACACCCACAGAAGCTATTAACAAATGTACAAAGGTGCCAGTGCTTATTTATTTATTTCCGGACTATCAGAGCTAGAAGAAAGCCTATGGTTTCATTGCCAGTTAGGCAAAGAAAATTCCTTTGTCAGGAAGAAATTGAAGTCCGAAGGAAAGGGGTGACTTGGCAAATGTGGCAGAGCTCATACGTGGTTTGAGATAGCTGATTCCCAGCCCACAGATACTCACACCAGGGCTTGGAGTTTCAAGCACCAATTCCAGTGTAAATGCTTTCACTGCCGTTGTGTGGATCTCTTTCACTTAAAATAAAATAATAGTAATAATCACATGAGGACTGCAGAGTCGAGCAACTAAATGTTTTATTTACAGAAAATTCAATGTTTTATTTATGTAATTATGCTTGATTATAATTTTTTCAAGCACTTTTATTTTAAAGAGAATAATAAAAGAACAATAAAAACTATACAGAATTTGAAAACAAGATGATAGGAAATTAACAATGGTTATTATATTGCATATTGTTATCTTCAAAACAGTTTTCAAGAGTCCTATGGACAAAGGCAGTGTATTTATTCAGAAGGCTCATATCACAAATTCATGCTGAAAACCCCCTATTATTAACTGGCATGTTCAAGTAGAAAAGAATTTTGGGTCACCAAAGCTCCTTGTATGTTTATAGCTCTAGCTACAGCAGAACTGGTCCTTGTAAATGTCACAGGAGATAATAATTGCAATGGAAAAGAAAAGAAATGTTTGGAGCTTATGAGAAAAGACCAAATCATTCCCAATCACAGGACTGAAGAGGTCAAGAAAACATCCCTAGGGCAGGAGAGATGAAACTTTCCAACAGTCCAGAAATTAATGCTGACACCTCGTCAGTTAAGTAAAGAGCAGAGCAAAAAGACCTGCGTGGCTGTGTTTTGGCTTACGGATAGAGCTGTGTGTGTACAGTGCAAAGAGAAACAAGTGTAAAGATCATCTTGTCACTGTAAATAAAAATCACCCCATTGCCCAAGGGATCGAGAGCTTAGTTACAATCTGGTCAGTCCCAGCCAGGCCATCACTGTGCTGTTATTGATGATAATATGGGAAGAGGGTCATTTTTGCTGCTGAGTGGGAGGACGTGGCTACAGCACTAATGTCCAATTACATTAATGAACATGAAATTTGGCTCGGCACAAACATTTCTCCTCATGCTCTGAATTAGATTTTAGAGGGTAAAATAAAAGGTAATAAAAGTCTTTTCTTCAGCACCATTTTTCTTTGGCTGTGGTTATAGCAATATGTTTAAGGGAAACATAAGCCTCTGTTTTATTAAGCAACCCATGGGCATTAAGCCCAAGCATTGAACGTAAGTCTGATTTCAAGAAGGGGAAGGTCACTATTATCTCTGCCCTGTGTGGTGCTTACATTCTCAAACTGAGCAATTCAAAATAGGTAACGTGTTTACCTGAATTTGGGCTGCTTTTAGAAATCCAGGGTGGATGCCCAAGCCAAGGTATAAAGACAATGAAAAAAGCTCTGCAAACAGATATGTTGAATCAATATTACTGCATTTCTAAGAATCCTCAGAATTCTTCCGTCACAAGGTGAGCAAAACTCATGGTGAGATTATTTCAAAGGCTCAAATATTGCTGAGGTCCAGTGACAGTGCTGGCTTGGGGAGAGGGGAGATATGGGTTAGAAAACAAAACAAAACAAAACTGTAAATAGTGGCCTTCCAAGACGGCCATGTGTCCGTTTACTTAGTAGATATTTGTGAAGTGGCAGTAGAGAAAACTAGCTAATCCCTGGCATGTGTGGATAGGTTATCTTACAGAGCAAAATGGACTCTGCACTTTGCAGATGTGATTAAGTTAAGAATCTTGAGATGAGGAGATCATCCTGGATTATCTGGGTGGCTACACTATAATTACAAGGCTACCTCTGTGGGGAAAAACAGAGCAAAGAGTGAGAGAAAAAGATCTGGCTACAGAAGCAAAGGTCAGGTTGATGCAATTGCTGACTCTAGAGATGAAATGTGGTTAACAGGCAAGGAGAGTGAGAAGCCTGCAGAAGGTGGAGACGACGGAGGGTAGAGACGCTCGCAGAGCCTGGAGAAGGAGTGCACCCTTGAGTGCACCTGACGGTAGCTCAGTGGAACGCTGACCTTTAGAACTACAAAACGATAGACCTGGAATGTTTCAGCTGTTATTCTACTTGCACTTTGTCACTCCAGCCTTAGGAAACTAATACATACACAATGAAGAGACTTGCCACTTGGATGGCAGCACCACACCATCTCATATGCTTTCATCCAAATTAATTCTAAAAGTGTTTCCTTACAAATAAATGTTCATGCTCTTCTCTTCATCTCTAATGGGCCAGAAACAGAGGAAGCAAGAGTTGAGGAAGGAATGGCCCTTTCAGTGTTTTTGCCTCTATGAGAATTGAGGACACTGAAACCATTCCACTGGTAGATATGCTACAGATGGATGGGTCTGGAATTATGTTGAATGTTGATAACCTGGCTCTGTTGTCTGAGGAAATGTGAGGGAGACACATTGTCAGCAATAGCCTAACTTGAAATGCACTGGGAGTGCTGTTAGACACACACACACACACACACACACACACACACACACACACGCACAAATATACAGAAGTTCATTGAATATTTTAGAGTTTACTAACCCTTTCCTTACACTATCTCACCACTTTAGCACCACACTGTTGTATAGATGCTATAGCTGTTTCTGTGTTCAATCTGTGAAAAACAGGTTCAGCGCACTAGGATGCCTGGCTGTGGCCCCTAGGCAGCTCCAGATCAAAGTGTTTTGATCTGGTGTCACAGTTCATGCTCTGTCCTTCGTCACAGCATCTTGTGATCTTTTAATTCCCAACAAGATGTCCCTGAGTGCTTCCTAAGAAGCACTTGGGAAATACTTTCAAGCTTGGATTGATTGAGGCCTTTTGTACAGAAATCCCAACTCCAAGTCTTTTTTCTTTTTTTTTTTTTTCCCACTTCTGGGGATAGAAACCAGGGCCTTCACACTCAGCTCCATCCCCTGCACTTTTTATTTCATTTTTACTTTGAGACAGGGTCTCACTAAATTGCTAAGTTGTCCAAGTGGGGTTCAAACCTGAAATCCTCCTGGAATTACATACTAGTGCCACTATAACCAGCTTCCAGGCTGTGGCTTCTAGGAGAGATTTAAGTCATTTGTGTCAGCCTCAAGGACAAAAGTCACTTTTGGAAATGAATGTATCCTAACTAAGCTGTCTTCATAATTATGAAGAGTAGCTAACCGCTTTGCTTTCCCTGAGTAGACCAACCTCAAATCATTCACAGCTCACTTCTCTTCCATCTTTCATTCTTACGCCAACTGCAGAAGAACTTTGTGATCTACTGTTCAGGAGAATTTTGAGGAGGAAATACACATCCCGAGGACCTAGAGGTTCTGATGCATGTTCCTTTGCATACGAAAACCAGTTCCAGTCTTTGCACATCTTTCTTGTAGTCGTGCAGTGCCCAGGATATTGCAGCTACTTCATAGCAGATGACCAGCCATCAGGGACTGCTGCTGCCTGGCAGTAGCGACAAGGGGCTCTCGCTGCACAATTATGTAATTCAGTAGCAAAACAAAGCCACAGATGCTATGTTCTCTGGGTGATAGGAGAAACTTGTGCAAAGCCAACAGTTCCTTTTTTGGTCACTGAGAATGTAGCATCCAAGGCTCTGACTGAGTGCAGTGGATCATGTCTACTTTCATTTGTCAATTAATCATGAAATGAAAGCACACAGTGCTTGGTTCTTCAGGGTGTGAAGGTCTCCATTTATCTAACAGATATTTATTTGTTGAGGATTAGAGAAAGCTAGTTGAGACATTGGCCTAAGTCCTTGCTCTGTGTGCAAGGCAAGCTATGTGACCTTGCTTAAGTCCTTAACATGTCTCAGTTTAACCATAAAACAGAGATTATTATGTTAACAGTCTCAGTATAGACAAGAGATGTGGGCTCTTCGCTTAAACATCAAAGTTAAAAAACAGATCTCAGAGTGCAGACAAGTGGTAACCAGAGACTGAGAAGTGCTAGGGGATAGGATGGAGAGGATAACTAACCACACAGGGTTAGTATCTTATCTTATCCAAGAGCACTATCTTCTATCACTCTATTGCATAGTAGGGTACCTATGGTGAACAAAATGAACTAATTTTATATTTCAAAATAGTCTAGAGGATTCTGAATGTTCCCCAAACAAAGAAATGATGAATTCCTTAGTTGACGGACTTGTCAATTCTGATCTGATCATTACCCTTGGTATATGTGTATTGAAATGTCACATCATAACTCGTAATTATGTACAACCATTGTGTGAATTAAAATTTTTAAAAATTAAAAAACCACACATAGGTATTGATGTGAGAATTAAATAAACTTCTACATGTAAAGTAATTAGAACAGGATTAGGATCATAATGAGTGCTCAATAAATATAGGTTATGTTATGGTTTGTGTCTGGATGTCCCCCCAGAGCCTCATGCAGTCATGGGGGGTATGCTTTTCAGAGGTGACTGAATCTACAGTTTGTGATTGGTTCATGATCCAGTGGTGGGATTAAGGGTATGAGTGCTATACCAACCTTAGGGCAGGCAGCCTGCATACAGTATAAGGGACAGAATCTTTCTCTCTCTCTCTCTTGTTGCTTTTTCTGTCTTCCGTTGCCATGAACTGTTGCCCCTGTGCCATATGCACCTTGCTTGGAGCCTACTGATTATGGACTGAAACCTCCACAAACCCTGAGATAAATAAAACTTTTCTCTCTTTAACTTTGGATGTCAGGTACTTTGCCTCAGCAAGGAAGGAAAAGTAACTAAGGCAGGCTATAAACATTGTTATTACTTATTCAACCACTTCTAAGTGTGTGGCTCTGTATCCAAGTCTACAGAAATAAGCATGAGTTCACATCTCAATGCACGTCCTCTTCATACCCAGATTCCTTGAATGGCTTCCCCTTGCCCACTATCCATTGTTCTAAACCCATTTTCCCAGGTTTTATCTCTTAAGACATTTTGTAAACTTGTCCTCTACTCGAATTAGATAAATTCACATTTCTGACAATGCACTTCTTTCTGATTTCCGCACCCCTCTGCATGCAGTTTGTTTTAATGGAAATGTCTCCATGAACTAACTGCCTCTATTTGAAATTTAACCAGATCATCTTGCCCACTTCAAAAACGTGCCTCATCTATAAAGCATTCCTTGATGTCTTCCCTCCATTGTGTTCACTCTCAGAGTTAGTGTCTCATTTCTAAGACTCCCTGACACTTTTTATCTGCCTGCCGGAAGCATATATCACTTTCTTCTTGGAAGTAGAATTTTGAGTTCTCAGTTTAATCTCTGACCCCAGATAATAAGCTGCTTAAGGGGAAGTCTGTGACTAATTCATCTTCATAGCTTCCATAGCATCTAAGTCATGGCCTGATATATAACAGATGTTCAGTAATGTTTAATGAAGAAGTGTTTGTTGAGATGATGGATGCTGAAAATATTTGTTTTGCTAAACTCCTTCTCCATACATGAGTACACATGTGTACTAAGAGTAAATATTGTCATGGATTCTCTCATGTGGTTTATGCAAATCACACAAATGTGCACATACATACATACACCCTTCAAGTGTCAGAAAGTTTTTGGATAATGTTTATGTACTATCTGAATAAATATATTTTTCACGTTGGAAATAATGTCAATGTTTTGTTAATGTCTTCAGCTCTTACTAACCTCTGTATGGTCTATAGTCATTCAGATTGTCGTGGATATAAAGCTAGTGAGAAGGACTTTTATGCAGATTCAGGGATCCCTCTGTGACCAAACTCTGGGCTATGTGGATCTGTACCTCGTTCTTGAGGGAGTAGAACTAGGAAACCTATCTAGGTTCTGAACACCTGAAGAAGATAAATCCATTCATGATATAATTCAACAAGTAAATTAAAACAGAAGCCTGGATGGACAGAGGCCATTGAGGTTGGTCCCCAGCTCATGTCTGTTGCCTGAGTTATTTTTTGTTTATTCTCCCATAGTCATCAAGATACCAGCTTCTCTTTTTCAGTGGAAATAATTTTAGAAGATGAAATCTGTCCCCAAGCCCTGCTTGTGACGCACTTACCATAGAGTAATCAACAGACACTGCTGCCTTTTGCAGCAACTTAGAATATTACTCGTCACTTGTCACTGTAATGGGTCCACTTAGCCAGAATGACAGTTCATTTCAGTATTTTCGTACTGAATTTTCATTCAGTACTTTTGTCTGTAAAGAAAAATGATTTCAAATTTTCTGATCACACATAGGTTCAACCAAGTATCAATTTATTTCTAAGTTCAACATTTGTATTCCTGACTTAAGTGCAAACATAATATCAAATAGAAAAAAATTTCCAAGCAAAAGAATAAGTCTCAGATAGTGGAAGAAATAGAAAGTTTATTCTCTGAACAACTTGTCTTGGAAATTGGGCAAATGTCATGGCATTATACTAAATTATTAAATGCTAGTAATTGTAACATCAATGACTTTATTAATAACTTTACATTTTTAGTTTTTGTCTTTTTCTGGGCTTTTAAAAATTTTGTTTCTCTGTTTTTAATAGTATAAAAGTTTATTAATATGATGTAAAAGAAATGTGAAGGAAGACAGTTGAGGACAGGAATGACGGGTATAAGAAATACGCAGACATATGATTCCTCCTCCTATTCCCAGATACAACAAAGAGGGCCACAATCCCCCCTGACCCCTCATTATTCAGTCAATTTGCCCCAGTGTTTGCATGTAACTATTTCATATAGTTTGCCAGTACTTGGGTGAATTGAATCTCTGGTTATTATAAAATAGTCGTCTTTGTTGTTGATAATGTTCCCTGCCTTCAACTATTTTGATACACATATAGCCTTACCAACATTCTCATGATTTTTTTTTAACTATCTTTCTACTTAGGACCTCTGGTTTTTGTATTTTAAGCACACCATTTCCAGCCAGGCATGCTGGTACATGCCTGTAATCCCAGCAGTGGAGGAAGCTGAGGCAGGAGGATAGCCATGAGTTCGAGGCCAGCCTAGGCTACATAATGAGTTCAAGGCCAGCCTAAACTACATAGTGAGACCTTGTCTCACGAAAGCAAACAAAAAAAAAAGGGGCACCATTTCTAGACAGACTTTGTATGGTCATTTTTTGTTTATGCTGTTGGAAAGTCTCTCTCTTTCAAACAAAATGTTGTGCTTTAAGACTTGTCAACATCTTTCATTAAATCTTGATTAGATAAAAATGGATACTTCTAAGAATACTTATAAAACATGTCCCCAGTATAAGCATGGTATTACAAGGAATACTAAGTTTGGTCACATTGACTTTGAGAAATAAAACATCATAATTATTTTTTGAAGCTCTCTGGGTGCTTTTCTCCAATCCCATTATACCTGCCCAGACAACTCACTAATATGAATTATGTAGGTATTTCCCTTTTGCTTCTCTAGGTTTTTTTGTACATCAATCATGGATTTCTTAAACATATTATTTAATTACCTAAATCTTCAGGCTTTATATCTGTAATAATATTGCTTATGATCCTGTAACTTCTTGTTTTTTATTCAAAAGTATGAAGTTTCATCCATGTTGTTGCATGAAACTATAGATATTCTTTATTCATTTTGTTACTGTATGGTATTCAATTTAATATAAATTTGTATTTATATACTATTAATGGGCATTTCTATTGCTTCGCTCTTCTTTCTTTTGAAGAAGTAGTTGTATTTTTTCTTTTTTTGGGGGGGCAGCTTTTTTTCCAGTACCGGGAACCAAACTCATGATCTTGCATTTGTTAGGCAGGTGCTGTGAAGCTGAGCTAAATCCCCAGCCCCTCTTTTTATTTTAAAGAGAATATAAATAATTTCAAAACATTAGAAATGACATAGAACCTCAGAAAAAGTAAGATAGGAATTCACTGATGGTTCTCATATTGCATATTGTTGTCTTGAAAGTATTGTTCAAGTCACCAGATATAAACATGCAAAATGGGTCAAAAAAATTTAAGCATTAACTGTGCCTTTCAACATACCAATAGAAATTAGTAGTACAACTATCTTAGCTATCTTGTGTGTGTGTGTGTGTGTATATATATATATATA